>NW_020664446.1:47999971-48018406 GCF_002925995.2 Terrapene triunguis | reverse complement strand
CCCCAAGCACCAGCTTGGTTGCCTGGTGCCTGGAGCCGGCCCTGGTATCATGGGAAACAGAGCCCTGTCAAGGAGCCTAGCTCCTTGGAGAGAGAACAAAGGCATGAAGTACCCACACAACTACTACCATGAAGCACTGTGGTAGCTCAGGCAGACGCAGTTTAATATCCAACTAACTCAAAACAAAATATTTCAGTTCAGTTCAACAAACCAAAATGTTTCAATTTGGGTCAAACTAACCTGAAACTAAATATTTTCTGAATAATAATAATAATAAAAATATTCAGCAAGATTGAAACTTTCCTTTGGAAAATTTTGATTTTGTGGAAACTTACTTACTTACTTTTTTGTTGGAACAGAAAATCCCCAACCAGCTCTGGTACATACGACCATTATGACAGAATAATTCTATGTTCTTCCTTTTTGCTATGAATGCAAAAACATGGGTGCAGAAGAAATAGAAAATATATCTTAGTATTACAATGGGTTCTAGAAAGAACGGTTGTCACAAAACTTGATAGTTTTCAGTAAACCATCTGCTACAAGCATCTTAGTTTTTTTAAAAACTATTTAATATAGTTAATTTAAAAAAATAAATCTGTCATCATGACATATTGCAGAGAGAGATCAAAATACTGATATGAACTTCACACATATTGCTTAAGCGATCCAGTACCTTTATGCCTACTTCATAGAACATAATGGAAGGAAACCTAATGTAAAATCATTGCATGCAAGCAAATACTTTGTTTGCTGATAATTTCATGGTTTGCACATGATGGGAAGTGAGAACTAATCATGAGAACTAGCAGAACGCTCTGCTGAGCCAACTGGATGGCACCAAGTCACACTGACATTAGTCAACTGCTACAGCATTTGAGGAGAAGGAACCAAGACTACTGGGCATCCATTCGTGAGGTTGTAACAGGAATGAGTGGTGTGTACCATTTCCCATTTCACACTAAAATCACCATCACACGAAGTAACTCAAGCTCCTATTTTTTGCTCTGGTTACAAGACAGGGGTGGTTAATATTCTTGTACATTCTGTGAAAGACTTAATGTTCTATCGTTTGATTGCTTGATCCTCCCTCTTCACAGGGTCAATTAAGAGGAAGAAAAGGCGTGACCAGGAAATGATATTCAGAGAGCTAAAAAGTTTAATAATATAGCATGATCTCACTGTCCATCACAACTTACAGTGGGCAGAGCAACTATGATATTTCTTTCAAGTGAGAAAGATTGCAACAAGAAAACGATCTTAAAATATGACCCATATTCATGACAGTGATAGTAAGAACGGTGGGAAACATCTGAAATGCCATCTATTTAAAGCTGTCTTCTTGTACTTCTCCCTAAATGCCACAAACTACCTTTCTTAACTTGACATCACCATGAAAACCTTTCAAATCTGGATCTGTAGCTGCCTATTTAGACACCTAATTAGAAACCATCTGATTTTCTAATTGCTGAGCATCCATCGCTCCCACTGAATTCATTAGGAGGGAGATTTCCAGACCTAACTGTAAGTTAAGTGCCTAGTTCCCACTGAGAGCCTGTTATCCCTACCCACATAGCAAGATAACAAAGTGGAGGGGAGAATGCTAATGGAGGGCCACTACTTTTCCCATGAACAGAGGCTATCCTGTGCAGTTTGAGCCTCTGAAGTCACCTTCTCCATGAAGCACTCCTCCCCCAATTTTCATACAAATAGCAGCACCCCAAAATTTGAAATGCAGACATTCTTGCAAAAAATAATTCTCTATACTATTGCCACTCTTCCACCCACCTGCACATATGCTTGACCAGATTCATTGAAGCTGGTGCGGGAAAGTGAGAATCTGGCTCAAAGAGCAGATCCCTTCAACCTGAAATACTGCTCCCATGAAGAACAGTTCCCTGCCAATTCTGAGACTCTAAATGAAATCAATGGAGTTATGACAACTTATACTAACCAAGGGTCTACACCTCTGAGTTCTCCCAGAAAGAGAAGTTCCATTCGTTTAAAGAACCAAATTTCACACACCCCCAAAAATAGTTTCCCTATATCTGACAGAAAAGTATCTCCCCTTTGAGACACCCAGCGTCCCATTTCCTCTGCTAGTCATCAGCCTCTTGCTACACTCTTCGGGTACAGAACAAGATAGCACTCCTTAGTTCACTGTGCTGATGGAGTCTCCCTCGCCCTCATTAAGAGTCTCATCCTCCTCTTCAACTGAAAGAATTTAGATTTAATAAAAAATGTATTTTGAGTGAATAAGAAAACAATTTTGATTCCATTTCCCAACTATAGCATTAAGACTGTAAGAAAGAAAGAAAATATCCTGTGACTAGATTGTTGCCTTCTGTGAAAAATCCCACAGAACCAGAAGGAGTTAATCAAAAAGTATGTGTTCAACCATTGATAGATCTTACACGTTTAGGAGCCCCAAATGTGGGCTGTGTGTGGTCACTCCACTCCCTTTCTTCCACGAATTTGGTATTATTTCTATGTTATTACTGCACACTTTCTCTCCTCTACATCATGGAGGAAGCATAGGGCTCATGGTTTTTATTTTTTAAAAGGATTTTCTTGCGTCTCAGTAGAAGAACACGAAGAAAGGAATGGTCAAGATCAAATAAATGTAGCCAAGAGCATAATGATCACTTGATCTCACTTATCGCACAGCAGAGCTAACATGTTCTGTGGGCAGGGTTTATTCATAGCAAGAAAATCAGAAATAGCAAAGAAGTTTGAAACCAATTTTATCACCATTCAGGTTAACGGGAGGGTACAAAATCCATTTGTCACAAAGATTAATGTTGTTTCTTTACATTTGCCATCTTGCCTCTGGTTGTGCTTGTGCCCCGCAGAAACAGCTTTGACCAAAGTTCCTAATATGTGGAGCTAATTAAATTATAATGAAATATATAAAGTGACCCGAGTGGATGTTAACTTTTTGTACCTGAAAATGAGCTTCAGATGCATTCATATATTTGGAAGGATTATAACGCAAAACAGGCCCCTTTAAAAACTGAGAGGTCTTCTGAGCATTTTGTGCAATTATACAGCATTGCAGTTAGCCTTAGATCATCTGTAGAGTAGGAATCGGATTATTAATTTGAAGGACAGCTATATAAACTAGTTAAAGTGTGCTTGAATTTTGATAAATCAGATAATTTAAAGACAATAACATTTTGATAGAAGTACAAGGAGCAGACCCACACGGAATAATAATTAGGTAATAATAATAATTGCAGCCAAGGGTGAATTGATAAACACTACCCTTCAGTCTACAGCTGAGTCCAAGATAGTTTCAGTCTTTTCAAAAGATGCAACCTTTAACTTCCTGAGGCTGCTTTCAAATCTCTGATTAGAAACAACTTGGCCTGAACAGGACAAAGTTCTTGAGAAAAAGCATCCCACACATGCTCAAAGGGCGATGTTTACACACTGCTACTGATGCTCATCTACACTAAGGCCCCTTTACACCATTCTGGCAGTGTAAAAGGGTATGAAAATGAGGGCTGGTCTACACACAAACGTTGTATTATGTTAACTATTGTATAACTAGTATAGTTTAAATGGTACAACCTACCTATTGTGGATGCAGTTATACTGGTATAAAGGTGCTTTATACGGGCAGAGCTATTCCTGTGTGAGGGAGGAGAGTAAGCTATACCAGCACAAGCCACCTTTATTCTGATATAACCGTATCCATGCTCGGAATGGTGCCTGTATAACTATTTCAGCAAAAAAGTCAGGCCACTAACCAAAGCAGTTATAGTGCTACAAAAACTGAATGTAGACTAGGCATGAGTGCCCATTACACTTAACCCCCTTTAAGGCTGGAGCAATGTGAAGGGGCCCCTGGGGCCTGTCCACACTAAGAAAAAAGGTGTTTTATTACAAACATGATAACTAACGCATGACAACTATCTTGTTTTAAAATCCTAACATCGATATGGCAAGCTGTAGTTTTAACATGTTAGTTGGTCGAGATGAACCTTAATCTCCCTTTAAAACATTAGTTATCACACACTAGCTACCATGTTCTATGGACAAGCTCTTAGTGTCAATGAGAATTAGGCACTCTGTGTGCATGTCAATACAGTAAGGGACACCACTGCAATGCAAATAGTAAATAATAATAATTTGGACTAGAAATATCATGTGCCATACCTTTGATCCATTAAGACCAACCCTCACCGATGTCAGTAAAAGTTTTACATACAAAATAAGTGTAGACCATGCCCCCCTGAACAGGGGACCAATAATTTTTTCACACACACACACACACACACACACACACACACACACACACACACACGAGAGGTGGGGGTGGGGAGTTCCCAAAATGTGCTAAGTACTTTTCAAACAGAACAAGACATAGTCTGGGGCCAAAGTCATTTGATCAAAAAACTCATGATTTGTACTGAGTATGATTTTGTATCCTGAATAAAACTTTATATAGTGCTGCCACTGAAAGTTAAAAGTAGCCCTGTATTTTTCATACAGTTATCATTTATTTCCTTGAATCTTAGGAGGTCACCCTATCTTCATGGCATTTTCCCTCCTCGGCAGGAGTTCTGCTAGGATTTGGGCTGCATAAGTGGGGAAACAGCAGGTGGAACCAAGTTCCGGTTAGCATTAATGTACCTGGACTCCCCCTCTGCAGGTTAAAAACATCTCCTGGAGGTATTTTCCAGGGGTAGCAAGTAGAATGGGGGTCCTTGGCAAAAGCAGTATGGTCAGGAAGCAGAAGCAAATGGGGGAAGCCAAAGCCCAGTGCAGAGTCACAAGACTTCCAAGCAGATGACTTGAGCCTCTAACAATCTCAGGGGAGCTGCTGGTTTCAGAGGTGGAACCTCCTGCAATTCCCTTTAGGGACACAAACAGCCCCTAGTGAAAGAATCTCAAGAAACTGTGCAAATCCAAATATCCCTGCCACTCTACAGGAGTAGCCCACTGAGAGGCATGATAGGCAGGGGAAGCTCCAGGTACCAGCACAGCAAGCACGTGCCTGGGGCGGCAAGCCGCGGGGGGCGGCCTGCAGGTCGCTGTGATGGCGGCAGGCAGGTGGCTTTCGGCGGCGTGCCTGCGGGAGGTCCACCGGTCCCGCAGCTTCGGCGGCGGGGACGCCAATGCCACGGCACCGGCGGACCTCCCACAGGCATGCCACCGAATCCGCGTGACCAGCGGACTGCCCGCAGGCACGCCACCGAAAGCCGCCTGCCTGCCATGCTTGGGGCAGCAAAAAACATAGAGCCGCCCCTGATGATAGGACCTTTTTATGTCCTTTATGGGATATGTGGTTTACTTCATTGTTAGCCTTAACTAGTGAAGCAGGTAACCACTAATGATGAGAGAGAGAATAAACCTCAGCCAACTACTGAAACTGTCCACTACTGCTGTCTCTGTGTGAGGTATGAAAGACATATTGTCCTTAATTTATGGCCAGATGCCTGACTCATCAATTATTCTCCTTCAGAAAGAATACTAACTATTCTCTTTAAAATATGTTTTGACCAGATTAAACACAAACCTTTTACATTTTGTTTCTTCTTGAGTAAAGTGAAACACAGATCTGACTAGGCTTGTAACTGTACTTTGGCTTGTGCCAGAATATGCCATGAGTGACGGTTTTCAGTTCCAGTCACAGTTGAGTGCATCAGACAGTCAGGGTTTGGAATTTACCCTTTGACTTCACTCCAGCAATCCAAGTTCTGGAAAATATCACTATCTGTACAGAATTAAAAAGGGAATCAATTACTTTTAAAATTGTGCCACTTATGTGAGATATGCTGATCATTTATGATTATAATAGGTGGAGCTGATTAGAGACACCTATAGTTAAGGTTGCCTGACACTTCCCATTATATGATCCTGTTTTCAATTGCTTACAACTTTGCTAAACTTTAACTGCTTGGACTGAATTTTATGTGTGTAGTGCACTAACATGCACAGGCTTCAGCCAGGAGAAAGGCCCCATCATGCTAGTCGCTGCACAATCTCACACCAGTAGGAGGACACAGTCTCTGCCCTAAAAATATGACAATCAAAGACAAAAGGTACCATAGGAGAAGTGAATAAAATACAATGTTAATAACAATTCTATTAGTTTTTTAACATGGCCCAAATTTTATCTGACACCCTTTAAGTAGCAGGAAATGTAACAAAGAAGTAAGGCTTTGAATCTGATGTCATCTTTCCAGTGGAACATTTCTGTTGAAAATATACCCCCATCATTTAAAGTGAACCAAACCATAATACTGAACCCCAGCTATTTCATATCCTGTACCCTGGACATGTAATATTAGGAGGGCAAGGAAGCAAAGACATTAGTATATTTGATGCAAATATATATATATATATATATATGTGTGTATGTTTGGTTATTGATAGAATAAGTCAAAGTTTAACCACACAGCCTGGACAGTGAAACTAGTTAAGTGGATGTTGATTCCTTTTTGTCTTTTATTTGTTTCTGAACTTAGTAAACAGGGGATTTTTTGATTGCATTAAAGAGGAAATCAAGCAAATACAATACTACATTTTCTGTAGAACAGGGAAGCATGAGAATTGCTCAAGATCCCTGGCCCCAGCCCAGAGCCTGCATCCCCAGCCCAGAGCCCTGACCCCCTCCCACACTCCAACTCCTTGTCCCAGCCCAGAGGCCCCTCCAACACTCTGAACGCCTCACACCCGCACCCCAACCCTCTGCCCCAGCCCCAACCTCCTCCCACACCCTAACTCCCTGCCCCAGCCCTAAGCCCCCCCAAACCCGGAGCCCCTCCTGCACCCCAAACCCCTCATCCCTGGCACCACCCCAGAGCCTGCACCCCAGCCCAGAGCCCTAACTCCCTCCTGCACTCCAACCCCCTGCCTCAGCCCTGAGCCCCCTCCAAACCCAGAGCCCTCCTGCACCCCAAACCTCTCATCCCCAGCCCCACCCCAGAGCCTGCACCCCCAACCCAGAGCCCTGACCCCCTCCCACTCCCCAACCCCCTGACCCAGCTCAGAGCCCCTTCCTACACCCTGAACCCCTCATCCCTGGCCCCAACCCACAGCCCTCACCCCCGCACTGCAACCCTCTGCCCCAGCCCTGAGCCCCTCCCACACCCCAAACCCCTCATCCCGAGCTCCGTTGGGTCACGGGCATCAACAATTTTCTTCAACTGGGTCCCCAGAAAAAAAGTTTGAAAAGCACTGCCCTAGAACATGCTTAAGCCACCTTGTCCCACAAATCAGGTAACTAGGCAGAAGCCAGGTTTCAGCCTCTTTAAAAATCAGGATCTACATTATTTTATTCAAGATAATTTTTCAGTAAGAGAATAGAAATGAGTTTGTCATTTATAACATAACTTTATAATTTTACAGCTCCTTCTCTTTCAGCAACTTAAATCTGCATTTTACTGGTGCCCTGCTAATAAAGAAGAGCCCAGCTAAACAAAAGAAATGTACAGTAGCAATAGTGTATTCCATTTGTCCTTCTCCTCAGAAATATATATGGACATTTTATATACCAAGTTCTACATACATGAGGAATCTTGCTATATCAAAGTACACAGTGTCTCAGCATAGTTTATACAGTTAGTAATGGTGTCTGTCTGGTTGGCCTGCATTAATCTAATAAAAGAGAATCAAACTGCAAATTGATGGGCAAGGACAGTGGTTTTTACTCTTAAGCCAGAGTTCGTGAAAGGAAATTTTCTTACCACTGAAATGCAGGGATGGCTGGTTACAATTTTGGTGCTTCCTATCAGATAGTAAATAACAAAATACACCTCCACCCCGATATAACGGTGTCCTTGGGAGCCAAAAAATCTTACCGCGTTATAGGTGAAACCGCGTTATATCGAACTTGCTTTGATCTGCCGGAGCGCGCAGCCCCCCGCCCCCCGGAGCACTGCTTTACCGTGTAATATCCGAATTCGTGTTATATCGGGTCACATTATATCGGGGTAGAGGTGTATTATTTAAATGGCACAATCCAGACAATTCTCACTATACAACCCTCTAAAAACTGTATCACTGCCATGAAGTTTCCACGTTTGCTATTTAGACTGAACTTCAATATTAATGCTGTGTATAGAATTCTATGGTTACTTAATAGAACCGTTAAAAAAACAGTCACAGACTAAATAACATTCCTCATCTTACAGCCAAGTTCATTAAACATGTAACAAGTATTAGCACTATCTTGGTACATTCAGATGAGAATACAATCCTTCATATGTTTCTTAGTCATATAAAGTATTGTCATTTCTGTATACAACATTACTCCAATGAATAGAAAGAGATACTAATAGGACCTCTATTATGTCATTCGTAACAACTTCAGTAAATAATAAAAGATGAACACATGAAAGTCAGCAGGGCTCATATGGGATATTTTAGATATTAGATCTGTGTACCAGTCAAGACTCTGGTCTCAGAAACACATGCATTTCTCCCCAAGTTCTAAGAAAGGAGAAGTTTTATAAATACAAGCATAGATACACTAGTTTACTGTTAAGAGCCAGGGGACTACATTACTAATCTACATTAACACAGTACTTACTGTAGAATAATTAAGTGCAATAGAACCTGCCTTAGGTCACAGGTGACATGAGTTTCGTGATCTCACTGTAAACCTTCCTGGACATTTACCCAAATCAAAAATAAAACAAAAACTCATGTTCCTGAAGTAAAACCCCTTGGGCTGAATTCCCTCATTTAAAGCAGCAGGCCAAATTCAAACCTGGTACAAGTCGGCGCATCTCCATTTCAGTCAAGTTGCATTGACCAACAACAGAACTGAACTTTCCCAGTGAGAAGTGAATGTGTGTAGTATTTGAATTCAGACTGACTACACTAAAGGAACATACTTGCTTAATACACTATCCTACCTAGTTGCCTTATTTAGGATTTGGGGGTGGGGGGGAGGGAGAGAATGTTTGGATTTTTTTTAGTAATCTTTAATGAAGAGCTTCTGGTGACTCTTGTCAGTTTCCATTGATTAATTACATGATTGTAACTTTGTTAAAAGATGAATAAATATTAATCACACACAAAAAATTAAGAAAGCATTTCTTCTTTTTTTCTGCAGAGAATATTACAAAACCTTGTATATTTTTAGAATGAGACTGGTCCAGAACATAATTACTGAAACCCCAAGCAAAGAGTTCATTTCCTTCTCCTTTTCATGCTGGAGAGGAAACTTTCTATGAGTTTACTGTAATGGTGCATGTTTGTCTGTATCAGAAGCAGATTGACCTTCTGCAGCCACAAGATGAAATACAAGCAGCCCACTCAGTCAGTAGTTCACTATTAGGAAATTACATGGGAGGAAAGACACAACAAAAAATTCACAGGGGAAAAAAACCCATCAGAAGTGGTGGGAGTGAGTGTGCATACTTTATTGTGAAGTTAGAAAGGAAGGAAATGCACCCATACCAATAGATTAAACAAAATTTATTTTAAGACTTTGTGCCAGAACCTCAGCTAGTGTAAATCAGAATAGTTCTTCTGACTTCTCTCTATATATACATATATACAAACAGAAGTTCAGACTCACATGTTCAGAAGCAACCACTCATTTTGAGCGCCCAATCTAAGATACAGACTGAATTTGGTTGGCATCTAACCATGGAGGCACCCAAAATGAGTGGACGCTTTCAAAAAGGTAGAGCCAAAGGTTATTTTAACACTGTCTCTTAAGGAAAAACCCTGCATGTATGTGTGGGAGGAACAGGGTACCTACGCAGGAGTGGTAGAGGCTGGTTAGGCACTTCATAGCTTCTATAGGCAGAGTTCATTGCACACACCAGGAGCTCCTTGAATTCCTTCAAGCTCCCTATCAGCTTCCTCTATTTCAGGGACTCTCTGTAACTCCCCAACCACCTCTCCCACACATGCCAGGGTCTCTGTGTCCCCCACTTCCCCCTCCCCCATACCAATATTCGCCATTCTCTCCCTCTCATGGCTGAGGCTCTGTGTTTCCCTTATTCCCTCCATTCCTCTTATATCTACCCCATGCCAGTGGCTGTGTGTGTTCCCCCATTTCCTCCTGTGTCACATGCTAGGGGTCTCTGTGTCCTTCATGTCTCCCTTCCACCCACCATTCCTCCCCCATACCAGGGGCTCTCTATGTCCCCCCATTTCGCCCTTACTCGGTTCCCCCATTCTCCCCCAATACCAGGGCCTCTGTGTGGCCCCCCTCCATTCCTCTCTGCTTCTCCCACCATTATTATTTCTTTTCTTTCTGCCTGGAAGATAAGTCATTCAGTGTGTCCACATGTTAAACTCTACTAGGAAGATGGGCAAGCTCAGATGGGGGATATTGTTGTGCTGGAAGGTGTTAATGGCTGCCATCAACTGGTGCTTTGATCTATAGACAATTCCATACCTGGCTGAAGTTGCTGGGTCTGCTAACCAGTTACAATGATCTCCATGTGTCCTATACTTCCTGCTGGCTCTTGGCTTTCCAATTTTCACCAACATTAGGAGGGGCCTGGCCATTGATTCCTGGAAATTTTGGAATTGGTCAGATGAGGTGTTCAAAAGTTACCGCGTGACATCCAAACAGAGAAACACCACCAAACTGAGGGTAGCACCTTGCTGTGCTCAGCCAAAAAGAGCTCCTCAGTACATGTAGGTGGGATACCAGCCTAGCATGCCCTTTGGTTGGAGGCGGAGGAAGCAGCTAAAGTGAATAGATGCCTCCATGGCCCCCAAGTGTGCACAGCCTCCAGCATGTATGCTGCAAGTATGCTGCAATCGTCAGCTTGCACTGTGGAAGGGGCGTGCTATTCCTATTTGCAGCGGCACCAAGGAGGACTCACAGTTCAGCAAAGCACTTATGCACATGTCTAACTTTAATGAGAATTCCCATTTACTTCAGTGGAACTTATGTGCCTAAAGTTAAGCACATGCTTAAGTGCTTTGCTAAATTGGGCCTTACCTCCTATAGAGGGAGTTCCCTCAGCCACCTGAGCCATCTTGCTTTGTGTAAAGTGGGCTGCCTCACAGGCCCACTGCACTATCCTCAGCACCACCACCTGCTTCCCCTGTGTTTGTGCCACTCTGACTCATAAGGACCAGTATTTTACCATTAATATTTTGATTACAGGTAGTATTCTTTTCAGGCAGTCAGTACAAGAATATCTCATGTGTAACTGATTTGTGCTTACCTGAACAATCATGAACTAAAGCAGCCTGGAGTGGCTCTTTAAAGATATCCTTGACTTTGCAAGGTGGGAAGAGAAATACAGTTATTCTTAGACATTTAAACCTGGCATAGTGAGGGAAGTAGAGAAGTGTAAAAACGTTTATCCTTGGGTGCAAACAGGTGGGGACCAGCCATAATGAATAACTATCAAATACAAACAGTATTCTGCTCTGTCCTTATCTGCTCCAGCAGGTAAAAGAACTGTGAATGGCAGGAAACAGTTTGCTAGCAACTACAGGGTGGAACAAATTATTCAAATTTCAGACCAGAGATCCTGGCATCAACCACAGAAGGCTATTTTATCCTCTATCTTTGTGTACTATTGTCATTGACATCAATGAGAGTTTTGATCATAGAATGAAGATAGAGCATGGCCAAGTATTTAAGAACATAAGAACAGCCATACTAGGTTAGACCAATGGTCCATCTAGGCCAGTATCCTGTCTGCCGACAGTGGCCAGTGCCAGATGCTTCCAAGGGAATGAACAGAACAGGGCATGTGATCCATCCACCAGCTGTCCAGTCCCAGCATCTGGCAGTCAGAGGCTTAGGAACACCCAGAGCATGGGGTTGCATCCCTGATCATCCTGGCTAATAGCCATCGATGGACCTATCCTCCATGAACTTATCCAATTCTTTTTTTAACCCAGTTATACTTTTGGCCTTCACAACATCCTCTGGCAAGAAGTTCCACATGTTGATTGTACATTGTGTGAAGAAGGGCTTTCTTTTGTTTTAAACCTGATGCCTATTAATTTCAGTGATCCCTGATTCTTGTGTTATGTGATGAGGTAAATAACACTTCCTTATTCACTTTCTCCATGCCACTCATGATTTTACAGACCTCTAAAATGTTGCCCTTTCGTTACCTCTTTTCCAAGCCGAACAGTCCCAGTCTTTTTAATCACTCCTCATATGGAAGCTGTTCCTTAATTATTTTTGTTGCCTTTCTCTGTACCGTTTCTATTTCTAATATATCTTTTTGGAGATGGGGTAACCAGAACTGCATGCTGTATTCAAGGTGTGGACATACCATGGATTTATGTAGTGGTATTATGATATTTACTGTCTTATTATATATCCTTTTCCTAATGGTTCTTAAAATTCTGTTAACTTATTTGACTGCTGTTGCACATTGAGCGGATGTTTTCAAAGAACCATCCATGAGGACTCTCAGTAACTTTAAAAGCTAAGCAAAAAAACTGTAAACAATTTTCTACATTACATTTTGAATGAATTAGCTTTCCCCATCTTTGTTCCCTTTTCATTTACACTATCTACAAACATTTGTGCAATTGAGATGAAGCAGCATGAATGTTTGCAGAAAGCAAATTTCAAAGTTACACATTTGAGTTTTCAGGAAACTGTAGATTTGCTCATGAGTATTTGTTCTGGAAGTGACTGCGCTTTCATACAATCCGGAAACAGAAACAATACCATATTACTTATATGACCATTCAAAACTAACCAAATAGTGTGGGTACTGATTGCTTGCAGAAAATAGTTCACAATCAATCAATCCACAGAATTTTAAAAAAATTACTTTTTTTGATTACTTTTGAGTAAGTAAATGTTGGGAAATTGTGATCTGTTCACAGATATTCTACAAGCAGAAAGAGAGGCTAGATTCAATGGATAAATTATTCATGTAATGTGAATTATTCACTCAGCTCAAATAATTACTCTTTTCTTTTCGTCTCACCCTATCAGCAAGGACAGAGAGGCTATATATGAAGGAAGAAATCTTGTAGAATTCTGAGGAAGCAATTTGCTAAGGATGTAGGTTTTGGAGAAAATAAACAATTGATTATTGTTTGTTTAGTCTGAGATAACTGAAAAGTCCCTTAGGAGCTGCTTGTAAAAAGTAAGCCAATCCCATGTAATCTGGCACAGTAGTGAGAATCATATGCCACTATTAAGTGGATTTTTCAGAGAAACTAAATAGATGCCGATGTTTTATAAATAGTCAAGTTGGGACAAGAGAATGAGAGTGAAGTGTGTACATTTTACAGGAATCTGGATTAAGCTGAAAAACTAGGGCCTGATTCTCATTTACAGCAAAACGCCTTTACACCATTCAGACAGTGCAAATGGAAATTTAAAGTGGGTGTAAATGTAATTTCTCCTGCTATGTAAACTCTCAAATCCAATATAATGCACAGTATTTAGTTTACTGAGATGTTGTGACAGTTTGGGGAATATGTCTATGTAAACTGACAATTTCTTTTTTGCTTTATGAATAGCATTTATGTTTGCAGCTTTCAGTGTGGATTAGAAGTTCCATATTATGGCAGGAACAGACCATGTCTGTGAATCTGAAACAGCTCCCTCAAAGGGACCATCATCTTTCAATGACTCCCCTATGAGAACAATGGGTTTGCTAAAAAGAGGGATCAGGCTAAAGGAGGCTGGTTCTACCAGTTTGCTCCAGGGGACTGGGACTTTAGCCATTTGACAAGAGCTTTGAAGTCGGTTAGCAAGTCACTTGACAGAGGGGTGTGAAACCAGGGTCTGCTCCAGAGTCTCGCTTTCTCACTGGCTGAACATTGCCAGGAAGCAGCAGAACTGCAGGAAGAAGAGAGATGGAAGGGCCTACCCACTTCACACATGAATTGGGCCTAAGGACTCACAGAAGAGGTGAACATAGGCCCAAGAGGAGACCAAATAGATGTTTGTTGGTTTTATATAGATCTGCATATCTCCTCTATTGTCTAAGAATAAAGTGTGTGTGTGTGTGTGTGTGTGTGTGTGTGTATTCCTTACTTTATCTGCTACATGTCTCTGAAGAGTTAAACTATACAACACAGGGGTGCGCATGAGAGTAGCTCTTGAGTAGTGTGCATAAGCTATGGGGGGAGACTTGGGAGATCAGCACTGGTCTTGGGGCCTAGGCAGCTAGAGCCCAGGATACCCCGTAGAAAGGATGGGTTGCCAGACAAGGAGAGTGCACCCCAGGAGTGTACCTAAGCGGCCAGACTCAGAGACAGTGTCTGGAAGCTGCTCAGATCCAGTGGGCTTGCAAGTATGTAGGATCCAAAGGTTGGGTCCAATACAGCAAGCTGGCGACCATCCACAAGGGGGACTTAGCCAAGGCTGGAACAGACGTAATTTGAAACTCTTCTTGTCTTCAATACTGTAGTTCTTGTGTGGGTTTCTGGACTTTTTGATTTCTTATCAAGACTTATTCAGATTCTTATTGCATTTCTGTAACAATGAAACAACAAACAAACCCCACCAAACACTGGGGCATTACAAATTGTTAAGCCAACTACAGTGCCCCAATCTACCAAAAGAACATCCAGTTCTGGGTAACCAAGTGATACACAGAATTACTTTTTGATGACCAGCAAGCCAGGAATAAACAAAAAGTTGACTAAAAAGTCAATATCATTATAACCATTTTCACAGAAGGACTGAATCTCCAATAGAGATGATTCAACACATGGCTCAGCTATGAAAGGAATAATTGTAAGCATGGTCCCTAGAGAGCCCATCTTGAAGAAGTCAAGCTCCAAATAAAAAGCGCAGCAAGGCAAATGACAAAAGACAAAAAATGTCTTCCTCTGAAATCATAACCAATCTATTTATCTCTAGTCAGTTACCGAAATAAATCTAAACAAGCTACTTATGCAGTCACAGGTTTGTTGTCCCACAGAACATTTCAGACAGGACATATTTCTCAAATAGAAATCAGACTACTCATTAAACCTCAAAGGAAATTCCACATAAATATACAACTACAGTCTGAAAGCATGCAAACATTCTTCCTTAGCTTCAGACAAAAATCTGTAATTTGTCCAAGATTCCTCTAATAGCTTTATTTCATTCTTTAAGAAAAGAAGAATGGCCATACTGGGTCAGACCAATGGCCCATGTAGCCCAGTATCCTGTCTTCCAATTGTGACTGGTGCCAGATTCTTCAGAGGGAGTGAACAGAACAGGGCAATTTAATGAGTGATCCACCAGCTGTCTTCCAGTCCCAGCTTCTGGCAATCAGAAGTTTAGGGACATCCGGAGCATGGGGTTGCATCCCTGACCATTGATGGACCTATCCTCCATGAGCTTATCTAATTCTTTTTTTAACCCAGTTATACTTTTGGCCTTCACATCCCCTGCCAACGAGTTAACAGGTTGACCATGCATTGTGTGAACAAGTACATTCTTATGTTTGTTTAAAACCCGATGCCTATTAATTTCATTGGTTGACCCCTGGTTCTTGTGCTATGTGAAGGGTAAATAACACTTTCTTATTCACTTTCTCCATACCATTCATGAATATATAGACCTCTGTCATATCTCTCCTCAATCACCTCTTTTCCAAGCTGAACAGTCCCATTCTTTTTAATCTCTTCTCATATGGAAGCCCTTCCATACACCTAATCATTTTTGTTGCCCTACTCTGTACTTTTTCCTATTCTAATTTTTTTTTTTTTAGATGAGATGACCAGAACTGCACCCAGTATTCAAAGTGGTAGGCGTACTATAGATTTATGTAGTGGCATTATGATATTTTCTGTCTTAATATCTATCCCTTTCCTAATGGTTCCTATTAGCTTTTTTTGACTGCTGCTGCACACTGAGTGGAAGTTTTCAGAGAACGGTCTCTTTCTTGAGTGGTAACAGCTAATTTAGACCCCATCATTTTGTATGTATAGTTGGGATTATGTTTTTCAATGTGCATTACTTTGCATTTATCAACACTGAATTTAATTTTGTTGCCCAGTCACCTAGTTTTGTAAGATCCCTTGGTAGCTCTTTGCAGTCTACTTTGGACTTAACTATCTTGAGTAATTTTGTATCATCTGCAGACTTTGCCACCTCACTGTTTACCCTGTTTTCCAGATCATTTATTAATATGTTGAACAGCACTGGGCCCTTTACTGATCCTTGGGGGGACCTACTTTTTGCCTCTGTCTACAGTGAAAACTAACCATTTATTCCCACCCTTTGTTTTCTGTCTTTTAACCAGTCACTGATCCATGAGAGGACCTGCCCTCTGATCCCATGACTCCTTACTTTGCTTTTGGTGTGGGACCCTGTCAAAGGCTTTCTAAAAGTCCAAATACACTATATCCATTGGATCGCCCTTCTCCACGTTTGTTGACCCCCCTCAAAGAATTCTAATAGATTGGTGAAGCATGATTTCCCTTTACAAAAGCCATGTTGACTCTTCTCTAACATCTCATGTTCATCTATGTGTCTGATCATTTTTTTCTTTACTATAGTTTCAACCAATTTCCCTATTAGGCTTCCAGGCTTGTAATTGTCAGGATCACCTCTGGAGTTTTTTTTTTTTTTTTTTAAATCAGCATCACAATAGCTATTCACCAGTCATCTGATACAGAGGCTGATTTAAACAATACGTTACATACCACAGTAGTAGTTCTGCAATTTCATATTTGAGTTCCTTCAGAACTCTTGGGTGAATATCATCTGGTCCTGGTGACTTACTACTGTTTAATGTATCAGTTTGTTCCAAAACCTCCTCTACTGACACCTCAATCTGAAAGTTCCTTAGATTTGTTGACTAAAAAGAATGGCTCAGGTGTGGAAATCTGTGACATTCCCAGAAATGAGAATGTGAGGGAATTTAAGAAACATGGAATATTGTTCTTTGAGACAACTAACCAGTAAAAACAGCACAATTATATTCCTTAAGCTTCTACACATCAAGAAGGCCTATGAACATTTTTAAATAAATAAAAAACAAAACCAGAAAACAAGCTTGGATATGGTCCACACTGGCTGAGTCATCATGGGGTAAAACCACCATGTCTACAGATGGAGAGCCCAGAACTATCTGGTGTCTAAAATAAAAAGCATATACCACTAATTTGGTTTTGACTTTTGCTGGTAAATTCCCCAGCACATGAAACATGGGCAATATCTATGTATTAATTTTGTGCATCAACTTTTTTCTCCTGATCTATCTCAAAGCACATCTAGTCTTTTTCACTTTCATCATGGCATTTTCCTTCTGGAGGGTGTAATTAGAGATCTTCTGAAGTTCTAGTCAATGAGTCAATGTGTTGAGGAGCAGCGATGCTGGCACCTCCCTTCACAAACCTGCAGCTTCTCTTACCCCCTCCAGACCATGTACGTTATTTATTCAACATGCCCAGTTTCCATCAAGAGCTTCCTTCAATAGTCTCTGAGTTGCTTTTTGCTAAGTGATTACTTCAGGGGAGCTATACCAGCTGAGAATATGGCCCACTGTTCTTGTATAAACAAGTACAACAAGCAGATCATCCAGCAGTGGCACACAATCATTTCAAAAGAGGCTGGGAATTTCTTTGATATGATTGTTAAGATTTATCTGAACAAATGGTAATGAAATTTAGTAAAATACATTTGAATTCTGCTTATGCACTGTAGCAAGCTTCAGAAGCCAAACTCTTTTGTATGCTCGTGGCTTGTAGGAAAGGTAATAACTGCTATTGACAAGATCTGGTTCTGCATAATTTTTTGCCATGATGATTTTCAAACTACGGCACACACACCCAAGCAAAAAATATTCTAGGAATGTAATCCCTTTTTTTACTGAATCAATCATTATATATATACACACCAATTATTTGATATATTACTGTCAACTATCATAGGAAGATTTTGTGCTGACTCTTGCACTCAGCTGATCTCTATGTCTGCTACGGTTCATACTAATGCTTGAAGATACACTCCTTATTAAGGCACTCAGTTGTAACTCTTTTGCAGATACACTGTAAACTACAGGAGGAAAGGCAGGATGATCCCATGATTAGAGTGCTAGCATGGGACTCAGGACACCCAGGTTCAGTTCCCTGCTCTGCCATAAATTTCCTGTGGGACCTTAGGCAAGTCATTTAATCTCTCTATGCCTCAGTTTCCTATCTGTAAAATGGAATTTCCCTACCTCACAGGGGCATTCTGAGATTAAAGAATAAATTAGCCAGACACTATGGTGATGGGGCCATATAAGGACTGTAGATTCTCACAGCTCCATTGTAATTACCTATTATAGACCACAAATTGTTAGTGTTCAATAAATATTTCTGTTCCGTATTTGGGGGGGAAACGGATGATGTCATATCATAGGACAACACTCTTTCCATTCCACTCGTATCTCAGGAGAATGTTAAACAGCAGCAAGTCCAGATAACTTGCATCCAAGAATTTTAGAATATCTGGCTGAGGAGTTCACTGGCCTGTTAATGTTGATTTCACTGGTCTACAATTTTTGAGAAGTCGTCTGCTTCAGAGATAAA
>NW_020664446.1:47988006-47989971 GCF_002925995.2 Terrapene triunguis | reverse complement strand
TTGACTACATTTATTTCAGAAGCATTTTGGCTGTAGAGCAGTGTTTTCAATAAGTCTTGGAACACAAGGGAAGTTCCAGAAGACTGGAAGAAAGCTAATGTTGTGCCAATATTTCAAAAGAGTAAACGAGATGACCCGGGTAATTACAGGCCTCCCAGTCTGACATCAATACTCAGCAAGATAATGGAGCAGCTGATAAGGGTTTTGATTAATAAATAATTAAAGAAGTAATATAATTACTACCAATCAACATGGGTTAATGGAAAATAGATTCTGTCATACTAACTTTTTTTCATGAGATTGTAAGTTTGGTTGATAAAGGTAAAAGTGTTGATGCAGTATACTTAGATTTCTGACAGGCATTTGACTTTGTACCCGCATGACATTTTGATTAAAAAACTTGCAAGCTATACAATTAACATAGCACATATTAAATGGATTAAAAGCTGGCTAACTAATAGGTCTCAAAATGTAACTGTAAACAGGGATTCATCATTGAATGAGTGTGTTTCTAATGGTATCCCGCAGGAAACAGTTCTTGGCCCTACTTCATTTGACATTTTTATCAATGTCCTGGAAATCATCACTGATAAAGTTTGCAGATGACACAAAGATCAGGGGAGTGATACATAAAAAAAAGAGGACAGAACAACCTGGTACAGGGCGACCTGGATCACCTGGTAAGCGGTTGCAAGCAAACAATATGCATTTTAATACATCAATGTACATGTGTACATATAGGAACACAGAATATAGGTCATACTTACACAATGGGGATGCTGGGAAGTAATGACTCTGAAAAAGATTTGGGGGTCATGATATAATCAGCCGAACATAAGCTCCCAGTCTGACACTGTGACCAAAAGGGCTAATGTCATCCTTGAATGCATAAACAGGAATCTCAAGTAGCAGCAGAGAGGTTATTTTATCTCTGTATTTGGCACCGGTGCAACTGCTGCTGAAATATTGTGTCCAGTTCTGGTGCCCACTATTCAAGAAGGATATTGATAAATTGGAGAGAAGAGCATGAGAATGATTAAAGAATCAGAATACTTGCCTTATAGAAATTGAACCTAGGAGTTCAATCTATTTATCTTAACAAAGAGAAGATTAAGAGTCTATAAATCACAGTCTATACATACCTACATGGAGAACAAATATTTAATAATGAGCTCTTCAATCTAGCAGAGAAAGATATAACATGCTCCAATGGCTGGAAGATGAATCTAGACAAATTCAGACTGGAAATAAGGCATAGACTTTTAACAGTGAAAGTAATTAACCATTGGAACAACTTATCAAGCGAAGTGGTGGATTCTTCATCACTGATAATTTTTAAATCACAATTGGATGTTTTTCTAAAAAATAAGCTCCAGGAATTATTTTGGGAAGAAATTTTGGCCTGTGTTATGCAGAAGGTCAGACTAGATGACCACAATGGTTCTTTCTGGCCTTGGACTCCATAAAACTCAACATGTTTGACTCCTAAGATGGATGTTACAGTGAAGACTACTCACAAAGCTCTGAATGAGCAACAGAATTTCTTCATAAATCATATATCTGAATTGAGTTCAGCTTTATAAACATGAACTTTAAAGGCCTCATTTATTATGGAAACGATATTCTTTCAAAACCATAATCAGTTATCTATTGAGTTAACTGACAAAAGGCAATAGTGTTCTATCTTAACACTGAGCAGTACGAACTGAGCAGGCCCTTTAAAGTACTGTAATATGTTCCAGTATTGTCTGATCCCTAAAGAAAAGGCTAGAAAATCACACAGGTTTGTCTTGTGTGCCTCTCAATAACTCTGAGCCTTTGGGCCATCAGCTTCAATGGGATTGCCTGGGCTGCATATCAGGACAGTATCGGGCCTTAAATGTTTAGTTACATTTACCTTTAGCCAGGAACCAACTTTTCGTAGGAGTTTTAATCTTTAGGAGGATGCAGACACTGCATGTCTTT
>NW_020664446.1:47904246-47987996 GCF_002925995.2 Terrapene triunguis | reverse complement strand
CTCAGACTGCTTATCCGGGTTTCCAGACGCTGGAACTCGTTCACATACACAAATATACATGAGAGGAAAATCAGATTGATAGCTTGACTTGGAAAAAAGATAATTGTGTCTCAAGTTGATAAAAATAGGTCTAGCAAGTAGGCAAAATTCACAGAGAATATTTCATCCTGATGAAACAACTGCCCAGTACTTTTGCCTGAGTTATTTCTGTTATCTAATGCTGATTATGCTAGGTAGGCCTGGGTAGTAGCAACCATAACACCTGTTTTTAAAAGAAAATTGTAAAAGTTTTTGTTCGGATATCACTGCCCTATATTTTCTTCCCAAATCCTTCCCTCTTGTTGAACACCTGATGCTTTCCTGTTACATATAGTAATAGATGACTTTTCCAGTTTGTACAAATTATACTGTATGGTGGATACTATAATGTCAATTACACAGAAAAGTGCATTGTTCAGTTATTCCACATAACCGGAAACCCACAGAAGCAGAAACCTAAAAGCGACATACTACTGTTTTATATGTGCACTTTCCGATGGTGCCAATAGGATTGGTGCTTCTGGCTCAATGACAGAATATGCTCTACACATTTTCAAACATACCCCGTCAGTTTGGACTCACATATCTGCACAGGCAAAAATCTGGATCTGTCTGCACTAATATCATTTTGTCTAACTACTAGTTTTGCATGTAAAAATTCTGTTTGCAAAAGTAGAAAATATCCTTGTCAAACTGTGGAAAGAAGTTTTAGAGGTTGAGAGCATTTTGAAAATCTGACCTCAAGTGCCAAATTCATCTCTGGTGTAACTTCCCTGTCCTCAAGCCAGGGATGAATAAATTTCTAATGTCCACTAAACAGATCATCCATTTTTCTTCTGTAGGGATGGTCAAAATATGTTATGGGAAAAGATGGTCAAAGTATTACGAAGGAAGAGAGTTTAATATAACTAGGCTTCTAATGAAATTTTCAGCTTCTGCCCATAAATTTTAAACAATTCTATAATTTTAGTTACATTAAAATATGTTTGTGACATAAATGAGCAATTTTTTCTTTTAGTCAACTCCCTTTTTCCTTTATGGTTACAACTCATCCCCATTACAGTTAAATATCACTAGAATTCACACAAATTCAGACTGATATTAGATAATGGATACAAAAGCAAAATAATGAATCAAACATTTTTGTATAAAAAAATAAAAAATCCAGATTACAAAGTAGGTAACAGATGCTGCTCTAACTCACAACAGGGACTAAACTGGCCCCTGGCCAGACTACTGAATCTGTACCAAACAACCTGTATTAACACCAATTAAATGTTAATTTCACCTTTTATAAATCATACATATATATAAAAGTTGATTTCAGTCCCAATACACACAGGCCAAGAAGACACTATTATCAATGGATTGGATTTTGATCTCATTTGCCCTGGTTTAAATACAAAGCAATCCCACTGAAGTCAACAAAGATTCTTTGGATCTACACCAGTGCAATGAGAGCAGAATCTGGTCCAGTAATTTTTTCACCAAAGTAATAGTGTTGGCAGTTACTGGTTCTGTCAGTAACAAGTGTGGATTGAAGGGTTTATTTGCTGATTTATATGCTGCCAGCTCCACTCACTTTTGTTATAACTCTTGCAAACAGAATTCCACGGTATCCCTCCAAGGCCTTAATTTAAAATGGATCCTGTTTCAACGGCAGACCAATACAGATTACTTATCTCCATTAGTTCATTTTTCTAACAAGCATCACTCCGACTAGGGAAGACAGAACAAAAAAGAAATGTGTTTATACCAGTATTTACACACAACAAAATGAAAAGAATCCAATCTCAGACAAACAAAATGTACTAAATATGTCCTAGTACTAAAAACAAAGAAGATAATCCCTTTCTTCAGTCCTCCCAATGCTAATAGATAGAGGCTTGTGTAATAAACAACCTGACCTCTCCAGCAATTACTCCGTCCTCAAAACTTCAAGCCACGTTTTCTCCAAGATATTTACCTCAGTGGCACTCATGGATCTGTGGGATTCACAGATCTCTAATACTGCTTCTTCAGAGCTCACTCTCTGAGCTAAAAGCAAAATCCACCTTTAGCTTCAGCAACTGGCCAATTTAACCTGCCACCAACCAGCTCCCAATTCTAGAACTCAAAGGCATATATGAAAGCAACCGAAGAGTTTCCATGGCGACTACCAATGTCACCTCTGTAAATATTACTGTCAGTGGACACGGACCCCAGTCATATGACAGGAATATTAACCTCTGTGACATTGGCCCAAGTCAAGTGACTGATGACAGAAAATAAGGATGGGTCTCTAACCAGCACTCCTGTGTGTCACTCATTTATTACAAATGTAATGACTAGTGAGTGTAGCATTCATTACTGGGCACTGTGTTACCCTCCACATCATCCAGCCAGTAGATGGTTCCTCTAATCCTCAGAATCCAGGAAAAGGAAAGGTGTCTCAAGAGAGCTGACAGCTAGGTGAGAGCAGGAACAGCAGACTGCAGGTTGCTGCAGCAGCAGGAGAGCTAGAGGGCTAAGGAAGCACAGCAGGAGAATCCAGGGCAGTGGCCTGCAGGCAGGAGGCCAGCATGAGACAGGTTACAAGAAACAAAACTCTTGCCTCGAGACCCCAGTATTGAGCTGCCCACAAGGGCTGGGTTAGGAACGATTGTTTTGGTCATTGATTGTAATTGCAGAGAGGGTACACGTGCATCTTTTATTTTTGGCAGTCCTAACAGGGCAACCCCCTTACAGAAAAAAAATGGTGCAACTGTTTAAGGGAAGCCAGCGACAGCTACAGCGGGTAGAGCTGAGTGCTTGAAGTACCTACAGTACTGGCCTCCACACTCATGATGCAGCCAGTGTGCTAGCAGACTAACAGCCCACGAAACTTGCAGCAACCCCCTGCAGTGGGATCAGTTGCAGAACTTCCAGTGTCACATTCTATATTGCCTTGCACCTTATGTAGTCGTATTTACACCTGCACAGAGGGAGGTAAAATTTGACAATTCTGATTTAGCAGCATTTTACACTGTATAATGTAAATTATGCAAATGACTCCACATGGTGCAAGGCAGTGGAGAATCCAGACCCTTGAATGTTGCAGAGTACCAGCTCTCCTACAAAGGGCCCAACTGTACCATTCTTGAATAACTGATTTTCAGAGAAAAACTTGCCACGTTGCAATTCTTCCTGAAAAGAATTCATACGTCTTTCTACTAGAATTTGCGCCGGTATTTTCCCAAAACAGGAGATTCTGGTTCCTAAGAGGCATATTTTCAAAGCTTTGAGGAGAGATGTATGTACCAACTATTAATGCGGTCATGATACTCTGGGACATGGGATAAATGAGGCCCAGGGCCTGATTCGCCTCTAGTGTCAATCACAAGTACCTCAAATGAAGTCCGCGGAGTTTCACCAGTGTGACTCTGGTGTAAGGAGAATCTGATCACTATTTTTAAAGCAGGGTATTCTCACTTGAATAAAGGGAATAGGATGATACCATTATTTTAATCCTACAGCTACTAGGTCAGTGGTTCTCAAAGCCGGTCCGCCGCTTGTTCAGGGAAAGCCCCTGGCGGGCGGGGCCGGGCCAGTTTGTTTACCTGCCACGTCCACAGGTTCGGCCGATCGCGGCTCCCACTGGCTGCGGTTCGCCGCTCCAGGCCAATGGGGGCTGCGGGAAGGGCAGTCAGCACATCCCTCGGCCCACGCCGCTTCCCGCAGCCCCCATTGACCTGGAGCAGTGAACCGCAGCCAGTGGCCGCCGCGATCGGCCGAACCTGTGGACACGGCAGGTAAACAAACCGGCCCGGCCCGCCAGGGGCTTTCCCTGAACAAGCGGCGGACCGGCTTTGAGAACCACTGTACTAGGTGACACAGCAGAAGCAATGGTAGCCCTGCACTTAAAACTTTTCATGAACCAAGAATAAATGTAAAAACCTACAGGCCTGACCCTATGCCACTGAAATCCATTGCAAAACTCCTGTTGACTTCAAGGGGAGTAGAATCATGGCCTACAGTAACACAAATGTATTCTATATTGCAGGTCTCTGAAAGCAAGCAAAGTATACGCTCTCTTCCTGACGCGAGTGTTAATGGGAGTAACATACATGGACTGAGACACAAATATAAAAGTCCGACTGTAAATGTTGGCAGTTGATGAGAATTATGAAGCAAGTCCTAGTGAGTGTTCAATGGCGCCTTTCCTTGGACATTTAGAGCAAAATCTTGTCCTGTCATTTGAAGGTGAGTTGTGGGGGAAGAGGGAAGAGAGCTGCTTTCCCCCCAGCTCACTCACTGGGCAATACTTTCTTATTAGCACCTCATCCTGCACAATAAAAGCCAACTGGAGTTTGCCCATTGATTTTAAAGGGTGCAAGATTGGGAACTAGGTGAGGGGCCCACCAAATAAATCTGCTGAATGAAACTGTCAGATCTAAGGGTACGTCTATACTTACCTCCGGGTCCGGCGGTAAGCAATCGATCTTCTGGGATCGATTTATCGCGTCTTGTCTAGACGCGATAAATCGATCCCGGAAGTGCTCGCCGTCAACGCCGGTACTCCTGCTCCATGAGAGGAGTACGCGGAGTCGACGGGGGAGCCTGCCTGCCGCATCTGGACCTGCGGTAAGTTCGAACTAAGGTACTTCGACTTCAGCTACGTTATTAACGTAGCTGAAGTTGCGTATCTTAGTTCGAAGTGGGGGGTTAGTGTGGACCAGGCCAAAGGAGGCATGGCTTAGAAAACTGCAGATGTGATCAGCCTCTCAGCCCATTTGTAGGGCTGCTGTTCACAGCAAGCACTGTGTGGTATCTCATGCTGCTTCTTCCTTTTCGAAGCAGCGGTTAGCACCACTACTGAACACATTGTACTCAGTCAGCCACACTGACCCATCCTACCTCCACAGTGTGTGTAAACCCCTGATGCTAAAAAGGTGTCATTACACACACACTCTCTCTCTCTCTATATATATATATATATCTATCTCATCTCACCAGGATCTGAGTTAAGAGCTTTTGTACATAAAATCTATTTATGTAAATGACTCCTATACATTATATTACTTCTGAATGCATCTATGTAAACTAAATATCATCTGGTTTAAATGCAGCCAGCAATAAAGAGGCACAAGGGAAAAATCAAAAGCATAGTACTTTTTTTTTTATTATTAATTGTGTCTTTACTACTGTCAATTACAAGACTAAAAAAGTGTGTCTCATTATTATGGTGTGCAGTACATTGCAAGATGATCCAATTTAATTAGATGAATTCCCATTTGTTTCTAATTACATTCTTCATAAAACAATATCTGGACACATTCCTGTTGATATATTTTTTATTTAGATGATTATGCAGTAGTAAGGAAGGAGGAGAATATAGCTTTTTATGGCCTCAAAGATTCAGGCTAGTTTCTCTAGTTTTGATAGTATCTGAACACCCAGTAAAACGAATGTCAACTAAAGGAACACTTTACTAACTCCATGGATGCATGCCACAGGCTTAGGCTGCAAGATTCAAAATGAAACTTACTCATTGTTCATGGATCTTGGAAGAACTAATAAATCCTTACTTGAGCATCCAAACCTCTGACTAGATACATATCTGCTTCCGGCAATATCTTCGGGGCCAAATTTCTTTCCATGTTTACCTCGCATTTGTTATTATGGCTTTCCCAGATCACAGGACTTTTGGCGTTTGCCAGAGAAAACCTCTGCTAGCTTTGCATTAGTTCTGTTCTGATTTCAACAGAACACTGATTCCTCAACAGGGTGATATATTGATATTAACTGTGAGAGATTAAAATCCATTAAATATTGAGTTTCTGGATGTGTAGACATCCATTTCTCATAAAATGGAAGTGTTACTTTACTTCATTTTAGATTTTTACTCTGCTGTAACAAGCTAACCATGTTGGGCCTGATTTTCAAAAGAGATCAGCTCCCATATAGGCACCTAAGTAACAGCCAGATTTTCAAGACTGCTCAGCTCTCAGCAGCTCCCACTGTGACACTTGTAGACAGATTTTCAAAAGAAATAAGGACCCAATATGCTGAGCACTCTTGAAAACATGGTTTATTTTGGTGCCTAAATGGGATCTGAGCTCCTTTGAAAATATGGGCCATTGGGACTGACCTTGCATGAAAGCGGTCCTTACTCATGTGAATAATCCTGTTGAAATAAAGGTCCACTAAGTTACAGGGATATTCATGTGAGTAAAGATTAGAAAGTCTTTTCCCAGGAAGTAGTTCTTGGGCATATAATGGCAGTGCTGTGAAAGATTGTTGAACTACAGAGTTGAGTTCATCTTTACAGCAGTGATGGGGGCAAAGCAACTCCTATTTCTTGAAGTCCTCTGAAATATCTTGTTGATCAATGCAACAATATTCTCCAGGACCCATATTTATGATCACCTATGTAATCTGCCCATCTTTAAATAAAAAAGGACACTGCACAACACTGGGAAAGTGACAGAATTTCAACTGAAAGTTCTTTCCCTGAAGAAAGAGGGGTATTTTTCCCCTTTCTCTCCTATGTTTTCTCTATTCACTGTCTCATTCAAATAAGGCATTACCTGGTAAAGCTTAAGCATTAAATTGTGTCAGCAGTGCTGCAGCACTGGGGGCAAACGCCACACCCGCTGTTATGGCTGGAGACATTCTTCCTGCAAGCAGAACACCTCCAGGATCTATGAGGCAGAACATGAAGGTGCAGCAATGGCTAAATACTTTTAAAGGAGCATGCATTTCCCCCAGAACCAGTCCTGGACAGTCACAGTGCAGAAGGTGGGGCAGGACCTTGATTGCCTTATTGTTTATCACAGCAGTCTAACACTCTTCTCTGATGTAATCAGAGATATTACGCCTGATTCTGATCTGACTTTCTCCAGTGAAATCAATGGAGCTAAACTTATCTGAGATCAGAATGGGGCCCATTCTCTCTCTTAAGTCATGCACTAAGGACCATCCAGCTACACTCACCTTCCTCCTCTAAATCACAAGTCCTGCTGTAGGCTGTTCAGTAACAAGCTGTCAACATAGCTCTCACTACTGATGTGTTTTATATAGAAGTTAATTGTGCCTTTAATTCAGAGGTCACAACAAATGATGAGCATAACAAAGTGGGAATTATGTGGCTAATGATATACAGGATGTATATCAGTGAGGCAGTGGAATAGGCGTGTGGGAATCTTGATATATATATGTAAGATCTGTCTGAAGTCTGATATATGAACCCAATTCATGCCTTTTGATTTCAGTGCAGTTACATCAGGGATAAATTTGTCCTGCTTAATTTCCTCTGTTTCCCCGGTGCTATGTACATTTTCCTAAAAATAATTGATAACTGACTTTATTTTACTCTGATACACAAATTGGGTGAGGTAATATATTTTATTGGATCAACTTCTTTGGCAAGAGAAACAAGCTTTCAAGCTACATAGAGATTTTCTTCTTCTCTGTAAACCATTACTGGAGAGACAGCAAATATTATGGAAATGCTGTTGGCTCTCTCTCTCTTTTTAGTCTTGCTCTCCTAATCTAAAGCATATTTGGCTTGTGTTCATAGTCATCCATTCGACTGGTGGTTGCTATTTTTAAAAAGTTGTGTTGCCTTACAAATTCATTGACAGGAATATTGCTAAAAAAGCTCAGCTTTCTAAACAGATATCACTTTGTTGAGGATTGCAGATCTGTGTTTATACACAGCAATGTAAAAAATTGTCTAATTTTAAATTATTTAGCAAATGATTTAATACCTTGTGAGATGGTCCAATGTTGTGACATTTGATTAACCATAGCTAACAACTGACATTGTACAATGAAATGTATGTCCATTCATGGTCGTTGATCTACCTGACCAATACCCGTATCTATAACTTCTATGAGCTGATCACACCCTTAGTAGTTAATCAGTATCAGAACAAGTTAACAGGAACTGGGAAGGAGGTCCTAGAAAACAGTAGCAGTCAGTGAGTGATACTTCAGGAACACAGGGGAAGTTCTAGAAGAGGGTGGCAGTTTGGAAAAGAAAATTTGAGAGAGAGAAACTGGCAGTCTTTGGGAAGGGCTCTGAAGAAATAGAGGAGGAATGGCAGAAAGAGGATGGGAAAATGCAGAAGAAGGACAATGACAGCCGTAAAAGCATGCAATGCACATCTAAGCACGACCTATGTCTCATGGAAGAGGGACAGAGCAGGAAACCAAGACTGGAGCCAGATTCTGATTCACAATGGTTTTACAGATCCTGGCCATCACATTAACAATGCAAAGCAGTCTTAAGTGCCCTGGACATTCCCCCTCCATAAATGTAGGCTGCAAAGTCTCTCTTTTCCCCCCACATTCAAGGTGGGTGAGGACCGGTGAAGAAATCAGCTTTGAAGCAGAAAGTGGGATTTGTTTATTCCATTGGTTTGGCTGAATGGCTTGATTCTGTTATGGGTTGGACTTTTATATTAATGTTCTGAAAATGTGTATGATATATATTTTATTTGATGTACAAGCGCCATAAACTATTGGAAAGGCACTGTGTGTCTTTGTTAGAAACTGAAATAAATATATTAAATAAAAATATTAAGCATCAAGAGGTGATCAATTGTAGAAAGTAAAATTTATCATCAATATGGCCTGGGGAATCCTGCTGCAAAGATGAGGCATTATAAAATGGTAACAATAATAAACTAATAATAATAATAATATACACTTCGGTAGTGCCTTTCATCCAAAGAGCTCACTGGAATTTACAAATATCACTTAAGATTCACAACCTCTCTGTAAAGCAGGTGTGACCCAACAACCCCTTGATGTCAAATTAATTTGGCAGAGGACACAGAAGGTGCATAGGGTTTTACAAGGATTCCATGGGTTGGATATCTGCATAACAGTTCACCAAAAGGAGGCATGTCAGGTCTCTACCCAGAGCCAAAATCCCACTGGTCAACATAATCATTATGAAATGTATGCAGAGATAATATTTAAGAAGTAATGTATCTATATTGAAAATTATGGTCTTACGGTCTTGGAGTTAAGGCAGGTCACCAGGAGGTGATGTACCTCTGAAATGTTCCTTTCAGGCAGAAGGTAACCGACACCCATCTTCCTGTCTGGTCATGTGTGTACTGTGTGCCTCACACTGCATGCTTATTTGTATACTCAGATGTGGACTGAGTGAATGTGAAATCTACAGGAAGAAACAACAAACAAGGGGGTGTCCTGTATATGAATAAAGACAAAGGACATGTCTGCTGTTTCTTGGAGTCCAATGAGACACAATGAATTCTTCATTTAGAAGGCAAACGGACAGCGAGTTTGTCTCAGGAAAGGAGAATCACAGCCAGCCTGACCGAAAAGCGCTGCAAGAATTTTGGGTGAGCAACATTCTACAAGCCATGAGAGTATCTGGTTAATTAAGTATAGGCTCCAGAATGCATACTTCTACTTAATACCACTTGATTCTCTATGCTCTGTTAAATAAACTGAGGCTTGATTTCAC
This sequence comes from Terrapene triunguis, assembly GCF_002925995.2. NCBI lineage: Eukaryota > Metazoa > Chordata > Testudines > Emydidae > Terrapene > Terrapene triunguis. The sequence continues at coordinate 47,978,494 of NW_020664446.1, read as the reverse complement.
TATAAATAGATCTAAGTGCTGTGTGTTAAGCAGAGCAGTGATCTGAGGTGCAAGTAGTAAGCTGAGGTGTACTGTTTCTTTGGAAGCAGTGAATCTGTGAATACTGTGAGCGTCCAGTGGACACTCCAGATGTTCAGAGGGCTTGAGGGTTGGAATGTGCCCATCACTAACCTGTGGAGTGATAGTAGGGCCTGCGAAACCTAGAGGGAAGTGCTTGTGTTGCCTGTGGACAGTGGAGTTGTGGAGCTGACCCATGGCAGACACAGGACAAGGCTTCCTTGTGCTAAGGGCAGGTGGTAGCAAGGTACCTCACAGCCTTCAGTACCCCCAGGAAGCATCACAGAAGGCAAGTATTATACACAGGTTTACAGAGTGATAAAGTGAGGTACAGAAAGGTTAAATCAGTAGCAGAGCTGAGATTAGAACCCAGGGGTCCTGGATCCTGGTCTTCTGTGCTAACGTTACTCAGACTTCTTAAATGACCCTATGAACTTGGCATCTCTACTCCAGTGAAACTGTTTCACCTGGCAACACACAATAGGAACCGATGGGTAGAAGAGTAAGCATTCAAGCAATTATCTAGAAGCATAAAATGCGATCGCTGAGAGCGTAAATGTCCAAACAAATGTTTGTCCTGAGTTAGCATGTCTATGACTGAAAGGATCTATCATTAATACTGTGCTCTTGGCTAGAGTAACTGCTAAAAATAATTGCTTTTACACCTCCATAATTGTTTGGTCCTGCAGAATAGAGCTGAGTAGGAGGGGGGCTTCAGTATGGCATGTACCAACCCTTTTGGCTTCTAGCAGAGTTCCACATGCAAACCAACTTTCTGATGAATGGATTGTCTGCTTATTAACCCACGTACTATGAATACAGACAGAAAGGATCCAGCGCCTCCAATGCCTGCCATCATGCATCTCCTAAACACAAAGAAAGAAAGATGCCTGTTCACAGACTGTAGGCACTCTGGCGGATATTTAAACTCACAATCCATAACAGGTTTCAGAGTGGTAGCCATGTTAGTCTGTATCAGCAAAAACAACGAGAAGTCCTTGTGGCACCTTAGAGACTAACAAATTTATTTGGGCATAAGTTTTTGTGGGACAATGTGGGTTCTAGCCCACGAAAGCCTATGCCCAAATAAATTTGTTAATCCATGACAGCAATTCAAACACCAACAAACTGGTGACCACTTTTCCCCCTCCCCAACAACAAAACAACCAATCAATAAATTCATAAGTAAAACACCCCATCTCAATTCCCACAAAGCACTCAACTTCAATTGAAATCTCAAAGCCCACCAAACTCAGATTTCTCAGCCCTCCCCAGAACCTAATTAATAAAAAAGGGCTTTGCAACATGACCTGTAGAACATGAGCAAATTCCAAAGTTGAGCAGCCTTCTGGAGAATATTCTGTCAGCAGCTCCTTCTCTTCTAAATGGAAAGATGTGGAATATGCTCACCTGATCTCCATCCAGTGCCCCAAACTGCACTTATTTGGCATTGAAGAGAGGAGGAATATGTTCAAAACTCACTCTGGTTATCTGGTTAAGAAACACCTTAGAATCAGAGTATTTCTAAACTTTAGGTGATATGCCGTGAATAAAAAAATACACTTAGCCTAGAGATGAAGGACAGATAAGAAAGGAGAGGAGAGGGCAAACACTGCTAGCTACAAAAAAAGGAAGCTGTCAGAACATTAACTAAAGAGGTAAAGGATTTAACATTTCATTAACTTTGGGCAAGTATTTTTAGCTGTATAATAAACTGAATTACTTAAGGAAAAAGAAAATTGTGGTTTTGATGGAATTTTTTAATACAATGATTTGTGTGCACATGACAGTATCTTACCTTTCTTGGGGTCATTGCAAGCCTACAATACTTAGCCTACAGACTTGTACCTAACATTACACCATACACCAGGGGTTCTCAAACTGGGGATCGGGACTCCTCAGGGGGTTGCGAGGTTATTACGTGGGGGATTGCGGGCTGTCATCCTCCACCCCAAACCCCGCTTTTCCTCCAGCATTTATAATGGTGTTAAATATATTAAAAAGTGTTTTTAGTATATAAAGGGGGTTGCACTCAGAGGCTTGCTGTGTGAAAGCGGTCATCAGTACAAAAGTCTGAGAACCCCTGCCATACACGATGCAATACCCCAGGCAGGACAGACACCATATAACTTATTGCTAAAATCATATCTCATTGAGTAAGTGTATCATTCGTCCACAAAATATGTTCTTCATTTTTAAATTAAGTTGTTGAATTTGACAAGCTGTATCCACTGGGTTCTTATTGAATGTAATAATGACTCTTAAAAACAAACTTTGTATTTGTGGATAATCTAAGCACTATACCCAGATGTACAGAACCCAACCTATGTATTATATATATTTTTTTAACATTAGCTTTAATAAATTTTTTACCATTCAGCCAATCTTTGCAGCAAATCAAAATCAGCTTGTCTTCTTTATTATATTCTAAACATACAAATAATTTTTTTTTAATTTCAAAAGCATTCAAATAACTTTACAATATTCTCTAGGCAGAAGATGTGTTATTCTGTGCACGTGTAATTCTAAGAAGGTAATAAAACAAATATTAGTGCAAATGTGTTTACTGAAAACACATATACTTATGCCTGTTACCAAGTTGTGCAATACAATTACAACAACTTTGTCACGGGCTGAGCAAGAAAAGCACTATCAACACAGGAGTTGTCTCTTATCCTATACGAGAATATATACAGGCAGTAATTAATATTTCATAGAAAATAATTATATGTCATGTGCCAGCAAGGTAGATGCAGTACCTTTTTTTACATCAGATTGTGAGACAGTCCCACTTCTGTATCACCATGGCATGACTAGGTAAAAAGACTGCCACTCATCCCCATTCGACAATATTCAGAATCTTCAAAGGTCATCATTTGGAACCAATGCTCTTGTTGATGATTAGCTTCTGTTAATGACAGGCAAACAATTTAATCAGACATAAAAAAAAGAGGGTAGAGATACCCATGAAGAGAAAAAAAAGAAAATGCTTGCAGTCGCCAACTACCTGTACTAAGCAGACAATCAGATTCTCTAAAAGAAGACAAAGTGTTAGATTTTTTTAAAAGCAACAAACCCGAAGTTCTTAGCAATAAAGCTTATAGAATAAAATAGTTTAGTTATAACAAATGAATAGGGACTAATAATAATAACACCTAAATAATATCTACATAGTCGTTTGCAGAATCACAGCAATTTGCAAACATTAAACGACATATCAACTTTAAATCATTAAATTTCAAAAATAAATTAAAAAGTAGTTTCAGGGACTGCACCTCCTCCTGAGCCCTTTGCCAATTTTTCTAGATTTACAATTACATTTTCTTATGTTTAAAAAGAATACTCTCCCCCATTGTTTTGAGAAAGTTACTTTCCCCTTTTGTTTATGTCGTTCTAAGGGACCAGTCCTGCAAATACTTATGCACCTGAATAAATGGTTTTAAAATGTATCCAGTTCATCTGCATATTTGTTTGGACTCTTGATCCTACATTGTGATCCACAAAGGGAGTCTGCTATTAGAAAAACTGATCACAATGCAGGACTAGTGATTAACTGACTACCCAGAGGAAACAGTGCAAGTGACTGTACACAAAGTGTTGTGCATTGCACAGAGTAAATAAACTGAAAAGAGAGAATATTTGTTCTGTCAATTTAGGTGTTACTTATAACAACATCGGGTAAAAAAAAGTTCAGACATAAGTGTGATTTTTAAGTTATTGGTGTCTCTTTAATGAAGTAGGTCCTGATCTTACAAGTAACTGCACACAAGAAGACCTCTGACTTGAAGTCAATAGGACTCTGCACAGGTACAGAGGTACAGCTGCACACAATAACTTGCAGGATTGAGAATTTAAGCCTCATAACACCACTGTGAAATAGATAGATAAATACTGTTTCCCCATTTTATAGATTGTGAAACTGAGAAAAACAGTTTACTGGCAAAATTTTTAAATAAATGATCACTAATTTTGGGTACCCATCTTGAGATATTTAGGGCCTGAACAATAAAAATCAGGTCCCTGGGTTTCTCAAATTGGACACCCAAATATTAAGGCTGCAGCATTTGAAACAAATGCAGAATTCCTAACTGGGAGAACAGAAAGCTGCTCACAGAAAAACACAGCTTTAATAAGAGCATGTATATGTTACTAGTCAGTATTGGAAATATTTATGCATGTCCAATAATCCCTGATTTTGCCATTACCTGATTGAAAGAACAGGTCTAGGCATCGTAACCTTGGGATTGCAGCTACACCCAGCTCCCGGGACTATTGAAAAAAAAATTGAACCACGCCTCTCCTCCTGAGTTTCTGAAGGTATTTATATCTATATAAGTTTCAGGCTACAACACATCAAGAGAAAGGGCGTCCCGTGCACTCAAACAGCTTTAGAGCTTTTCTTTACGGTGGAACCTTTGCTGTGCTGTGTAGTACGTGTCCTGATCTGCACCCCCAGCCCAGCCGTGTTCTGATTGCAATAGCAGGGAACACAGGTGGCCGCATTCCTTGCTAAGCGCTTGCATTTCTAGGACGTCTAGTTCTTTCAGCGCTTCGGTGCCTGGTGCCTTTTTAGGCCCTCGAGGACCATGAGCTCAATAGCCCTCTTCCTGCAGCAGAAAACGCACCGGCCCAGTCCCCTGGGAGATGTAGTTTTCTCTTCCACCCTGAAAGCCTCCTTACCCGGCAGTGCCTATGCCCGCGAACGCGGCAGCTCAGCAGAGCCAGGCAGTTCCCAGCCTACAGCCCCCCGGCGCTAGCCACGCGTTGCCCATCGGGCAGGGACAAGACTGGGCACTGGGCAGAGCCTACTGGGTGGGGTGGGGAAGACTACAAGCCCCATGATGCAAGAGGCCGTGCGCGCCGGCGCAGACGGGCGCGCCCTGGAGTAGGGGGTGGGGCGCGCGGCAGAGAGCAGCGCCCGGGCGGGCACTGCCGAGTGCGCTAACCTAGGAGCGACCATGCCCCGGGACAACATGGCCTCCCTGATCCAGCGGGTGGCCAAACAGGCCCGCATCACCTTCCGGGGCCCGGCGCCGGGGCCGGGCTTCGGTGAGAACCTGCACCGGCTGCAGCAGCTGCTGAACGAGGTGCGGGCCGAGGACCTGCACCTTGTCCCGCGGGGCCCGGCGGCCGTGCCGGGGGCGGGCTGCTCGCGGGCCGGGGCCGGCGCCGGGGCCGGGGCGGTGCCGCCGGTGAGCTACATGCACATCTGCGAGACGGAGAGCTTCAGCATGGGCGTGTTCCTGCTGCGGAGTGGGGCCTGCATCCCGCTGCACGACCACCCGGGCATGAACGGCATGCTCAAGGTGCTCTACGGCAGCCTGCGCATCGCCTGCCTGGACCCGCTGCCCCCCGCCGCGCCGCCCGGCGCCCGCCGCCGCGCCCTGCTCCGCTCGCGCCAGCTCTGCACGCCCGCCTCGCCGCCCTGCCTGCTCTCTCCGCACACCGACAACCTGCACCAGATCGACGCCGTGGACGGGCCGGCCGCCTTCCTCGACATCCTGGCGCCCCCCTACGACCCTGAGAACGGCCGGGACTGCCACTACTACCGCCTGCTGGAGGCGTCCGCCGGCCCCGCCGCCGATCCCCACGCCCTGCCCCGGGAGGTGTGGCTGGTGGAGACCCCGCAGGCGGCGGATTTCTGGTGTGGCGGAGAGCCCTACCCCGGGCCCAAGGTCTCCCCTTGAAGCAGGCGCGGCCCCTCTCACGGTGAGGCTGCGCCAGAGCCCTCTGAGGACGGACCGCTTCCCCCTCCCTCGACTACTTCTTCCCCGGCAGTGATCGTGTGGGGCCCGCTGGAGTAGGGGGCCCCTCCTCCTCCTCCTCCGGCAGGAGATCGAAGAGCCGACAGCAGCGGGACGGGAGGATCTGGCTTGTGCCGTGGCTCACTCGAGATGTCGCAGCGGCTGCACTCGCTGTACAAAAGCCATAGTCACGATTTCCTTCCCAGCCGCCTTTGAAGTAATGCTAGTCACTACAGCAGGCCTAGCTCCTAGTCCGGGGGTGCGGAAAGCCACTCCCCAGCCTCCCCGGGGCAGTTGGATGCGTTGGGAGAGTATTTGTGTGCATGTCTTGGGCTATCATTTTCTCAGTTCAGCTCATCAGTTCCAACAATGAAGCATCCATCTGCTGGGGCCATGGGCTGCACTCTTCTAGGGTACTGCTTCTCTACCAATGGATAATTGCAGTAGAAACAACTTTTTATACACAGACCATGCCCCAGAGGAGCTGATTGCCACTAAACTAAGGGTGAAAAAATCTTGTGTGTTTCTGCCAATGGCCCACACAGGAGAGCAGTTTCTGGGGCAGATTATGGTACCATTTCCCTGTCCAAATCATCAGAAAGACACCAGCCAATTAACTCACACAGGAAACCCAAATCATAACCCTGGGTGATTTGGTGTGCTTGATCAGGGCAGTTATACAGACTTAGCTGCTTTATGGTGGCTGAGCATCTCCTACTCCTGACTAACGAGAATAGCAATATCCAGCCAGAACTACCGCTGTTAATTACATAGACTGTATTTGCAGGAAAGCTACAAAACTAAAACCTCTTTGTGCTTACTGCCAAGCTTTTTGAGTGGAGGGCACTAAACGATCCAGTGGATTTTTTTCCTCCTTTTGACTGATGTGAAGACATGCAAAAGTAGTACTGTTTAAACTTCCACACAACTGAATGTTAAAGTAAATATCAGTATTTTGTCTAACCACTTAGGACACCCCTCTTTCATCCCCCCCTTCTTCCTAAATTTAAGAGAATAAATGCAATAAGAAACTTCACTCTTCTATAAGGCATGTTTGTAAGTGCTCTGAAAACTCATGAGGTGGTATTTCCAGCCTGTCTAGTCCCACTGACAGTGACTCCTCAAACGCAGCTTCCCTACTTTGTGGGTAGGAATAGGGAGTTTGTCCCCACAACCCAAGGTAATAAACAAATGGGGAATCTTCTGTTTGTTGGGGACTGTCTCTGAAATGAGCATCAAGAAGATCTATATGGAACTAGCAAGACACCGAAAACTCTTGGGCCAGGAAATGCTCCTAGAATTAACACTAGCCATTTCTAAGGTTACAGTTAATTATAAATTAAGGTTTGTCACATTTTAAAGGGACATTGTCAGATAAACTACTTTAAACATTCCTTAAGTTACATAAAACATAAGATTAAAACTGAAAACTTGTAAAATTCTTTGCTATTTATGTTTGTACATTTCTTTGATTGATGAAAATAGAACAGCTTCTAATCAATTTCACTTTAAAGCGCTCATGCAGCCCTGTGTTAGGTGGAAACACTACACAGAATTTGTTGTTTTTTTAAACTTCATTGCTTTTTAAATGTTTTGTGGGAATTTTTCTAGTGGTCTTAGAGCTGTATATAAACATAATCCTTTAAATCTGGGACCAGATTTGACCTGAGGACATCCCTTGGAAGTGAGGCCTACATTTTGATACATAACAGAACATTACAGGCTTTATAAGCCATAAGTATTTTCTCTCTTTACAAAAATTGCTTTTTCATACGGCTTTTCATAAACATAGTGTAAAGAAAACAGTGAATTTTGCTTTGCTATGGTGTAAGCAGTTTTGAGGTTTAGTTTGCCTATGATAGAGAGTATGACCTTTCTAACAATGGAGATACTTTTTCTATTAGTGAAATATTCTGTTTATACTACAGGGAAAGATTTTATGTGCCTGCATCTTAATACATACTTTCTACCAGAGACCCAAACTTGGGTAGCCTTGACTTTCCTAGTCTCGTAGTAGTGACTTGAACAGAAAAAATATTGACTTAACCACTTCATAATTGATATACGAACCTGTTCTGGAAGTTTTCCCTTCACTATTTTTTCTTTGCTTTATGCATTTTAAAAGCAGGTTTGTTTTTCCTGTATAGTTGCTTATGTGTGAGTTTTAAAATAATCCTTTTGGGGCTTTGTATTTAACGATACTTCAAGGAGCTTGTTCTTGCCTGCAAAAGATTGGATATGAAATGCACTGGAACACACACTACATTTTCAAATCTGTTTTCTGAAAAATGGAAGATGTTATTTCATGCAGTTTTCATTTATTTTTTGGCACTTCAAAGTGCCTGATTTCTACAGCTGCCATACTTGCTTCTCCTGGAATTCCATTGCAGCTCAGCTTTAAATAATAAATAGGCAGTGAGATCACATGTTCTCTTATATTTAGTTGTAATGCAGTTCTTCAGTATATTATAATATGAGTCTAATTCTCTGTTCTGTAACACTAATAAAGACTTTTTTTTCAGAATTCCTTATGGAAAACAGCATGTAGGGTGCAAGCAGCTCTACTGGAAATACAAACTGCTCCAAAGAGAATTTTTATCTAACCTGTTTTAGTCTCTCTTGTCTTTCTGCTCTCTCTTTTTGCTGTCAGTTTTACACCATATGTAAAAACTAGTCATGATGTTTAATGGGATGTGACTTTAATGCATCTTTAATGGTAGTGATCCCTTACCTTGCATGATGTTCTGGCAACAATCACAGCAGAAGCTTTATTAAAGTGGAGCTAAAAGGACCAGTATTAAAACAAGTCCTAGTGCCAGGAAGAAACAAATAACTAAGATGCATTAAAGAAAAGCCTTTTTGTTTAACAGGTTTTGCAACCTTCATATACTTAGTAATTAGAATTTACTTCAAACGCTCTTACTATCTTTAAACAGAAGGCTCAAGTCTGTTTTGCTGTTCTTTCTCACTGCAGCCTGGGTATTGTGTTTTCATAACAGCAAAATTACTGCTGTTGATGATGAACTATAGAATAAATACAGGATATCTCACAGTTGGCCTCTGATTATTTTCCCTTGCAAGTGTAAAAGTCTTATGAACCCAGCTGGGTGAAAATAATATATATTTTTTCTTTTGCAGTCACAAAGGTCTGTTGTGAATTATTTTTAAATTAATTCATGTATAGTTTATACATCAGAATGAGTCTTTCCTGTTATGTCAGTGAAAATGCCAGGGCCCTGTGACATTAATCTAGCTGTATCTATGGCTTCCTTTCATAAACCTTCTACGCTCCCCATCTAGTCAAAGTGCTGTGTAGTCTCAATATTTTGACATTTGAGGACAGGTGTAAATCTGAGTCAAAGGCATGGATTTAAGAATGTAGTGTCAGCTGTCTTAAAGTTTCTGTTGTAGCCACATTGATTCATCTGTAGTTTTTCTTAAATCAACCTATTTATTATGCATCCTTTTTCTGTCAGGTTTATGCCTCTTTTCTCCTTTAAGTAGGAATGTAATCTTTTAACATGTTAAATTGTTCTGACTCGAGTATATAATCTTGCACTAATACAACTGCAGTTAGATCTGTGGTATATTTTGGACAAACTAGCCATTGCTGAGCTGCAGTCATAGTAGGAGAGCTGCCCTGCCCTGACCATGAATCAATGGGGCTTTGGAACTTTAGCACATTGAAAGAACCAGATCACTGACCATCTCTAATACAGTGAGCTACTGATGCTAAACAAGAAAGCTTTGTTTCCCATAGGGTGGCATTCAACATCCATACAGGTCTTGGAGCTCCTATGTTAAATCAGTCATTAAACATTCAACTGTGTCTTTTGGAAACCACCTCTATATGGTATGAGATAGCAATGCTGAAGTATACTGAAAGCCATGGCGCAATGAAAAATGAATTCCCTCGAGTACCTATGATCTGGTACCTATTAATGCTGGCAGCTATGTTTTCTCACAGCTATGTAGTTCTCGGCTATTAGCAAATAGAGACCTGATTGTAATTAGTCAAAGCTGAACAAAATCAAACTTATTTCATGCTCAGTTTCAAGTCACACACAATAAAAAGGTCCTGGTCTTTCAGGTGCGTGGTGTGAGCTGCTAAGGAAAAGATCAATCTCAGGAAAAAAGGAAACAGCTTTCAATGTTCAACTCTGTTCTAGTGGAGATTGTCAGCCTTTTTACTCTGGAATGTGTTGAGCAGTTTACAGTGCCAAAAAGCTGCACTGAGCTGAAAGTTGCATATAGCTGTCTTGTGGTAGAGCCCTTTAAGGAAGGTTTTTAAAAAAACCAATTATATCTATTCTGTTACCCACCCCCCTGAATTATTGGAGTGTAAAGCAATTAGTGTTCTTCCCACCCACGCTTTAAACTCTTAATATACTTCAGGCAAATAAATGAAGTTTGGTAGGCATAGCTATAATGTGTTCTCTGCCATTTCCAATCATGTTAACTTTTGCAGAACTACTGCAGCTTTTACAAATCTACATCAGAAAATACATAGCAGCAAAACATTTCATATAAAGACAGGCTTTGTGTATTATGCATGTTACTTTAGTTTCTTGTTCACCTGAACCCAGTGCAGGTAGCGTACCCAGTTCAGTACTTCCCACTGTGACTAACTCCCCTATAAAATTAATGAGGGGTTTGCCAGCGTAAAGAGCTGAATTAGGACCTCATAGTGTATGCCAAAGGACCTCCGTTCTAAGTATCTACCCAACCTATCGAGGCATTCACACACAACCTTGGCTTAGGGAAATTAAAGATGGCTAAAGTAAATGAGATATGTGGATAGTCAGCATCTCTTAAGATCAGCCTCAACAATCATATAGTATAACCTAGCATATCTGTATAATGGAAGAAGAAAAACTTCATAGTAGCTTTAAATGTTATGTGATTTTCCTTCTGCAAAGGTCCACATCAAGATTTTTGCTATCATACACATACAGCTAAGAATTACTTTCAGGAGCAGTTTGCTGCCTCTGACAGTAAAAGGCTCAATTCTGATTGAACAATATCAGCTTGTTTTGAAATTTGAGTCACCTGATTTAATTAAAATAAGTACAAGACATGTTTTCAGGTAATCTAAAGAAAGCACATACACACTTGTCTATAATATATTATCAGCTATTTCACAAGAAGGGGTGTACACAGTGAATGTGCAAACAATCTGTACAGCATGAAAGAGTGCCAGATTTTCTGTACAATTGATAAAGTAATTCCTGAAGCCAGGAAGAAACTCCAGTAGTGAGTGAGATATATTCACAGACAGGTCAGGTGAGCAATGTTGTTGCTACCGCTGGTAAAGCTTTTACCTTTAACTTTTGTTTTTAGGCTTGTTGGGTGTACGAAGTTGTGTGAGTTTTTGGCAATTATTTGAGTAAATACTGGGGAGAGCCATCACATTTCTTTGATTCTGTAGCCACAATCTGCCCAGCAGTATGGCAACAGAATTTAGGAAACACTTAGGTGACCATTGGATAGGGACTTGCAGGTTGGCTGTGTTTGGTGAACATAGCTCACAGATGGACTGTGCCAGTGAGGGGTGCCACAAACCCATCGAAACAGGTGATCTCTAAGCCATCACTGTCTATAAGCTCTGCCCTGGTGCAATTCCACTTTCAATGGCGTTACACCCAGGGTGAACTTGGCAAGTGTTTAACAGTTGTACTTACAGCTAATCTTTGCAGGCCTGTCATAGCGGCTAATATCAGCGCACTTTGTTCTAAACAAATGCTACTCAATTGCGGCACTTGTTTGTGGAAACTGAAAGCTCTTTGCACCGTGACCGCTCTTGAGCACTTTCCACAAAGCCGCACACATCTTGACTCGTATCTCAGCTCTGAGACTAGCTTTCTCCGAGTGGGCACTGAGATGATGGTATTTATTTTCCAGAGCCCACTTTGGGAGTTTTAATTAGCCTGCTTTAAATCACGGAACAATAATGAGTCAAAATACAGTTCACCGGTTTAGATTAGCATTTCTATTTATTCCTAGGGGAAGTCCCCACCGCTCTACCAGTTGCTTGTTTGTACACTGGGGACGGGGGAGTGTTTGCATTTCCGTGGGGGGTAGTTTGCACAGTGCAAAAAAAAAAAAAAAGGGTGGGGTGCTGGCGAGTCTCCCCAATCGGAAATAGCGTCTATTATTTGAACCGACTCCAGGAAACTCACGATCAGTACAAAGTGTACGTACCCAAACCACACGTCCCGTGCTCTTTTGGAGACCGAAGGCTACAGCCAGGGTGAAATCCTTGCTTAATTGAAATCATTGGGTGGGAAAGAGGGGTGTCATTAGCTTCAATTGGGCCAGTATTTCACTCAAAATCTAAAATACAGATGAGTGATGTATTTTACAGTAGAACTGTACTGTGAGTCACCTAAAATAAATGTTATATACCTATTGGAGGTGACTAACCAGTGCCTTGGTCTGTATAAACCTAAAGAAACAGTTTTCAACTTAGCATCATTAAGATATTTGTCTCCTTTTATAAACGAGTTAAGCACCGAACCTATTGTTGAAAAAGTATTTATTTACAGAATACTCATAAAGAAACCATCTCTCCTTTGAGTTCTGGTTAGTGGTTGTGTATTATTAGACTATACCATTTCTATTTCAGCTATTGTTCCGAGCGGACAATTGATGTGCCAACTCTAGCAAGATTATTTACATCCTCATCTGAAATCTGACTACAAATGTAACACTTTTAAGTCACAAAAACAGTGCGTACAAAAATATAGTTTCTAAAAAATACAAATATTAATGGGCAGAAATGTACAGCCATACTAAGATCAGGGACTGAACACGTTTCTGTCGTAATTAATAAGGCAACCCATTTACATGCAGACACTGAAACACTGTCTCCATCACACAAGGCACCAAGGACACTTCAACACGTTTGCATGCATCCTAACAGCAGAGAATATACGTACATCCCACCTTCAATAAATTAACTTCTCTGACGCTCATTTTGATAGATCACATAAATGCTTTGCCTCCCCCCATCCCCAAAGGCTGAGAACTCAACAGTGCACATCAAAAAATACACAAAATCGGAGTGAATATACGCTGAAAAATAGCCATTTAAAACTCTGGAAACCACCTGTCCCTTGTTCCGTCCCATCAGATTGCACTTCTGTGCTCCAAGTCAGTTGCACTGATATTGCTGAAAGGATTTACATTTACACGCAACCACTTGGATTCCTAGTCAAGGGCCCCAGAGCGTGTGCCCGTCCCCGCTTCCTCCTCACGGCACATCAGCCCCAAGGCAGTGAACGAAGCTATAAAGTGCACAGTGGTTCAGCCCGCCGCCAGCCGAGCATACACGGTACCCCCCGTGCTGGCCAGGCCGCGCTCTGCAGAGTCAGTCCCCAGCCCCTCTCCGGCGGCCGGGGCGGGAGGTGTGAGGGCGGGTCGGGCCGGGCCGGGCAGCGCTCGGCGCTACGCCGTGGCGCCCGGGGAGCAGGCGATAGTGCGCGCGCAGGGGGGCTGCCTCAGGGCGTCCTGGTCCTGGAGGCGCAGGCAGCCAGGCTTCCCGAGCCGGCGGCGCTGCTGCTGCCGCACACGGCGCCTGGCGGGGGCGCGGCCTGGGCGCTGGCCCCGCTGGAGGAGGAGGGGGCGGCAGCGCCCTTCCTCTCCTTCTGGCGCAGGTGGATCTTGGTGTGGCGCTTTCTCTCGTCGCTGCGGGCGAACTTCCGGCCGCAGAAGTCGCAGGCGAAGGGCTTCTCGCCCGTGTGCGTGCGGATGTGGGTGGTGAGGTGGTCGCTGCGGCTGAAGTTGCGCATGCAGATGCGGCACTGGAAGGGCTTGTGGCCGGTGTGGATGCGGATGTGCCGCGTTAGCTCGTCCGAGCGGGAGAAGCGGCGGTCGCAGCCCTCGGCCGGGCACGGGTAGGGCCGCTCGTGCACCGGCGTCTTGCTGGGCCGGTTCGGGTACTTGCGGGGCCGCAGGATGGGCCGCAGGGGCAAGTTGTGCGGGCTGTAGGCGCTGGCGGGCAGCCGGCCGCCTTCCCCGCCTCCCCCTGCTGCCCCGGCCCCCGGCCCGCCCAGGGTGAAGTTGCGGATGGTGGAGAGCGGCGTGAGCGGCGGCGGGACCCTGAGGGAGTCCAGGGGGCACGGGAAGGGCTTGCGCTCGGGCGGGGCGTGCAGCTCCCGCTGGCACTGGGCGGGCGGGAAGAAACCCGGGTAATCCGGGATCATAGAGAAGATCCCGCCGTCCGCGGCCGCTTTGGGGGAAGGGTAGGACGGGGGCGGGTGGTAGGGCAGAGAGCCCCCGGCCGAGGCGGGCAGGAAAGCGGAGGAGGGGTCCTGCTGGTAGAGCTCCCCGCAGCCCGAGTAGGGAGGCGGAGGTGAGTACAGGTGCTCCAGGTCTCCGGGCTGGTTCTGAGCCATGCTGCAGCTCAGAGCGCTGCTGGCCAGCGGGTTGGGGGAGGCAGAAGATGCTGTGGAGGAAGAAGTGGCCGATGAAGAGGGGGTGCTGACCCCCTGCAGGATCCCAGCGCTCACGATGTTAATGATCCCCTCCGGATAGCAGCCGGCTCCTGGGTACTGAGGGTCGATGGAGAATTTGCCCATGTAGGTAAAAGTCTGATTGCGGGAAGCAGAAACTGCTGGGGCAAAGCTGCTGGCATAAGGCAGATCCAGGGACCTCTTGTCACTCATGTCAATATTGATCATTCCATCTGGGAATTAAAGAGAGGCGATCGGTCAGTGCACGGCCACCCTCCACTCCCAAGGACACCTGGCTGCTTTCAGGACTATGGCTTCACCATGTTCTTCGCCCTTCTAAGAAGCATGTTATCAACACGGCCAAATACTGTCTTGTAGTTCACTTCCAGGTGTCCACCTGCCTATATGGGGCGGGGGTTCTTTCTCCCTCTGGACGCTTTAATTTACAAGGGACATATATTGCACTAATTTCAAGGCTCGCCAGTCCCAACTTTATCTTAGTTTAATGCACACACAAAATGGATTACAGAATGCCTTAGAGTAGCCTAACCACATTGCTGCGGACAACTTGCTGTAGTCCTTTACACTGTTATTTCTCAGCATGCAGACGTTAATCCAATTAGAAACAAGCACTCTGATTTATGTATACATTAACACATGTTGCCACTGACCTAATCAGCAAATTCTTTTCTAGTTTTCTTTCTGTTTCGCTTAAATGTGATCAGCAGCGTACAATGGGACCGCAAGTCAGACAAGTAAACACCCTGCACATGCACAGCTTAAAAAGTGATGCTTACCTCCTGTCACACTGCTCATCTGGTCAAACGGTCCTCCTAAATCAGCATTGGGGAAGATTGTGACCGAAGTTGGCAATGTGGTAGCGATGTCATCCACAGGGTAAATGTTTTCGGATAGCTGATGCACAAAACCACTGAGAGTTACTGGAATTTTGTCTACGGTCTTGGCAGTCATCATTTGGTCAATAAACAACCTTGAAAACAACTTTCACTACTTGTAGTGTTAATACTATAGGGTTATTTGTTTCTTCCACGCTAAAAAAAAATCAAGTAAATTTATACTTAAAGTCTGTTACTGCCTCTGTGTTGCTCTGTAAAAGCCCAGTAGTTGCTGTAGTGTTATTGTAACAGTCAGTGTCCCTTGCAGAGCTGTTAATCACTTGCAGCTCTCAGTAGATGGAAAGTGTTGCAGTAAGTATTTATGGGGAGGCCCTGAATGCCCAGGACGTCACTGCCCATATAAGGACTGAGGAACAGGGAAGGGCGAGCCGGGCGGAATCATCACATGGGAGATTAGCATGCGGTCTCTCTGTAGTCGGATCCGGGCCCGCTGCAGCTGCTCCTCTCACAGGCAGGCTGATGCTTGGCCGCGGATTTTCGGCAACGGACCGTAACTTTTTATAAAGATAGTAATAGATCCAGTGCACGCAAATCGGGAAAGCCTGTGGGAGGTGCTTGTCTCGCTCGCAGAGCACGAAGCACCGAGCGAGGGATATTCCGGTTTCTTAGGCTCTTGCCTAAAAAGGCGAGGATCCGGTCCCTGAGGGCTCCGCCTCTCCATGCCTTTTTAGGAGTCGTTCCGGAAAATTAAACTTCGGAAAGAAAACGAGCGGAGCCGAGACAGTACAGTCAAACCCCTACTCACTTTTTTATCAGCTTTTAACCGCAAGCGACGAATCAGAAAATAGCTACATTCACGGAATCTGACTTCTTTTTTCTGAATTGCTGGTGGAAAGAGACACTGATAAGAGTGAATGTGGTATTGCTTTTTTGGAAAGTGTGTGATCTATTTATACTGTAGCGAAAACGGAACTTTTTCTTGTTGTTGTTGTGGCTGCCACTGAAGGAGAGTAACAGAATAACAACAAGGCTGAGCTTAATGTAGTTTTGTCCCAGCAGAAAGAGCCGAGGCCTCTTAACCAAACCCTCCAACTATAGATTCCCTGGATTTCCAATGAAGCTGGCTCGTGTCCTAGATAGGGGTGTTCAGTTTCTTTAGGAGATTGACCCAGAGTTGGAGTAGTTATGGTCTTTCTCCGGAATGATCTCCTCCAAACGTCCACTGAAGTAACAGGTTTCTCTTAGATCAGGATGTAACTAGTTGCACTGTTATAGATCTGTATACTTCTCTGGTCACTGCAGTTGCGAAACACATGCTACATAAGACACTTTTCTTGCATCTCTTGATGGAAAACCTAGTTTCTATCGTATTTTTAGAAATTAGTTATTGTACTGCATTATTTTGTAAATAAAGCTGCCGATGGGGATAACTTTTTCCTTAATGATACATAATCAGTGATCATTTTACAGGGTTACTTCCACCAGTGCAGTTTATTTTCATTAGATATAGAGGATCAAATTCTGCACTGCCTTACACAGCCTATTAATATCCATATAGAATGCAAAGTAGCGCAGATTTGGGCCTATGATTTGGATAGGGACCTGATAATGTCTGCTTCCTTAATCTAAACATAAAACAAATTTGATACCGGCAAGTTTGAAAGTAGAACATTCATCTGCAGAGGATTATTGAGAAAAATATAGCTAGCAGGGACAAAACAAAGGGACTTTTATGGTCCTGAAATGTATGTTCCCAATTATTTTATTTTGCCAAACAGAAGGTACTAAACTATCTCCCCAACTTATTCTGAAGAGAAAACATTTCTTTCCAATAACGGCATCTCAGAACACAATTAAAAAGGACGAGCTGGCTTTTTATTGGGAAAAAACAGAAGAGAACAAGATAGATATTTCAGTTTTCAGCGTGTGGTAACTAGCATGTAAAACTTGCAACCGCACTGCTGACAGTCTCCACTGGAAAGATCTCCTATCCGTAAAACTTCTTGCTCAAGCGCCACGCTGTGGAAAAGGTGTCAACTGCAGGTTAGACGAACTATCACCCGCCTTGATAGCACTACGGAAAACTAAGCATATCATAAAACCACTTTCTGATAACGTGCATGCACATAGGGCTCCCCAGTTTTCCTGAGAGATTTCATAACAGTTCTTTGCTTAGCTCGATTACTTCTTAGATATTATATAATTATTCACGGTAGGGCTGTATTTGGTCCCTAGGTAAATGTTTATATAAAGAGTTATTGAAGAATTGTGGAGTCAATTTTCAAAGGCACAGTGGGAATTTAGGCAGCCAACTCCCATTGACTTTCAGTCGGAGTTGAGCATCTGAAAATGTCCCCTTTGGGTCTTGTAATAGGCATGCAATCCCCTTAACGTTTTGGATAGTATTTGTTAAACGTCTATACCTCTGTACAAGGGAGAGATCTTACCAAGCGCGATCAGCTTCAGGTGATAAGGCATCGTGTCAAGAAAGCATAGCCATCCTGTGCCGGCAGTTGCGGGAGACCCACACACCCAGTAGACACCAAAGGCAAGAGTGAGAATGGAGGCAGATTCCTATTTCCCTCCTTGATGAACATTTAAAATTATGCAAACACCCCCTAACAATGCTGGGCTCGCATTACTGCAAGGATATGGTGCAAACCCGGACTGGTTGGCTTCCATAGAACCATATTCACATGGTTCCCCGCCCCCTCCCAAAGACTATTTACACGGGTTTTAGACTACTGCAGCATCTGTTGTGGCTTTTCCTCAACGCAGATCTCTTCGGGATTGCTTATAAAGTGAAGGATCATAGTAAGGGACTAACTTGCAAAATCTTCACTAACCATTTCAGGGTTACATTAGACTGTTTAGTGAGGACGTGACTATACAATAAAATGAAATCTGATCTCCTTTTACCTTCCTTTAATATGTGGGTAGTTCAAAGACAATATATTTCAGCTAACCAGCATGGCAAGCAAGCCGTGGCTGAGGCAAGTCTACAAGAACAGGGCATGCCACGGCTAGATGTGTGTTTTAAGAGTCACGAGATTACCATTAGGCATTTCGTCACGCACACCTCCCCTTCCCAGTAAATTAAACAATTCCTAAATGTGCCTCTTTGAACAAACACTGAGTGCCCATGTAAATCCGGCTATACAAGAGCAGCTGCTTCATGATGTTTAATACATTAAAATAACATTGGGAACACGTGTTGCTCATTTCCACTCGAATTGGAGTGCTTTCGGCGGCAGCCAGTGTTCACACACGTGGGTGGGCAGGTAGGTGCTTTGATTTTTGTTTTAGTTGTACCTGCATCGTTCTTTCCACAGCCTGAGGGCGGGAGGGGAGATTAGGGTTGGCACTAGACTAAAGCAAGCAGGAGCTTTCGGCTTGCTGCTGAACTCCCAGCTCCCCCTGCTCCGGAGTTAAGGGACTGGGAGGTGCCCCCTATGGCCGGGGGGACCCTGCGGGTGAAATCCTGGCCCCGGCAAAGTCCATGGCAAATCCCCAGTGACTTCAATGAGGTCAGGATTTCACCCTGCCTGGTGTAAAGGTGCCCTGAGCCTGGGGCAAGGAGCTCAGCCTGCGCACTGCCCCTCAGACCGGCATTCTCCAGCGGATGCTGCAGCTAGGGGAGTGAAGGGGACGCAGCTCTCCACACTCACCTGCCCCCAAGGGCTACTGGGAAAGTTCCCGTAAAACTCGGCTGCTTCAATCCCGCATCTCATCCAAGAGCGGGGGAGCTAGTGCAGCAGCTGCCCGGGCTCACCGCTCCAGAGAGCAGCTGTGCCCACTCAGAACTCGCGTTCCCTTTGCCAGGTGACCCGAGCCCGCGCCGCCGTGAACGCTAGCGGGGTTAGCGCTCTGGGGCAGCGCCAGCTCCTGAAGAATGCGGCTGCAGCTGCACAGAGACACCCCGGAGCCCAGGGTGCGGGAGAGGAGGAGCTGCCACACAGACCTTACAAAAGTGACGCTTTAGGCACGGACTTGCTCTTTCACCATTAGCGCCCGTAGAAGTTTGCAAAGCTGGAAATGGGGGGAGGGAAAGAAGGAGGCGGTCGGTGTCAAGATACTCAAGACCATCATCTGAACCTTATAACCTATGCTTCCAGGCCCAGGCCTGTCGTCTGTAGGATACTCAGATGAGGCCTTGTGGCAGCTGAGCAGAAATGGGGGTGGGGGTCCTTTGCATAGTGTACAAAAGAGTGTCCGATAGCTTTTGGGTAGAAATTCTCTCACTTTCGGAAATAGAGAAATCGATACTGCAGAAGAGCATGGGTGATCGAATCATAGACATATAGGCCTGGAAGGAACCTTAAAAAGTCATGCCGTCAAGTCCCCTACTCTGAGGCAGAACGAGTAATCCTAGATCATCCCTGACAGGGATTTCCACAACCTCCCTTGGTAACCTATTCCAGTGCTTAACCACCCTTAATAGTTGGAAAGCTTTTCCTTACATCTAACCTAAATCTCCCTTGCTACAGATTAAGCCAATTACTTTTTATCTTACCATCAGTGGGCATAGAGAACAATTGGTCACTGTCCTCTCTGTAACCACGTTTAACATAGTTGAAGACTATCAGGTCTGCCCTCAGTCTTCTTTTCTCAAGACTGAACGTGCCTAGGTTTTGTTTCATTTTTTTAAGGCCTCTAAACCTTATATTATTTTTGTTGCTTTCTTTGGGGCTTTCTCCAGTTTGTCTACATCTTTCTTAAAGGTGGCACCCAGAACTGGACACAGTACTCCAGCTGAGGCCTCACCAGTGTGAGTAGAGCAAGACAATTACCTTTTACAGATGACAATCCTGCTAATAGACCCGAGAATGACATTAGTCTTTTTTGTAACAACATTACTTGGTTGACTTATATTCAACTTGTGACCTTCTATAACCCTCAGATCCTTTTCAACAGTACTAACATCTAGCCAGTTATCCCCCAATGTGTGGTTGTACATTTGATTTTTTTTCTTCCTCAATGTAGTACTTTGCACTTGTCTTTACTGAATTTCCTCTTGTTGATTTCAAACCAATTTGCCAAGATCATTTTGAATTCTAATCCTGTCCTCCAAAGTACTAGTAATCTCTCCCACCTTGGTATCATCCACAAATTTTATAAGCATGCCCTGATTTCCATTATTAAAATCCTTAATGAAAATATTCTATAGTAGTGGGCCCAGAACAGACCACTGTGGGACCCCACTACATACAGCCTTCCAATTTGACAGCAAACCATTGACAACTACTCTTTCAGTATGTGCAAAACTGGTTGAAAGACCACCACCCCATAATAATTTCATCAAGACCACATTTCCCTAGTTTGCTTATGAGGCGGTCATGTGGAACTATGCCAAAAAAACGTACCAAAAATTAAGATATATCACATCTACCACTCCCTCCCCCCATCAACTAAGCCATGAATTCTGCCAAAGAAGGAAATTAGGTTGGTTTGGCATGATTGATTCTTGACAAATCCATACTGGCTGCTCCTAAGTGCTTACAATTGGCTAATTTGTTCCAGTATCTTTCCCAGTATCTAAATTGGGCTGACTGGTCTATAATTCCTTGGGTCTTCTTTGTTCCCCTTTCTAAAGATCAGTACTGCATTTGTCCTTCTCCAGTCCTCCAGGACCTCACCCATCTTTCAGGAGTTCAGACATCATTACTAACTGTTCCACAATTTCTTCATCTAGTTCCTTAAGTATTTTAGGATGATTTCATCAGGCATTGCAGCATTGAATACATCTAAATTATCAAAATACTCTTTAACCTATTCTTTCCCTAGTTTGCCTTGCATTCCTTCTGCCTTGTTTAATATTAATGTGATGTGTCTATTCAGGACAATATGGCAATCTGAGTTTTATGAAGATACCCCCTTATTATTTATTTGGGAATTTCTGTGGATAATTATATGTCCCTTATTATAGTATCCATATATTTGTCGTGGAGAATTATTTGTTTACCCAGAATAAGAAACTAATAACAGTTAACTCCAGGTTTCTGTATAGCAGATTAAATCTATTGTTCTGTTAAAACCCAGCTGTCACCTCTTCGATTCAGCAGAGAAGTCACCTTGCCTCTCCACAAACTAGAGCCACTATCCAGCAGGAAAGGGGGTAATCAGAGGGACTGGAGAAGAGTCAGGCAACAGCAGCTTGACCACGCATGTTGTCTTCTGAAAGGGCCCAAGGAAGCATACCAGGGGAAGCCACTGTGCAGCCAGTGCTGGGTGAGGCTCCTACAGACACAGCTATGTGTAAGGGTATGTCTACACTGCAGCTGGCCTGTGCCAGCTCACTTGGCCTCATGGGACTTAGCCTGTGGGGATGTTGAATTGCAGTGTAGACCTTCAGGCTCAGGCTGGATCCCAGGCTCTGAGATGGGAGGGTCCCAGAGCATGGGCTGCAGCCTGAGCCCAAAGGCCACCACCAGAATTAAACAAGCCCACAACCCAAGGCCCACAAGCCTGCGTCAGCTGACACAGGCCAGCTAAGGGTTTTTCATGGCAATGTAGACATACCCTCAGAGCCTGATCTGTGGAGTTGAGTTCCTGGCTGTAACTCCTTGCCCTTTGGCATTAGAAATAGTCCTGCTCTGAGTAGGTGTGGATGTAATGCTGCAGGGGCTTCTCCAGTTATATAACAATATAGATTGATATTCCAAGTTCCATGGACTTTTACACTTAAAGGAGAAGAGGTAACAATTGGGTATAAAAAATAATATTCCTAGCTGACTGCTCCCTATGGGGTGGAGGATCTAGGTCACTGTCCCATACATGTGAATTTGATAACCACTCTTAGGAAACCATGGAGTGGCCCTCTGTTTACAAAGAAGGATACATTGACATGTAAAGAGCCTTTCCAGCCCCCTCACTTCCTCTCCCTATGGGCAGGGCTGGCTCCAGGCACCAGCTTACCAAGCAGGTGCTTGGGGCGGCCACTTCAGAGAGGGGCGGCACGTCCAGCTGTTCGGCGGCAATTCGGCAGACAGTCCCTCACTCCTGCTCGGAGCAAAGGACCTCCCGCCGAATTGCCGCCGCAGATCGCGATCGCGGCTTTTTGTTTGTTTGTTTGTTTGGCTGCTTGGGGCGGCCAAAACCCTGGAGCCGGCCCTGCCTATGGCTGAGACACTATGTTTTCTCTTGCTTTCTAGCTGTAATCCCTAAACACCTTCTCCTCTTGGCTACTCACCTCACTGGCCCCTACTAAATTACTCCTCAGTCTTTCATTCCCCTTTGGCCTGTTCCCCTCAAAATACAGCCATGTCCTGGCCTCCTCCATCTTCTGAAAACCCACTCTTGAACCCACTTGCTTCCTCTCCATTCTTCCCTTCACCCCGACGTGATACCCCTCTACTCACCGGCTGGATACGCCGAGCGCGCCCGCGGCTGTTTGCCGCCCCTTATTCGTGAGTATGGGGGGGAAACTTTCCAGTGCCCAGAAGGAGCACGCAAGAGAGTTACAAGAGATTATACGACAGCGATCATGTGTCGCTGTCCCGGTCGCTCATATTGAGGACCTTCTAAGGGAAATAGATCGCCAGTGCCCCTGGTATCCTGACTGCGGGTCTTTACAGCTTTCTGATTGGATACAGATTGGGATCACCTTGTATAGTGAACCCCGTGCCCCAGTTCAGCACCTGCTGCTCTGGCAGCGTTGTAAGGAGGCGCTGGAGGGGGTCGGCCCCGACAGCCCCAAGCCGGTCCCCCTTTTGCCCCCAGGTGATGGGCCACCCCCCTCCAACCCACAGCTGACCCTCCCTGCGCCACCGCCCGTGGCGGTGCCCCCCTGCCTACCGGTCGGGCGGGGGGGTGCTGTCGCCGCGGCGGTGCAGCCAGCGCGCGAGGCCGGTCCCTTGACCGGCGAGGAATCCAGCTGTGGGTTCGAGGCGTTTCCCGTCTCTAGGCGGGATAATGGAAACAGGGGGCGGGTAGTGGACTGGGAGGCTCTCCCCTACTCGGTTCTGCGCGAGCTCCGCAAGGCGGTTTGTGAGACTTCTTGCTCCCCCAAGATTGGAAAGACATGTGTCGCATGGTGCTGTCTCCCGCGCAATACGTTGTGTGGGATAGCGAGTACCAGCGAGAGGCGCTTGCGGCAGCAGCACAAGGTGGGGGGGCCTATCTCGCTGAGCAGTTATATGGCACGGGGCAGTTTTCGAGCATCCCCCAGCAGGCGGAGGGCACGCCCTGGGCAGCTTATCCCTGGTGGTCTAGTGGTTAGGATTCGGCGCTCTCACCGCCGCGGCCCGAGTCCGTGGGCGGATGATGGAGGGGGCTACACCTCAACCTGTGGGGCCGTGATTTATTAACGCAGTTAATTGCCACCATCCATATTGATGATTAGGCGTACGGCCCTCCCCCTCCGTTGGCTCACTGACGAGCCTGTATGGGTTGCACAGTGGCCGCTTCCTCTGGAAAAGCTGGAGGCCCTCCAGCACTTGGTTAATGACCAGCTACGGGCAGGGCATGTGGAGGAGTCCACTAGCCCCTTTAATACCCCCGTGTTTGTAAGCACAAAAGAAATAGTTACACCTTGTATAGAAATTGATGTGGCTAGTGTTGTGGAAATTGAATTGTGGATAGAGTGTGCATTTTTCCCAGAATATGTGCAGTATATATTGTAGTAGAGGTAAAAGAAATGCAAACCTACCAATATAGGTTGTGTTGTCTTGTTTAGATTACTGTGTGTTTGAAAGCTGGAGTTAGAAGTAAAAGGCAATCAAAAGTTTGGGAAAGTTAATTGTGTCCCTTTTAAGTAAGAATCTTTAAGCTGTGGATAGCTTTGGATCTGGAAGCAAGCCAGAAAGCATTTGTATTAATGCAATTTTCTAACTAATAAGGTAGAAGCCACTGAAACCTGGGTTGCCTATGAAACAAATACAAGGAAATATGGGGTAATTCCTCTGTTTCGCCTGAAATCAACAAGAGTATGTGTATATAAAGGAAATATTTTAAGCAATGACTGACTGCCCAGAAGGGGTAGACCTCTGTTTTTTTGTCTTTCAGATCATCAGAGAAAACGGATGCCAGCTAAACAGCATTCAATGTACCATGCATTTATTGGCACAATAGGAATTATTTTTGTGTTCTATGGCCAAAATTGTTGTCAAAAATTGCATACCAACAGTCTTTGGAAGCAGGGACAGGGAAGGTTAACCCACTCCCCATATTGCCCATGGGATCCTTCTGGCTACCTCAGATTTCTAGCCAGAGGGCTGGGGAGGGAGGAAAGCAATTAGACACCTGAGGTTGTACCGAGTGAACTCCTCAAAAGTGGGTGTGCTTGTCCCGGTTTGTTGCTCCAAAGCTCTGTAATAAAGTTATTTTACTGGAAGAGTGTACATGGAATACATTGAATAATAAGACTAATGTACTGTATAATGGCAATGTGTATGCGTTCATTGTTGGGAAAAAGTGTATAAGTGAAGAGTGGAAGTTTCCTTTGTAGGTTAAAAGAAGCTGAGAAAGGGAAAAGAGGAAAAAGAACAGAATGAGTTAACTGAGAGGAAAGTACAGCTAGCAGGCTCATCCAAGGTCACAGCCAAAACTTGGCTGACCCCCAAGAAAAGGAGGGGGGCTTGAATGTGCCCAAGCAGCTGTAACATCTGCAAAACACTGCCAGGCATTAATGAAATGTGTTAGGTTTCTTTTCTCACAGATAAAAGAAGTGCTACCCAAAGACCCTAGCACCCCTGCCATTAATTAAAACCAGGAGACTGAGTCTATGTAAAGTCCATCAACGAAAGACTGCTTTGGCTCCATGCTGGAAAGGCCCTTTCCAAGTCCTGTTAGCCACCAACACCGCTGTGAAGTGCCAAGGACTGACTGCCTGGACCCATGCTTTTCACTGTAAAAAGACCCCTCCACCTCGGGAGGACTCTCCGACTGATAAGCCTATTTCTCCTTCTAGCTCTGCTGTGCCGTCTGGACAGCAGGAAAAAGGAAAAAAAGACAAGGTGAATGCTAGTAACCTCTCCCTTGTCCACTGACAGACCTACTGTGCCTTTGGATTTTTCTAGAAGACACAAAACCATTACAGGGTGATGTGCTAGTAACCTCTCCCCTGTATGATACTAAACCACACTGTTTCAGGAAAAGAGAAGAAGGAACACTTGCTTCATTGAAACCACAAAGTCCAGGAATTCCTGACTACAAGAGACATTAAGAACTGACCCTGGTGAAGAAACAAAGAATTATACCCTGGCAGGAAGAAACTTGTGGAACCCATTCTTGGGAATGTGGTATTGATTGGATTTTGGGGTTTATTCTACAGGCTGCGCCCTGTGGTTTGGATAAGTCCCTCAGCATGTATTGCCCTCCCTAATTGGATTTTAAATGATAAGTACCAAAGGCACCTTATTGCCATTGCCCCTGCCATCTTATCCATTACACTATTACCCCTGTAACACATCAAAATACAGACAATGACCCAGAAGTTGCTGACAGAGATGGTATTGAATATCACTGAGGCTGGGAAGGCATTGCAGTGGGATCTAGCATGTTCAGACATTCAGGATTTCCTGAATGACTAGTTAATGGCCATTCGGAAGGATCTAAAGCATCAGGCTTGGCCCACTGCCCTTACAGACACATCAGGAGTACCATCTGATCTGTGGCCATGGAGACATACTTGAAGACTTTCTGGGTGGAAGTGCAGACGTTCTCAGTGCTCCTTCCAAGCATATGGACCGGTTGAGAGGGTGTGGGCTCCCACATACCGAATCCTGCCGGGTCCATGGGGAGGATGCATGTGGGATTGGGTAATTCACCAAGACATCTGGGAAATTAGACCTCCTGGTATGCCCAATCGATTTTTAGTCAGTGCTCCTGGGATTACACCTGACAGGACACTTACTTTCTTAAGCTAACGACAGCTGTGTGTATGTTAATGACACCACATTACAAGACATTTGGGTCCACCTGGCAGAAGTATTAAATCAATCTGATTTCTGCCTGGCCGTTGCCCCGGAAATGCAAGGTCTGTTAAGTACTTGCCTTGTTCCTGTCTGCAAACCACCCAGCAATATTTGGGGTGTGAGACAGTGAAAGAAATGTGCTGTTTTAAGCTTACTGATAATAGTAACCGCATGTAATAGCAGATTGATATGCTGAAATGTTATGTTTAAGCTATCCACCAGGACGTTTTTCCTCCTTGGTGGGATTATATCTAGTCATAGCCACCCTTAGAGTGGATAAAGACCCTTTTATAGTATGGGGTCTTAGTTTTGATATTTGGCGTTTTACTTTGCTGTTTCGTTTAATGTTTACCCAATCTAGTGACATTGTGTATGCTATCCTGCGAAGGTGCTTTGTCTAAACACCGCATATAAAATAAAATAGGGGGGGGATGTAGGAATGTGTTGTTCCCGAATCGCCTGCCCACGAGAACGGCAAACTGTTCCCTTGGCAACGAGGCAGGAGTGACCTTGTCCCAGTGTCTGTATTTGGGAAACTTATTGGCAACCTGACATCACCCTCGCAGCTGGTGTTCACGTGCACAAGAGAAGAAGAGTTGTAAACAAAGTAAGGAGAAGAATAAAAACCCCAGGAAAAGTTTTCCTGGGAGGCTTTTTGCTTGAGGCTTTTGAAGCTCTCTAGCTACCAGAAACCTGGTGTTCTATTTCCTTTCCTGTGTCGTCGCCACACCTCTAAGCTCACAGGAACAGGCCCTGGACAGCCATTGCCTCAAATTGTATCTTTCCAACTCAACCCTGGACCCCTTCCAGTGCAGCTTTCACACAGCCCTACCTGATTGAATGCAATGAATCCCATTTGATCTCAGAAGCTAAACTATCCTGGGCCAGGCTAGTACTTGGAGACCACCTGGGAATCCCAGCTGCTGTAGGCGGCTTTCAGCTTTCCCCACTCACCTCTCCCAGAAATTGCTCTCACTCCGATTTATATCAACCTTTTCCTGCCCAAATCTCAGAGCCCATATTCCATCCTCATCCTCTTCGCTACTTTTCATTGTCCATTACACACTCCTTGCAACTGTGTTCTTGGCTTTCACAACTTTGTTCTGTCCTGGTTCTCACCCTGCCTCATGGATCTTTCAGTGTCTATTTTAGTAGGTCCTTCTTCTCTCCCTCCATCAAGCTTGGGGGGTGGAGGGAGCTATTGGACTCCCCTTCCTTGGCCTTTCCCTTCATATCCAATCTTTAGTGATCTCAGCTCCATGAATCTCTCCATCTGCCTTTCATTGTACACTCTCTCTCTCATAATAAGATAATCAAAAGTGAGCTCATTATTCAAGTTCCAGTCCTTTTTATAGTACTAAAAATAACTTCACTTTACACTATAAATTAATCATTCATATACTGCTCCTGCACACTGTGCCACAGTTTACAGCTTCTATATCTTTCCATTGATGGGTGTTTCAGTGATGTATTATTTCTGAGAGCATGTTTTCCCATACTATGTTCTTGGCACTAATCTTACTGCTTTATAATTTTTTGCCCCATGAACTATCTGTTTAGTCAAGTGCTACAAAAGCAACTCTCAAACCATGATTTGTAGTCCTTGGAGCCTATCCTAGTGGTCTGCAGAATGAAATGCTGAAAACCAGGCAGCGGATGATTCATCTATGGGGCAGGGGAATGCTTCATAAGAGTATATTCCTCTCCCAAAGTAGTCCTAGAATGTAAAGTAAAATTGACAAATCAATGTCCTCCATCTAATTTCTCTTCCTGCCCATTTATTTGACTGCAATCCAGTTTTTAACATATATTGTAAAGCAATAAAATCTATATCCTGTCTCAGGTTACTGATTTTAAGAAGTAAACAAAAGTGAAACCACCAGCAATCCTTGTGGTACTCCTTGTTAGATCTAGCCATCCAGAAATAATTGTACTCACTAGCATCATTCAGATTGTCTCCAAGCCAGTTCTTTATCCACATAGAACTTTAAACAGTCTGACTAAAAAAAACTCTCTCTCAATTGCTCAGCTTTCACTGTTCTTAGTTTTTATGATGTCATAATTTCATTAGTTCTCCAGTCATCACAGAATCTTCTAGAATAAATGGATTTTAATAATGGATGATTAAAAGACCCTCCCAAAAATTCCAGGCATTCTTTATACCTCATAAGGAAGCATAGCAAGACACAAGCCTAACTTTTTTTCTTTACTGACTGGTAGAATTACTATACAATAATTACATTTCCTGTAAACACATAGTGCTTTGAAGTATGCTATGATATTATCAGTTTTGTAGAGTACATAATATATAGTTAATATTGCTTTACATAAGAGACTTAGTTAAAAAGAAAATACAACGTACAATTTTTAGTAGAGGTTAGTTATTTTGATTTTAAAAATTCAGTTTAGTTTAAAAGTTAGTAAGTTATTGTAACGCTACAGAGAAAACATTGAGAGATTTGAATGAGAAGCAGTGTTTTCAATTATATAAAAAATATAACAAGATAAAGATAAGAGGAATGCTAACAGCAATACTAATTATCACGTAGAGAAAAATTGACAATGAGTTGTATGTTTTTTAAGTTGTTGGGAAAAAATCATGTTATGGAAATTTGAGAAATATCATGTGACTTTCTCTCTCATGCGTTGTATCACCCATTACAACAAGATGCCACAACTGTGTACCTTAGATGTTAGAGAAATACTGTACAAAATTGTATTGTACTAGAGAAATAGTATGTGACCAGTAATAAAACACTGAGTGATAATGGCTACACAAGAGGGTAAAATTAAAGGTTCACATCCAGTAGTAACGTCACTATTTCCTGCTTTGAGTGTTTTGATTACCTTTAATGTTCTTTTAATATAGTTTCTTGTAGGAAATATTAACAATATCAAATTAAACCTCTCTAGGTGGTTAATATAACTTACAAAAATAGATAATATCAGCTGAGTCCACAAGTTAATCTAAAGACTCCTCTTAAAGATGGGGTAAATTCCATCTACTGACTTATAGATCGTAGACAGCAATCAAGTCATTCTTCTTTCCTCTGAGGGAGTTTTGCCTAAATAAGGGATGCAGGATCTAGCCCAGGGAAAGTTGTGTATAATTTACATATACTCTTCAGGAAGATTTTGATAGATGCAACACAAAAGGCATTTAGTGTAATTATGGTAATTGCTGCTTCAGCGTTCATAGAATATCAGTGTTGGAAGGGACCTCAGGAGGTCATCTAGTCCAACCCCCTGCTCAAAGCAGGACCAATTCCCAACTAAATCATTCCAGCCAGGGCTTTGTCAAGCCTGACCTTAAAAACCTCTAAGGAAGGAGGTTCCACCACCTCCCATTCCAGTGCTTCACCACCCTCCTAGTGAAAAAGTTTTTCCTAATATCCAACCTAAACCTCCCCCACTGCAACTTGAGACCATTACTCCTTGTTCTGTCAATATTGTTATGCTTGTGTTTCATGCCGTTAATTCCTGTTTTGTTATATTAATTTGCAAGGGCTAGATTACACCTTTACTCACATGCATGAACCTTATACACCAATAGCTGCCTCCACTGACAAGAGACGCCTCTGGTGCCATGCACACCGGCCCACATCTCCAGAGGCAAGAGGCGCTGCTCAGACACCCCAGGGAGGGTGCTTGGTGCAGGGCGCTGATCCCTGCTGGCGGTGCCAGCACAAACAAACACCAAGGCAGAGCATCTTGCTGCCCTTGGTAACAGCTATTCAGGAGCAACTGCTGGGTGCTGCAGGGAGGGGCTGCTGCTTTGTCCCCCCAAAACTCCACCCATGCTTTGGAGGCTGTCGTGGCCCCACAAAAAATCTGCTGATGGCCACATGTGACCACGGTGGCTATATTTGAGAAACACAGCCCTAGAGCATAGCAAATATTCCTTACTCCATGTATATTGGGTAGTTTAACATTATCAGCTTCTCACAATTATAAAGAGGTTTTTACCTTTTATTTAAAAGGCTTTACATGCTAACAGTATACTACAGGGGTCGGCAACCTATGGCACGCGTGCCGAAGGCGGCACACAAGCTGATTTTCAGTGGCACTCACACTGCCCGGGTCCTGCCCACTGGTCCGGGGAGCTCTGCATTTTAATTTAATTTTAAATGAAGCTTCTTAAACATTTTAAAAACCTTATTTACTTTGCATACAACAATAATTTAGTTATATATTATAGACTTACAGAAAGAGACCTTCTAAAAACATTAAAATGTATTACTGGCACGCGAAACCTTAAATTAGAGTGAATAAATGAAGACTCGGCACACCACTTCTGAAAGGTTGCCGACCCCTGGTATACTATCAAGTCTGAAAGGAATGCACCACTAGCTGAACAAGAGCAAAGACAATCACAAGAATCAGTTCCTTTCCCCCCTCTTTTAAAATGGGCCCTTTCATTTCTTTTTTTATATTCTAAGAAGTGATATCTAATGTTATATTGGGTTTGTTTTTATGCATCTGTACAACACCACAGCACTGGTCAAAAGCTATGAAAATAAGATAATTATTCTCATCTCCATAACTCCATGCGTAAGAACAACTGAAGAAGAAAAGGTTGTCCAGGAGTTGGCAACACTGGGCCAGTTTAGTGTCTCAGATAACAGCAGAATACTAAGTAGTCTTAGGTGGCAGGATTTTATTTCACACTTCGGTCCTCTGGAAAGGGTTGAAACAAAAAGCACCCTCTGCTATCATGGCATTATACAGATCAGTCTGTCTATGCTGCTTCAGCACAACAGGCCCCCTAAAGTGTTACCCAAACAGGAGGATCTACACATTTCCATTCCCTCTGGGTATTAAGTAGGCTAGTCCCTGTCCTCAAGGAAGAGCAAATAAAGTCAGTCACCAGGGGGGTTTGCTTAAAACATACCCTCACCCCCCCCCCCCCCCCCTTCCGGTTGACTGCAGGTTTTGGCCCATTCCCAGCCAGGACAGAGGGAGGTTCTGCATCTCCTCACTGGAAACAAAAACAAATCCCAACAACCCAGTTTACCAACCCTTCTCTTTTAACCCTGCTCCCTCAGGACCACTAGCTATAGGGCCCTGTCTGCATAACTGGCAGCTGAGCTAAGCAGCTTCTCATGGAAGGATAACCTGTTCTTCCCTCATGTTCCTCACCAGGATTTTAACCCTTTACTTGCCTACCTAGGTGCATGTTACTTATCTCTAATACACATCTAAGTAGATATAAAATATATTCATTCCTAAAACAGAGTTGGTCAAAACTGTTCACATACTAAAGGAAATGGCATAGTTAAATAATGGGGGAGGGAGAAGAAGGGGGGGAAAAATCACATTCTGCCATTAATTATAGTACCTTAAAACCACACACTGTTTTTCATCCAAGGCTGCATGTTGTCTTAGGATGAATGCCTCTAAATTTGAAATAAGTAAGACTTATTGCAAGGATTTGGCTCAGAAGAGCCATAATGGTATCCTGTGGGGTTATTTAAATGTCAATAACCTTTTCTAATTCAGGCTATAGAAATTAAATAGCCCCTTGTGCAATCAAGAAACTACTAATTTAAATTTGTATGTCTGTAGACAAAAGTATAATGAAGAAAATTTTCAGTAAAATGAATGCAATCAGAAAATTATAACTCTTTGCATTAAACCTAATTTTTGAATAAAAAAACACTTAATAGGTCATTATTAAATGCATATAGCATACTTTCTTAATATTTTAGTACATTATTTCAACCATAAATATTTAATTTGAAATCATGACACTTTTGCTTAGCTTCTGAAAAAGAATTATCCTATGGAACACGTGTAAAAATATTTTCAATAAGTCACCAGTACTGTAATGAACTGGCTAGTCTGTATGTGTACTATTGCCCTCTACTGGATGAAATCAGAATTGTACCATACAGTGGCATAGGACATATACTGTTATTCATTACGGTGGAATCTTTTGTAGCTCAAATGGGAGGGACATATAGAACACAAAGGAAGGGTGGTTATGATTTACTGCAAAATGGCAACTATAAAGCTGTAGGTGGTGACAAATTCATTACACTATTTGGAAAGCAATAGTCTTTCCATACAAATAGCCTCAATGGACAGAAGAATCCATCCAATAGAGCAGGAGAGGCGACTGTGGCTCGCGAGCCACACGCGGCTCTTTTACCATTAAAGTGCAGCTCGCAGAGCCTCTCATGTCCCTGCCCCATTCTCCACCTACCAGACTGGGGGGGGGGTGTGCGCTCAGGACCTCTGCCTTGCAGCATGGTGGTAGGGTAGGGGCTTCTGACCAGCAGGAAAGGGGGTCTTGGGGTTTCTGACTAGCGGGGAGGGGGGTTTCAGGGCTTCAGCCCTGTGTGGGGTGCACCTGCCAGGGATCAGGACTTCAGCAGGAGCGGGGCTGAAGCCCCAACCCCTGGTTCCCAGAAGGTGTGCCCCAGCTCTTGAACTTCTGAAGATTGTTGGATGTGGCTCAGAGGGCCAGTAAGTTTGGCCACTCCTGCAACAGAGTCTGAATTGGCTGATAAAAATATGGGCACTGTGTAAGTCACAGTAAGAAAATACAGAAACATTTTTACCCTTCCTACAATGTGGGGAAAATATAGAATAAAAAAACCTCACCAAAATTGCAACAATAATTCCAGCACAAAGCAATAAAGGACCTTATCTCCAAACAGTGATACATTAATTATCCACATCTGGCTTGCAGTCCCTTTCCCCCTGCAGGTTCCGTCTCCTCTCCCGCAAGATTCCTGTTTTAATTGGCTTCCTGTGTCTCATGTAACAACCTGTTTGTCAGGTTGCTGTACCCGTGCCTTAAGCAGAGCTTTATTAACCTTTCCCCCCTTAAGATACGGACCATCCTGGCATCTCTTCTAATAATGCAAGTGGGCATCTTCCTTGATGGCCTGAAGTTGTTTTAAAAATTAGTGCCTATTTTCCAGCAGGTGCTTCTATCGGTCTCATCATTTAATATTTGAATACATAAGATTAAAACACCTCCAAGGAGAATTTCCTTAGAGGCCATCTGGAATGTCCATCCAGTGGGTTGCCAGGTGTCCAGTTTTCAACCGGAACACCCGATCGAAAAGGGACCCTCCCCAGCCCAGTGAAAATGAGCGAGCGAGCGAGGGTTGGGGAGAGTGAGCGATGGAGGGAAGGGGGAATGGAGTGAGTGGGGTGGGACCTTGGAGAAGGGTGTTGAGTTTTGTGTGATTAGAAAGTTGGCTATAATATCATGTTATTCAGTTTATAGGCAAAGCAAAGGTTTAGGGGGGCAGATAAGCCTTTTTGTCTGGAATTGAGGGGGTGAGATGCACATATAACATCTCTTCCCCTAACAGATCCTTGATAAATCAGCATAGAAAGCACATTGTTTTCCAAGAGTGCAAAGGAAAACAGGACATCTCCCTTTGGTGTTTTCCAGAAATTCCCATACCTTCAGGTGCGTAGGAGTTCACCAGTAGGCTCTTTGAATTGCCAAGAACTCATTGTACTTGCTCTGGCCATCAGGTTTTACTCAGAATTTATTTCTCCTTATCATTTCCTCCCCATTGGGTTTAACCAGTTTGTCCTAGACTTTGAAAACTATAATCAAAGTGATCCTCTCTGATTTGCAGGCTGTGGTCAGTTCTGACCTTTCCACAGTTCTCATCAGAATCTGTTTTTCTGCTCTCTGTAGTATATGTGGAGAGCCACATCTTAGCAAAAGTCCATTCTGCTTCTGGAGAACGGAGGCGGGGGGTGCTCAGTTTCTTTCTCAGAAGATTTATTCTATGAACTGGCATTTTTAGTTCAACGTGCTGCTGCCTGACACTAGCAAACATTTCTTGATACTGATAAAACAACTACCAAATTTGAAAGCAATAAAACACACCACATTACTAGTTTTAAACCTCTGAGGCTAGATCCTCAGCTGGTATAAATTGGGCTCGTTCCACTGAAGTCAATGGAGCTATGCTGATTCACAGCAGCTGAGGTTCTAGCTCCTCCTTTAATTCAATGTAAGTTAAACTTAGATATGGTCAGGTGGGTTTAATTTTACAAGGACAAAACTCAAATCACTCCTTTGTTTTGTTTAAGAATCCTGCCCTCCAAGGACATGGGCGTATTTTACATGTTTCAGATTTCTTCTGCTCTACAACTATCCTCTCCTTTTCCTCTTTAAGTAATAATCCTTGTCCTTTAAGGACTACAAAGGAAATAAAATAAGAGCATACATAGAACCATACATAAACCAATCCCCAATACTGCAAACATTTAAATGGAGCACTCAGGAAAAACTGCCAAAATTCATATGATAGCAAGTTAAAAGATGGATTTAGTGTGCATTTTTGCTGTGATGGGGCCAATTGCATGCCTTTAGGGCAAAAACACGTACTAAACCAGATGTAATGTAGTAAAAATACACACAAGAGAATACCAGCTGCCCCAGGTTCTTCCCCCTATAAACAAGAAGGGAGCAATGGGGGTGGAAGCCCCCTCACATTGGGCATACCTGGGCACAGGATTTTCCCTATCTGTATTTGGTAGGACTTTCCCTAACCCCTGAAAAACCCTGCCCATTGAATTCAGCCATATCCTCTATCTGTAAACATGTTCCCTTTTTATTTTGCATTTAAGTTGCTTTCATGCCTTTATTCTCTGTCAATTTAGCCTGTTTCCTTTATTTCTATTTTTGCTTTGTTTTTTCTGTGTCTATTGAATGTCTCTTTCTTTCCCTTCCCATTCATCTCCCTATCTTCTCTCTCTCTTCTCTTCCTTGGTAATTTCCTTCTCCTTTCCCCTTATTTTTGCTGCTCCTGCCAGCTAGCTGCATTTGGAATAATGTGGGAACAAGCTGTCCCTGTGATTTTTCTTTGAAAACACTAGAGCAGAATCTCTCAAACTGTTTTCCACTAGCAAGTACAAATCAAGGAAAAGGTAGGCCTGTAAGACCAAATGGTAGTATGCACAGAATAGCCCATTTAACAAACATCATAGGTTCTTCTCTGTTCTAAGAATGAGTAAATTCTCGGGATGGCTTAATTAACTATTAGTTTTTGTTCATTTGTTTTTTAATTCTACTTGTCTGTGGTCATTCCTGTCTACAACTTGGCAACCTATCTTTCTGGGGTTCCAGTTTGGCAGACTAGACCATCACCAAAATGTGGGTTTGATGCTCACATGCCATGGGGATGAGTGCAACATAAAAACTAAGACTGTAGAATCATCCAAGACAGATGTATATTTGTTCAGCACCATAAAACTAATTGTGGTTGCATCTTCTGGCTCAGTAGTAGGGTGCTGAAGGCACACATCTTTTGTTGTTTGATATGGCTGTAAAGTCCACTAGTCTGGGCAAGTACAGAAAAAGGTTGGGAAGAATAATTTCACCTAATAACTTGATTTCTCCAAGTCTTCTTATACCAACCCAGACATGCCACCACATGTTGCTGTGATGTGAAGTTTCTATAGTGGATTTTTAGTTAGCTATAACTAAATAGCTAAGCTAAGCTTGATAGAGCTTTTTTAGTCAGGGAGCTATAACTCTCCAACAATGACGTATTAGGCTGGAGCATTTAAAACGAGAGAGGACAAAATTCTAGTAAATGTACAGTAGGGACCAATGCTACATGCCAGGGAGATGGAGTGTAAATGGCCCTAGGAGGTCTTTTCCATCTCTTATTTCTAGGATCATCTGATTAATTTCCAGCTTGGTAAACCAGCCAAGGAATGAGATCAAAGGGGAAAGACATCATGGCTTTGAATTTTTTCCACGTGCTACTAAAAGAACCAAACCTACTTGGCTGGTCTTATATAAGAAGGTTCTGTTGAAATCCTATCTTCGATGCATGATCAAATATTAAATTGCATTTTATAAGACATTATGCTTGGAAGGATGTACGCAAAAGATACTACAGTTCCTATGCCAAAGACAACAAAAAGTGAGATTGTTACAGAAAGACTGTACTGCTAACTGCCAAACAGGCGATAAAGACTAGTAACAATGCTGGACCATCATTACAGAATTGGTTACATACACTAATGACTACATTCAGTTTTATAAAGTAGCCCACACAAAGGGTCACTTTTTTATAGAGTTTCCTTTGTTGTGTCCACATTAGTTTGCAAAAGCAAAATTTCACATTTGTGTACAAACATCAGACACTTGTATGACTGCCCATCTACAGGCATGCACAAATATGAGGCTAATCTGAAAATAAATAGTACAGAAGCAAATAAGTCAAAAACAGAAATTTGCCAAAACCTTAGAGAGACTGCCAAATGTTTGTTTGGACCGCTTCCAGTCTGAGCGCATGTCTGCTGGGGGCAAATTTGTGTGTTCTGTAAATGCAAAATATATTAATTGTATTAAATACACTATGAAATATTATAAAGAATGAGCATATTTCATCATTAAAAGATTAGTTATCGCTATTTATTACCACCACATAAACAGCTATTGCTTGTCTATGATAAGGGCTCATGTTTTGAAGACTGCTTGCAGCACCTGATAGCTATGTGTAAATCAAGGATTTTCACATGCACCTACTATACCCAGGCATATGCAGAACTCATTACTTGTGAATGTATATCAGATAAGTAAGTAAACAGAGTGCAAAGACATGTAAATTTGAGCCTGAGTGTCAAAGATTCTTGCATGCTTGAACAATTTAAAAAAAAAATAATATAAAAAAAGTTTACATGACTGTTACAGTCTCTGTTCCTTACATACTCTCAAATGTCTCCCTCTTGCTATTAATGATTCTGCTTAACCATATAGTGAAGTCATAATCCTGTACTTGCAACATCAGTGTGTTGTCATAGAAATTATTGTGATGTCACAAATTCAGCATTATAACTGCAAGTGCAGAATCAAACAGCAGGTGGGCTGTGCATTTAAACAAGGGTTGCCTCAGCTTTGTTATTAATAATAGTAATTAATGTTTTCTATGTAGAATCCATGATGTGCTGGGAATTTTACAGACATTCAAAAAGAGTTTAAACCTTGCCCTGAAACGTCACAATTGAAGGAAAGAGACAGAAGTAAGGCAGAGGAATAGCAAATCAGAATTTTATAAAAATCTATTAGAAACACATTAAGAATAATTATTGAACATTTTTATCTCCTGCTATTTGAAGTCCTCTCTTTAAAAGTAATCTTTGTGTCATAAAATCTGTTAGAAAATTCAGGTTAATCAAAATACCAAAGCTTATAAGCAGAGCTGCAGAATGCCCAGTGAAGTTGACCAATGTTTAGAAGTGTCAGCAGATAATGTGTTTTTGATCAGCACTCTCTTTATAATGCAATTTAAAGTTGACAACTTCTTGTAAAATAAACTTAATGTTGCAGAAGGATTAAAATGCTGCTTTCTTCCCCACTCCCCCATCCTTATTACAGAGTGGGGGGAAATAATGCATGGAGAATAATACGTTAGCATCTAAAGAGTTTTTTCTTGTTTCTAAATCTAGTAAGGAGTCATTGTGTGTTTTGACAGAAGAATGAATCAAAATAATAAAGTGAATACAAAATTATATTGCTGTCAATAATTTAATTTACACAAAATAGCATTGTGACAAGGTAATTGTTATATATGATGCATCATTCAATATAATATTTGGAGAACGCATTATAGAAAGTCAACATTTAACTACTAAAATCAACTTACATAATCAAAGCTGTCAAAGAATCTTTATAGTTTTATATTAATTTGAATTTAATTTACTATCAAGGTGTCATTCATAGAGCTACTTACAATAGTTAATGATCTCTGTATTTCCATTATAAAATTCTGTTTTCAGAGGTTTATAACTTGGCTTTAAGAACTCTCAGTTCTGAAGCATATTTTGTTTTTCTTTAAAAACCTACTTTAGACATCTCTTAAACTTTTAAACTCTGCATAGAAAGTGTAGTTTCTCTTCAGTGCTGATTTTGTGGATTTGCATTAGCTGCTTGGGACAGGGTGACTTCAGTAAAAGAATGGGATTTTTTAGTAAGTTTATCAGGCCAACAGGAAGCCTCATTGCAGTAAAGCAGCCAATTTTGATGCTGACTTTTCTCCTCTCCTCTCCTCTGCTCTCCAGGGTGTTATACTGATCTCATCACTGTTGTATCAATGGAAGGTGCTCAGATAAAACTATCAACTGTCATATGTTGTGTTTGTTTCTCTCTCTCAACCTTCCCCCCCCCCCCACAAGAAAATTGTATGGAAAGCATAGCGTTGTGCTTTGATAGGGTTGTGGTGTTTGATGTACATGCTACTCTGTGTTTATGTTAGAGAAAGCAGGGTCAAAGAAGTGCATCTTGTATATGGAGAGTAAGCTGGTGAGGTTTTGTGCTGGGCCTTAGTTCCTGAGAGTTTGTTCTACTAGCTGTAGCTGGCTCCTGAAAAAGCTCTGTCTTCTGCACAGATGAGCTGTACTCTTATGGCAGAAAATTCCCTGGTGTCGGAGCAGCAAAATTGTCAATCACAGTCCTCATACTGGAGCTTGGGCCAGGCCACTGAGTGCTTTGAAGATAAGGACCGACCTTGAACTTGACTTGATATTCTATGAAAAGGCAGTGTATAGAATGAAGAATGGGAGGGATGCACATACAGTAGCCTGTATTGCTAAGGAGACATGCTGCAGCATTCTTTACTAGTTCAAAGGGCTGATAGCTTCATGTCCAAGTAGCCTACATGGCAGTGGGAAATACATATATAACTGAGGTCAGGTCATCATCTATCAGGCTGGGATGGAGCCTCCTAGCCAACTGAAGATGGTACAAATTGTTACTTGCAGGTGCTGCTATGTTAATATCAGCAAGAAATCCAGAAGCATTCCCTAAACCTTCTTTTAGTTAGTAGTCTACAGAATGACAAGAAGACTGGCAGTTTTATCTAATGAAAACATTTACTATAGGCTGAAATCCTTTTAACAGACAACTTTTTTTGGACGAGAAGTTTGCCATTTATGATATCAGACTTTTGAAAGTGGAAGAGAAAACAACTATTTTGGAAGCATCTGCAAGGAGGCATGCTGTTCTGAGGATAGTTTATATACAAAAAGGTAATTAGATTTACAATGGATAGAACCATTGTTGACAGACTTATTCAACCATATCAGATTTGTGGAACGGCTAAACTATGTGGCCAAGACTGATAATACCAAGAAAGCTGTGATTGAGTCTCTACAGGAGAACTTCAGAAATCTGTTTTTTTCCTGAGGATATTCAGTTGGAGTCAAGCAAGACTGATGTCTGAATAAATTATATTCTCGAAAAACATTCAACATACTTCTGAATACCTGCACCATTACAGCTTTTTTGTATTTTTTTGTAAAACAAGACTGTGGCTGCAAAGAAGACTAAGTTCAAACTTTCAAAACGTTTACATTTGTTTCATGACTGTACTATGTATAAAGGGGAGAGAGTAGAAGATGAAGATGTAAAGACATACCTAGGAGCATGCACATCTTTTCCCCACTAGAATGAAAATGGTGTGGCCGGCAAGCCTTTTAAAATGTTCTTTTGTACTGGGAGTCAGTTCTTGTACATTAGATTGTTCTCTCATGGAAAAATCAGTTAGACCAACTTATCTTTACTCAATATTTTCTTGCTTCTGTCTGACCTGATCAGTTTAGCCTCTCATACAGGTAACTCTACTACATGATCTCCAAGGTGCACACCCACTTCATTCAAAAGCATTCCAAGCGCTGCAGTGATGTCAATAGCTATTGGCTCACAGCCAGCATCCCACACATTTCCTCTGCACCAAAAAATGCCTTAATTCTTACCCATTGCCTTTCAAGTAGATAGTGAATAAATCAGTCACAAAGAGCTTAGTTTTTAACTTTATTTCTCCTTCAGAAAGATTTGAAACAGATGGGAACTCATTCTGACACTTTTTTTGAGGGTCCACTACCAGCAATGAACAAGAATGAGGTCTTGTACTGCTGTAGGGTCCTGTAACACAAAGGGAAAATGCCGACTTTCAGATACCTGTTACATATTCATGTAAAGAAAGTTTGTGTGCATTGTAACTGCAGATTGGGTGTGCCTCCTTTCCCTCTACTCATGCAGGCAATTTTGTCAAACACTTCTTCTCTCTGTACTTAATTTGCTTTGAATTATTTCATTTGTCACACATTTTTAAAACACTGAATTTTTCAGCATGTATATTGAAGCACGATCAGGAAGGCAAAAGATAACTCTGCTTCTGACGGAAGTTTTCCATCTGAAAAAATAACAATCGAAAAGAACACTTAGTGGAATGTTGATGTTACCTGATAAGCAGGTCAGTGTGTTCCACTCCTAATGTGGCATGAACAAGAAGTAAGAGTTCCATTTTGGAAACCTGATAGTGGAATATGGCCTGATTCGGCCACCCCTACTAAGCCTGAGTAGTACATTACTATGCAATACACGTACCTATTCATACTTACAAAACCCAAATACAGGTAAACGACACAAGGACCAACATAGATTGAAGACAATATGGACCAAATCCACCTCTTCTGTAACTCCAT
Organism: Terrapene triunguis; assembly: GCF_002925995.2. Lineage (NCBI taxonomy): Eukaryota > Metazoa > Chordata > Testudines > Emydidae > Terrapene > Terrapene triunguis. The sequence continues at coordinate 47,937,995 of NW_020664446.1, read as the reverse complement.
TAGAGAACATTGGAGTTACACCATGGATGGATTTGACTCTATATCTGTTAATGTAGCCAAGCAGGAGTGAAAAGAAGTACAATGATCATGCATGAGCAAACTGGGGGTCTCAAGATTAGGACGTGATGCATCAAAGAGCCAATTATGTGTCATAGGCCAGGGAGAAAAAAATGGGTCTTAATACAGGATATAAAAAGGGTCAATAAGCCATTTAGACAAAGACTTTTTCCCCCTAGATGGTGAGGTCAGCATGGAAGGAGGATAAACCATTCTCTGAAATATCAGATTAATGCAGAAAAGAGTGCAATATCTGAGGAGAATAGGGAACAGAACTAAGTGAAAGATACACAGGAAGCAAGAGCTCAAAAGATACTAAAGACTTGGAGAGCAGTTTTGTGAGGTATTCGAGAATAAATGAGACGCTACTAAAGAATGTCAGTGGAGGGAGAATAATCCTGTTTCCCAGTACAGGTGGAAAGATGAGCTAGCTTATCCCGAATAGAAGAGAGGTTTAAAAGGACTTGAAAGTCTGGAGCACTATAAATGATAAAACTATAAATGATGATGACAGTAAAATGAGAAGAGATGCCATCTTGAATCAGAAATTCAGCAAAGAAGCAGTCAATAGCAACTTTGTACAGGTAGTGTTTCATTTGCAAGACTAGGAAATGTAGCAGAGAGGTGTTTAGGGATCAGTACAAAACTGGGGCTCCTGACAGCAAGGATAAATGTGAGATTTGGGAGGAGAATAGATGGAGTTGGCAGAGTTTGGTCTGACTGTGATCTTGCTAAAATTACATGGAAATCATTTTTAGATACACTGAGTTAAAGAGAACTATGACAGAGTTGATAGGTGATGAGGCTGAGGAAGACAAAAAATGAGGAAAAGGCCAAAACAGCAAAGAGGCTATAGATTTAGGTCTCAGATGTATACTAGTGACAGAATGATTTCAGAAAGAAAGAAGGGGTAAGGTGGATAAGATAGAGTACAGGTTGGGGCCCATCAGTGTAACTAGTATCTGTATAAAATCACTGTTCCAAATTCAGAAGCCAATTTGGGAAAAGGTAAGGAGCAGCATATTCTCTTAATGGAAAAAGAAAAGGCTTCTTTCTTTTGCTAGTTCCTTGTGCCAATAGCAGTTTATGGGGCTGCCAATTACAGCACATAAATTGAAAAGCCCAATAGTTTTCTAAAGCATCTACCTTCCTTAGAGAAAGATTTTTAAGTTGGCTGTGTACAATCCAGCTGCTACTTTTAATCTTTCAGTGACAACAAGTGGTGTTTTATTAGTTTGACAGTCATTTTTAGTCCATGAATAGTACCATAGTCTTTGTAAGATAGGAAACTTCTTTTGATCTACAATTTCATAAGGTTTAGCAATGGACAAAGGAGTTTTCTGGTATATTTGATCATACACTTGCTGGTCCTTAGGCTTAGAGCCAATATGAAAGCAGTGAGCTACCCATTCACAGAAATGCACAAAAATTCCTTTTTGATGGTCAGTGGCCGATGGAAAAAATAATGAATCCATTTATTAGACAAATACCATCTTTAAATAGAAAATGTATTGTAACAATAAAGTTATTTTTAAATATCACTGTCCTACTAGGACACTGTTGTAACCCAGTATATAAACTAAGAAGTAGAAAATATGAACTGAGATACACGTTTGCATTGATGTTTGAAATTAAGGGCTAGATGCTAAAAACAAACATACTTCAGATACACAGCTCCTTCAAAAGTAATGAAAAGAAATAGAAAAAAGGCACTTTAATAGGCATGAAACAATGTTTTCAAATATAATGGGCTATTTTATTTCATTCACAGATATGGAGTTGCATATTTTGTTTTGTCTTTAATACTATCATAGCTATATAATAAAATGTACTTAAAGGTAGACATGGAATTACTCTTCAAACCACACAGTGATAACTGTAGTGATGTTAGAATTAAAAGGACACATTTTCAAAGAGTGGCCATCCATTTTGCACACTTAGGTATGTGCCTTGCTGAAATCAGGGCCTAACTTTAAATATGTGAGTAGTATGTAAGTACTTTGCTGAATCAGGGCCTTATTTTTCAAGCACTAACTTCTAAAAGCAGGTGCAGATGGTAGAATTTACATGTGTAAAACCCATCAACTATATACACAACTATAGATGGCAATGTTTGAACTGATGAAGGCTAGTTTGAATCCTTGAAAATCTGGCCTTAAGTCTTCTATTGCTAATCCTTCAGGATTTTCATTTGTAAAAATTCACAACAGGCTTACATTTAGAATAGATAGTGAAAGAGCACTTCTGTATATAGAGCTGGGCACACTAAGAAATCGCTTCTCATGCGATAATCATACTCAAAAATAGTTTTCAAGTTCCTCTAGAATGAGATTAAAGGGTCACCTGTCAAGAAGATGAGCAGAACACAAACTCTAACACCTGTTGTATTTGCATGATTAGCCACAAATCTGAAGTATTTTCTTTAAACATTTGACTAGGTTACTTCAGAACATAAAAACTTGGGTTTAGCTTCTACCATTGCCATCTAATCTCCTGAAAATGTCACTGAACACATTCTAGGTCACACTTTCTGCCAAACACATCAGTCTTGCCCCCTGCAAGTTCTCACATGCACAGCATATATTTTTGCCAGAGTACTTTAAGATAAAACAAAAGCTGGCAGTTTAACAGATTATTTCCTGAAAAATACAGAAATAGTGTTGTACAATTGTTAAAAAAGAAATCCCTGTAACCAAACAGTTAAAACTGAACTCAGTATCATAGAATGAGGTAGCTTGTTTTAAGACTTCCCCATTTCCTCTTCCTCCAGTCCCCAAAAAGGGAGCAGTCTGTTTTTCCAGAGAATGACCACACTTCTCTTGGATGTTTGATTGGAATCTGTGATACCTGATAAACTACAAGGATACCATGGAGGACAGTCATGTTATCCAAACTCATGCAGCTACTGTCTAATCTGAAAATCTCAGAAGCCACCAGTTTTAGCAGCTGAAACACTAGGTTCTCCACTTCTCTTACCGCTTTTCTGTTATTCAATGATTCAAGAACAAATTAAAATTGTTCTCAGTAAGGCAGATCCAACAGATATTCCACCATGTACGCACCATATGCGTGTGAGTGGTTTTAGCACTGGGAATAGGCATGCCAGGATCCCAGTCTCTCCACTTTACTAAATTCTTTTAATCACCACACAAAATTATCTTTCCAGGTCCACTATTGTGGGGTAATCCACACGTGCAGTCTCTCTACAAGTAAGATTTCTAGGCAGATATTCATTCTCCATAGTCTGAATCCCTAAGGACAAGGCTTCCAATTTGTTGTTATAGTTTGCTCAGAGATTCCTGCAGGGAGTCAAGTCTTGTGGATCAAATTCATGCTTTGGAACATGGTCTGCTGAAGATCCAGGAACCTGAGGTATTCACTGTGCCACTATTAGCTCCAACAGATTTTTCCACTGTAGGCTTCAGTACTATGGGGGAGAGACAAGCGCCCTGTGCAGGAAAAGGAACCTTGCTTTTCTGCGTTCTCACTGCCAATTGCTTACAGAGTCCCTAAGACAAACTGCATAACAAGCACAAACGAGAGTTTAAAAACATAAGAAGAGTTGAGCTCTGAAACAGCATCTGACCTGCAGTTTACACGTGCCCCCTTCTTCAGTCATTTATATAAGAACCAGATGTACTGTGTTTCTTCTGTAATTCAACCTAGGCTTCGGAGTGCTTAAAATACCCCCACAACAGCAGCATCCTATTATCTCAAATAGTATTTATTAAACCGATAATTTATGTGTGCAAAAGCATCAGCTTCTCAGCAAATTATTAATCAGATGACTAGCTCCATGTTACCATCTGCTCACTCACAATGTTGGCTTTCATAATATTTCACCTAATAACTCTGAAGTAGTTATGAATAAACAAATACAGTGCTAAACTAAGCTGTTCACTATTAAGTTACAGCATGTTAGAAGTCCATGCAACAATCAGAGCTACTGAAACTAAGCTACTGAGAGATGAGTTTGCAGAGGCAAAAGGACACCGTTTGCATTGTTAGCGACCTCACCTTACTTTGTGTTACTAGTATTATTTTCTGTTTGGGGTTTTAATTTTTTAATTATTGATCAATCATATCCTGTGAATTAATCATATGATACTTGCAGTTCCGAAACTGATAAAACTGCAATATGTTTTTACTGGGAGCAGCACAGTGACACTGTACTTTGGCTGACAATTAACTGAATCCTCTCTCATGATATTTTCTGATGTCATATGATAACTCTCAAACTCAGCATGCTTTAAGCATATATGAATGCAATCAGGGGCATCATTTGCTAGGGGGCAAGAAGCGACAGCTGCCCCCCAGATCTTGGTTGGCCTCCCCAGATTGTTCATAGTTCTGTGTGTTCCATTATGTCGTCCACTTTTTACAGCACCCAGACTTTGCAGGATATAATATAACCACATACAATGTTCTAGGTGCTGACACAACTTTACCCGCTCTTTGTGACTGCCATAATACTTATAACTGCAAAGATTCAGCACGCCTGGAAAATGTGTGTATAGGAAGAAGCCCTTGGCTAGCACCCTGCCATCTAACTTCCATATTCAGCAGTATTATAACTGAGAGAACCCTAGCCTTGTAGGATCTGAGTAGGCTTCTGTTAAGACCAGACACTAGCCTGCCTATGACGCTGTAATAGAACTATGAACATTCCCTTGCAAAAGTAAAACTACCATAACATTATAACATCTATACATATATGTTATAGTATTAGATATTTCTGAGCCTCACATTAACAAAATGGAAATGCTGTAACCAATTTATAAATGTAGCAAAGGGTCAATGTTTTAACTAATTTTCAATCAATAATTTTAATAATAAGCTTTATGTATCCCTGATAAATTTAGCAGTAGTATGAACTACAAAAAGAATACAACTGTTATTAATACTTTCAACACAGGATGTAGTATTGTAATAAATATTAGGACCTTTTAGAAAGGGGGACAGTGTGTGTTAACTGAATTTTACATTTCTAAATTATTTTTGAGGAGCTTTATTATTATTATTAACCTATGAACTGATGTGAAGCTTTGCCCCTGAAATTGTTAACCAGTGAGATTTCTTCATAGCGCATTTAAGTTTCATTTCATAGTTATCCCCTATGAAGCAATGAAATAGCCTGCATTCCAAGTACAGATTGCAAATTTAGCCTATATTTAATATTGATTTTGTAAAGGGGGGAAACACCTCAGTAAATACACCCCATGGCCATTTGTGACAGAAGCTTGTGTCTGCAGCACAAGCTACAGTTTTTACGCTAACAGTACAAGTCTGAATAAATATTATCGCCATTTGTGTGACAGTCCTCTGACAAAGCAGAATTGGCCTGGTTGATTAGGAATACGTGTCAGCCAGCGATAATGGGGGAATCCCTTTTAACAGTGTCACACAAGCTGAACAGCCATAATGAGACCAATGGGAAGAGCCTTCTGTTTTATAAGCAATATTAATTGCAGTCCTGTCGCAGAAGGCACAATTCAAGATAAAAATAGGTAAAATGTAGGGGAATTGGATTTCATTCCACTTTATTACCCACCCTTCCCCTCCCCACTCCGATTACAAATTTGCTTGCAGGATCCTGGCTCTGCCCACTGCAGATCTAAGTACTCCAGGTGGGTAACACACTAGCTTTGAAGAACAATATGCCATGTTATATAATCAGCTGAACACCAGAAGAATTTAGGGATTTTTGCTACAGCTTTCAGCAATTCTGTTTTTCATTTTAAATACTACATCACCTAGCAGATATTTGTATTTGTAAAATGCAAAGGGAACCTGCCTGAAAAAGGAGTTAGCATTCTTGGGCATCTACACATAGTTTTGTAAAATGTACCACTTCGTGATCTCCTTACCAATGATCCTATAAACACTTATGCATTTGCTTAACTTTACATATTACTTCAATCAGATTATTCACATGCTTAAGAACATACTTAACTGTACGTAAGTGTTTTGATGGGTTGGAGCTGGGAGTCGGGCAGCTCAGGGAGCCACCTGGCCCAGGAGTCTGGAAATCCTAAGGCATATGGCGAGGCTGCCCCCAGCTGCAGACCATGGAAGCCCATCCCAGGACCTCCAGGATCTCAGCTCCTCAGCAGTAAGCCTGGAAGTCTTGAGAGACCTGGCTGCAGAACTCGGAGCCCTGCTATAAGAGCCAGAGCTCCAGGCTCCTGGCTCCATGGCACAGAGCCTGGAAACCCTGGAAGCCCTGGCATGGCAGAGCTGGAGCCATGGATCCTGGAAGCCCTTCCCAGGACCCACCTCTCCGGAAGGGAGTCTGGAAATGTTGACAGCCCCCAGACAGTTTCCAGGCTCCCAGTTCCTTGTTGATGAGTCAGGAGCCGAGCCCCAGTTAGAGCTGGGCCCCCCAGGTCTTTCAGGTGCCTGGCTCTACAGCAGGGAAAGTGGAAACCTGGAAGTCATGGCATGGTGGAGTTGCCCTGGAGCTGTGGACCCTGAAAGCTGTGGGGTTCCTGGCCCCGGCCCCAGCACAGTCCACATGGCAAGTCTGCCACAGAGCCACAGACCCTGAAAACCCGGGCCTGACAGGTAAGCTGGCAAGGAACTAGGCAGGGTTCTGTTGAATCCTGCCTGTGATTAGACAAAAGTTTGTCGAAGCTGACTCACATTTTGGGTTCAATTAACTGGTATTTTTCATCAGAAAGTTTCTGACCAGCTCTATTTGGGAGCTTGGCTCCATTATGCTTTGCAGCATCAGTTTGCACTGTCTCAGAAGCTACATCATAGGGACTTCCCTATGCACTTCCTAGTCCTTCTGCCTCTCCTTCAGCATGCACTCTTTCTGCTCCCTTGTTTAGTGGACCCCGATTCTAAGCTCCTGAAGATGTGTTCTCCCTTGACCATTTCTTCTTCCTTCTGAAGAAGGTCAGTTTTTTTTACCAGGCATGGAATAGGACATCTCTCAAAGGATACCCCAGCCAATGTTGCTGATTTTGTTAGATTTATAAGCTTAGTGGACAGGAAAAGGTGCCAGAAAACTCCCTACAAAGTTCCCATATTAATAAAAGAATGAAATGGGTCAGACTTTCTTCATGGCCATGCTTTAGGATGGTTCAGCAGCTCCCAGCATGGTGAGTATATTGTGGCCACTTTTCAAAACCTCTAGCTGTGGAAGTTGGGGGAGGAGAAGGGGGATGGATGATGGGCTGGTTGGAATATATTCTTTCATTCTGAGACTGTGACAATAAGCTTTTCAAGAGTATCATATTGTCTTAATTTGTCCATAAAGCACCACATATATTTGGGGTACTCTTGAAAAAAAGTAAATAAATATAGTTCTCTAACAGGTCTCTTCATACCTTGACCTTGAAAGGGTCCTATAAAATATTCTTAGTCCAGTGAAATATTTTAAATTTCTGAAGTACATTAATTCCCATTAACGACAAGGGTTTAAAAATAAAGTGCAAATATATTCACCACATTTTGATACCCATATTTTGGCCTATCTCCTCATAAGCTGAAGAAGTTCTGACAGTGAACAGAAGTAGCATCTTTTCACTTCTGTAGCACCAGTCACTTACCAACCCTGCCAGGAAGCACAGTTTCCCCCAAGCTTTGTGAATGCTGCATGCTGCACCCACACAACTAACACGTACTGAAGAACATCCTTTTATCTTGTTGACTCTGATCACATACTAGCAAAGAATTCTGCTACATTGCAATTAATCAAGTAACCTGCTTCTTGCTTTGATGTGCAATGCAGTGGACAGGATAAACAGAAGACATGCTGGCACACTACTCGTTCCCTGTTTGTAGTGTTCAGTGGGAGAAATATCCATGTAGGCTTTGGAATTCTTACACCCTATGTTCCAGTCAATACTCATAACTAACCAAATTTAGGAAAACTCCCAGGAGAAACTGCCAATCAGAGAAGAATGGTCTCTATAGACTAAAACTCAACCCTCACAAAATAAGCCAAAAACCAGAGGTAATATGCTTTTCAGTTTACTGACAAACTAAGGGTCTGATCCTGCACACAAATCTGTGTGGCAGACCCTTGCCCTTAAGAGCATCAGTACCTAAATACCACAAGATGCTGTAAACCCATTTCATATTTTGGCTAAGAAATGTGGTCTTATGCATTGTGTTGTGGATTATGGTATTTTTAAATGTATTCACTATTTTGTTTTTCCAGGAAGTGTAAAATGCCTTGACATCTGATAATCCTATAGACATCTGATACTGAAAAATACCTCTTACTTTCACATTTCAAAATTCCAAAGCATCCCAGGAACATGGAACTGCAAGAAGCATGATTCTATCTGTCACAAATGACTAAATCCATTCCCGTTATGAACCTCAAGTCTTCTATGCAATGCCCCAGAGCCACGTAGGCCCAATCCTTCATTCCTTAATGAAGTTAATGGTAGATTTGCCTAGATAAGCACAGCAAGATAGGGTCGGTTCTCCTTGAATGCTACATTTTGCTTTGAATTTTAAATCAGTCTCAAAGTTTGTGAGAAACATGTCATCTAGCCCCTTGTAAACTAACATCTGAGGAAGCTGTGTGTTATTCCAGCTAAAGCCAGAATAATTTATGCTCATGAAATTATCTTAAATTTCTACTCCAACAGAAAGACAGGAATAAGGTACAGTAACTCCTCACTTAACGTCGTCCCGGTTAACGTTGTTTCGTTGTTACGTTGCTGATCTATTAGAGAACATGTTTGTTTAAAGTTGTGCAATGCTCCCTTATAATGTTGTTTGGCAGCTACCTGCTTTGTCCACTGCTTGCAGAAAGAGCAGCCCGTTGGAGCTAGCTGGTGGGGGCTTGGAACCAGGGTGGACCGGCAGCCCACCTATCAGCTCCCCTAAGTTCCCTGTGTGGCAGCCGCCCAGCAGGTTATCAACTGCTGGGCAGTTCAGCTGTCCCTCCCCACACTGCCTTGTGCTGCTCCTGCCTTCTGCCTTGGAGCTGCTCCCAGGAGCCTCCTGCTTGCTGTGCAGGGGCGGGAGGGGAAGAAGGGTGCTAATGTCAGGGTGTCCGCCTCCCCCCGCTCCTGCCCCCTGCTCCTGTGCCCCCGTCTCCACAGAGCGGAGGGAGGGGGGAGGGGGAGACATGATAGGGTTCAGGACGGAGTGAGCTTGCTGGCAGCAGCTGCTGTCTCAACTTGCTGATCTACTTAAAAAGGCAGTGTACTTAGAGTGGGGTCAGCGTACTTAAAGAGGCAATGCGCGTCTCTCTCTCTCTCTCTCACACATGGTGTGTGTGTGTCTCTCTCTCTCTCACACACACACACTAATTACATTCCAAGAAACTATAGAACAGGGTTATTTGTGTAATAGTTTGCCTATGAATTCTCAAAGGTAAGAAGGTGAGCAGGTTTGGGAAAACTCAGCTGTCAGCTCCATTGTTTTCCTTTACATTAATTCTTATGGGGAAACTGGATTTGCTTAACATTGTTTCACTTAAAATAGCATTTTTCAGGAACATATAGTAGCTTTCCAGACATGCCTTTTAGAACCTCAGCCTCAGAAAAACAGAAAAAAAAAAGGACTATCTGGAGCCCAGCACTTCTTACTAGTTGGCAAAATAAGCCCAGATATTATGTAAAGGGCTTACACAAAACTACTCTTCAGAGATCCCTAGAGTGTATCTACAAACAAAATGTTAGTCCTAACCCTGTGTATTTGAATTGTAATAGATGTTCAGTGCAGTCTCCATTTGCAATGTCACAGAATGAGGATATAGGTGACTATATTTTTAAGAAATGGGAGTATTTTACATTGATATAAGCAGCATCTTTAAGACCCATGCTCCAATATAATGATTTAGTAATTTGTTTGTTGTCCTATATTAGGGTATCAGATCATCAGCTTATGAACAGCTGCACACAGATCTTATGTGCTAACTAACAATGGAACATTACAAAACTACAAAGACTTGTCCCGTCCATTTAACCAGCATGTCACATATGGTAACAAAACATAATGCAGCTCTGTCAAAGGTCCACCCACAACCTTCACTTCATACTATAGAAATAGGCATTTGAGTTGTGTCTTCCTGCTTCCAAGCTTGTTCACATGAAAGCAACTTAAACATTTTAGAGATTGTTGGATCAAAAAAAAGTTTGACTCTTAAAAAAAAAAATCAGACACTCTTAAAAAAAGTTAACAATACCCTTCATAGTATCTAGATTTTTCTTTCTTAGAAATCAGTGTAGTAAAAAAAAAAAAAAAAAAAAGTGTGTTCAATTTGGTTTAAAATATAGGTTGATACTAAACTATAAAGCAGGGCAGCCACCTTTCATAAGCAAAGATAAGTTATTCATATAAAAGATCTAACCAGCACAGATTAAATGATAGACCTGAATCCTCAGAATATTAAAGCAAGTGTAAAACCCAGCCACTAGGAAAATGTAACTTTTTGAGCACTTTCACAAACAGTTTACTGGTTGGAAAAAAGCCCCTCAAAGTTTATGAAACCTTACTTGGAAAGTTTAATACTGTCTATTCTGTCAGCTTTCCCTCATCAAGCATGAAAATATCCACTACACTGGCAATGTATTGTTAACTGGAAAACACCCCCACACACACACCTCATCTTGCCACAAGTTGGTAGGACATTCATATACTGGAGGCTAAAGGAACAACTAAAATTAAAGGTAATTTTCAGAACAAGAAGAACAGGAGCACTTGTGGCACCTTAGAGACTAACAAATTTATTAGAGCATAAGCTTTCGTGGGCTACAGCATATGCATCTGAAGAAGTGGGCTGTAGCCCATGAAAGCTTATGCTCTAATAAATTTGTTAGTCTCTAAGGTGCCACAAGTACTCCTGTTCTTTTTGCGGATACAGACTAACACGGCTGCTACTCTGAAACCTTTCAGAACAAGATCTCTTCAACGTCTTATTTGGGAAAAGATGTCATTATATTGTTACGGGTGTGTGTGAGATGACCCCAAGGCCAGAGTGGTGCCCAAAGCAGAAATGAGGGAATGCTGAATAAACCTTAAACCTACTCTTTGAAGAGGCTGGCTTTCCCTTCCCACCCTCCCAAAGTGAGTAAGTGGAAATTACAGTGGCAAATAGAGGAGGGTGGCTTGAGCAAGAAATGTTCCTGAAACAAGTCCCATACCATAAATAACTGAATGCGTCCTATTTGCTTTTACTCACATTCTACAACCACCAAATAGCTATTTTAAGCACTTAATTTTAATAATTAAACTCACTTCACACAGGGGAACATTACAAATTTGGAACAAGTTTTCTTAAAGGAAAACAATGGAGCTGACAGCTGAGTTTTCCCAAACCTGCTCACCTTCTTACCTTTGAGAATTCATAGGCAAACTATTACACAAATAACCCTGTTCTATAGTTTCTTGGAATTATGAATCCACAAGCATTTATATTAGTTTTTACAATCTCTATAAAATGGACACTTCTCCTCCTGCAGAGTAAGGGCGGGTAAATTGCTTTACCACTAAATCACGTACAAAGAGCAACCTAAAAATGAAGGGCCTGATCCTGTGAATCACCTAGTTACTTCACCTCCCAGTTAAGTGAATAGCAGTTGTGAGCACAGAGCACCTCACAGGAAACACTCAGCACCCTGGAGGATCAGGCCTTAAATACAAAATCAAAGGCCCCAATCCTGAAGTCTTTTGGAGTTTTGCCTGAGAAAAAAATTTCCTGATTGTTATTCTAAGAATGTTTACTTAAGGGAACCATGTTAACAAACACACCAAGTAAAAACAAACAATAATCAAACACTTGATCGTTTTCACCAACAATCTAGACAAAGTTGACTTGAGCCTGATCCCACAGTCCATACTCTGGGCCAGATTCTGCCATCCATACTTATGCTGGAATGGCTTTTGGAGTAAGAACCTTGTTCCTTTGACTTCAAAAGTGATTTTTTTGCCTGACTAAAGACTGCAGGACTTGGCCCCATGTATCAACTCCAAGCTACAAATGAACTGAAGTCACTTTAACTATTTTATAATTAAACTAAAGCATTAAGGACCAACTCACATCCATATGAGCATAGCTGTAAGTAAAGGCAGGATTTGGCACTCAGTAAAGGAGGCAAGAGATCCTTCAGTCAGCATAGTCAAAACCTTCCTGCCAATTAAACAGTAAAGAGATCCTATAAAATTTCAATTGCATGGCCTTTAAAGTTAGTAAGTAGTACTGAAGCAAGAAGACGCTTACCAAGACACTGTTGAAAAATTAAGGCAAAAGATTTTGATGTTAGCTGGATAAGTAAAATTCTTGTTGCAGTTTTAGAAACGTTTTCATTAAAAAAAAATCCCATGTCTGTCAGCACAGAGAAATATTTTCTTCAAGACTGTATGATCCTCACAGTTCCAGAGGAGAGGACATTGCTCTTCATCCATGATGTTACGAAACTACCTTGCAAATAAGAACTCTTCCCTTTTATTACAATGAGTCTTGACATTGACATTGTCATGTTAATTGGCTGAATTCAACCCAGTGTTTGAATTGAGGCTATGAAGAGGTGTAAATGTTGACCATAGCTAACTCTACTAAAGGCAAAAAGCAATTCTAAAAGCAGTTAACCATACTAAGCCCCTAAGAATTTATGTACTGCAATCAAAACTAATCTGACTCAGTGTTCCCCAAAAATGTGCTTTTTTTTCCCCTTCAGCAAAGCTAGTGATTGGACCTGATAAAAAAATGTAACTAGACCAAATAATGACAGTCACCTTTTTATTCAGAAAAAAGCTTACAAATAGAATTTGAAAAATCACAGTATAATTTGAAAGATCAAGACCCTCAAAGTAGTAAAGAAAGAAGAATGCAGTTATACTTTTGTTACAGATGCAATAAGCTGGCAGAGTTTTCAACAATAATAAAAGTTTGTGAGCTTTAGTTTGTAAGTTTACTGCTATACCCTGTATGGTCCAAATAATGACAGTCCCAAAATAGCAAAGTGCTTAAGATCATGCTTAACTTTAAGCGCATTAATAGTTTCACTGAAGTTCTCAACCAGGGGTCCAGGGTCCCCTGGGTGGCTGCGAGTAGGTTTCAGGGGGTCCGCAAAGCATGACTGGCATTAGACTCACTAGGGCCCAGGGCAGAAAGCCAAAGCCCCATCACGCAGGACTGCTGCCCAGGGCCCCGAGCCCAGCCACATAGGGCTGAAGCTGAAGCAATTTAGCTTTGCAGGGACTCCTGTGGGTGGGGCCCCGGGCAATTGCCTTGCTTGCTACCCCCTCACACCGGCCCCAGCTTTTATATGCAGAAAAAACATTGTTGTGGCACAGCTGGACTGTGGAGTTTTTAATAACATGTTGAGGGGGACCTCAGAAAGAAAAAGGTTGATAGTCTCTGGTCTAGGACTCTTCATGGTGCTTAAAGGTATGCCTGGGTTTAGGTGCTGGACTGGGGGCTATACGTACTTGGAAACAGCATTATGGTCATTTGGCCTTTTTTTAAAATATAGCCTTTATACAGAAGCCAGACTGTGTAGATGCACCTGATGCTGCACAGTTCTTATTGGCACAGAGCTGCTTCACCAACTCAGAGTCTTCTTTCATGCAAGGAAGTGTCTGCCAGATAAGTGACAAATTCATGAAGAATTTTATTTTCTCTAAAGATACAATGTTCATTTGAATTTATTCATACAATTCTTATTAATATAAATCCCTGCCCATTCCCAGGACTGGAGACAACAAGGCAGTGCAGTCCGTGCAGTGCACATACACACTCTCATATTATAGTCATACGTGAGTCTATGACCCCAGCAAACAGCATCCTGGCTTGATTTGTTGCTTTAAGAACATAAAAACATAATGGCCATACTGGGTCAGACCAAGGGTCCATCTAACCCTGTATCCTGTCTTCTGACAGTGGCCAATGCCAGGTGCTTCAGAGGGAATGAATAGAACAGGTAATCATCAAGTGATCCATCCCATTGCCCATTCCCAGCTTCTGGAAAACAGAGGTTAGAGATATGTCAGAGCATGGTTTTGTACCCCTGCCCAACCTGGCTAATATCCATTGATGGACCTACCCTCCATGAACTTATCTAGTTCTTTTTTGAACCCTGTTATTAGTCTTGGCCTTCACAATATCCTCTGGCAAAGAGTTCCACAGGTTGACTGTGCGATGTGTGAAGAAATAATTCCTTTTGTTCGTTTTAAACCTGCTGCCTATTAATTTAATTTGGTGACCCCTAGTTCATGTTTTATGCGGAGTAAATAACACTTCCGTATTTACTGTCTCCAAACCAGTCAGGATTTTATAGACGTCTATCATATCCCCCCCTTAGTCATTTCTTTTCCAAGTTGAAAAGTTCCAGTCTTATTAATCTCTCCTCATATTGAAGCTGTTTCATACCCCTAATCTTTTTTTTGTTGCCTTTTTCTGTATCCTTTCCAATTCCAATATATCTTTTTTGAGAAGGGGTGGCCAGATCTGCATGCAGCATTCAAGGTGCAGGCATACCATGGATTTATAGGCAATGTGATATTTTCTCTTCTATTATCTATCCCTTTCCTAATGATTCCCAACATTCTGTTAGCTTTTTTGACTGCTGCTGCACAGTGAGTGGGTGTTTTCAGAGAACTATCCACACTGATACCAAGATCTCTTTCTTGAGTGGTAACAGCTAATTTAGACCCCATCATTGGATATGTATAGTTGGGATTATGTTTTCCAATGTGCATTACTTTGCATTTATCAACATTGAATTTCATCTACCATTTTATTGCCCAGTCACCCAGTTTTGTGAGATCCCTTTGTAACTCTTAGCAATCTGCTTTGGACTTAATTATCTTGAGTAGTTTTGTATCATCTGCAAATTTTGCCACCTCACTGTTTCCAGATCATTTATGAATATGTGGAACAGTACTTGTCCTAGTACAGATTCCTGGGGGACACCACTAGTTACCTCTCTCCATTCTGAAAACTGACCATTTATTCCTACCCTTTGTTTCTTATCTTTTAATCAGTTACTGATCCAGGAGATAACCTTCCCTTCCAACTTTTCTCCCAAGTTACCACCAAGAACAATTCCAACCATAAGAGTGGATAGCTAATGGGACAGCCTAGGTAATGATTGTGGGGAGGGCCCCACAGTGACAGTGTCCCTTTAAAGATGTATGTGCTCGGAATAACATTATTGATTCTCAAAGACCTCTCTGCATGGATATTAATTGCTTGATTGATAAATTTCCATGTATTTATATCAGGTAAAGAAGAGAGCAATCTATATAGAATAGATATGCTGTATAGCCAATTTAAGATGCCTTTTTTGATATTTTTTGTCTGTGGTAGGGAAGCCTGGATCCTTGAAGTTGGACTCTTTCTTGCCAGCAGAACAGGAATTTTCAGCTCCCCAGCACAGTATTTGGAAATAGTGTCCTGGACCAAGTAGTGGTCACAGGGCTTTCATCCACCGCTTCAATTGCAGCCATAGTTTCCCCTCTAATATGGTCATCATCCTACTCACATAGCATAGTCTCACCTGCTCATAAAACATATTGCAGGAAGATCTCAGCATAAATATATAACAACAATAGGTTATGAACAGTGTCAGCTTTTGAACTCCCATGTTAGTTTGTGTCATCGTCTTTAAATTATTTAAACGTGGCATGGTGTGCTTTAATGTCTATCAGTACAGCTCATGATGGTGACCTTCAACCAGAGGCGTTATGGGATTATGCTACTAGATGCCACTAGCAACTCTAGACTGGTTTTCAAAGACTGCATAATATTATTACTCTCCCACCTTATTTTCTGGGAGCAGAGACTTCTTCATTATGGACAGACTGATTATGAAGAGTGTGAGAGCCAGATATTGTACATAGTTACACAAATTACATATTATATGAAGCATAATACAAAGCGTTGGCTTAATTATAAGCACCAGTATTAAAAAGAAAACAGATTGGGACCAGGTGGGGAAGGAAGATCAGTTGATGCTAGCCAACTAATAGAATTTAGCATCACCTTGCACCTTTGTATTTTTTCATAAATAAATGGTTCTGGAAGGTGACATTTTTTGTATTGAAAGTAAAGTCATACTGTTCATGATACATATGTCGAAAATCTAAACGCAACTCGTAAAAGGAATGTCACATATTGCTAATGTCTTATATGGTCACTGATCAACTGCTGGGAACCTTACAGAAATGTGATACAGTTCAGCTGATGTGAAAGAGCTCTCTTAATCTCTTTTTTCACATGCATAAGTAACTCCACGCTGCATGTAAATGTCGTATATCTATAGTAAACAGATCATTTAAAATTATTTATGTATGGCACAATATGTATTTTAATGGTATTTTTTGTAAAGGTCAGATAATGCAAAGGAAAACAGATAAAAGAGAAACCAATAGCTCACCTAGGTGATAGTGTATTCAAGTTACTTACAGGCATCTTACATAACATAATGCATTGGTGGTAAGGAAGGAAACTATTTTTCAATGTTGAATGAGAAAAGGCTAATCATGAAAACCCTTTGAATACAAAGAACACTGCTATTGAAACAAAGCAACGTATCACCAGCAAAACAAATGCGGGTGCACACACACACACACGGCTGTAGTTTGGGAGCTGATATAGGGGGAAATCTCAGAAACTCCACTTTTGACATTCAGTCATCATCCAAAACCAGAGATGCGATACTGGTGATAAAATGCTCATGCAGATCTCTGCATTATTCCTTTTTCACGTAGCTCATGAACTAAGAACAAAGGTCAGGTCTACACTTGAAACTTTGCTGATATAGTAATTTCTGATAAGGGAATAAATTTTTTGCAACATTTCTACACCACCAAAAGCCCTAGTATAGACCCAGTTATACTGGCATTTTGCTGGTGTAGCTTTGCAGAACCAACAAACTATACTGACAAAAGCACTTTTTTGCCAAAATAAGCTGTGTCTACTTCTTCTATTCCCATAGTTAGCTCAGCAGCCATGATGAAGTTTTTCCATCACTTTGTCTTGTATCAACTTAATGGTTTTATTCATCTTTAAACCTTTTTGATCTGTGTCATTTTTCATTGTGTCTATCCAACACATCTTTGATCTTCCTCTATTTCTAGTTCCGTGCACTCTGGTATTCTTTCTGGGTTCATTTTCAACATATGTCCAAACCACTGCAGTCACATTTCTTGGATCTTTTGTAACAGCGTTATTTCTTGCCCTAGCCATTTTCTTATCCCTTCATTTTTTATTTTTCCAGTCTTGAAACTCAGAATTCCCTTCAGCCAGTTATTTCTGCAGTCAATATTTTTTGTTCATCAGCTTTCCTCATATTCCAACATTCCAACCTGTACAGCAGTATTGGCCTAACAATTTGCTCATATGCTGATTTTCATTTTTATTGGAATGTCTTTAGCCTTCCAGATCTTAGAGTTTTCTGAATGCAATAGCAGTTAGCCAAGAGTCCTCTTTTTATGTCACCTTCACAATTTCCATTCGTCAATACAAGCCGTCTGAGGAAGACAAATTTTCCACTTGTTCTAGTTTATTGTCTTTGAGTTTTATCCTTACATTTTCCTCGTCTTCCAATTGCGATAATTTTTGTTTTCTCCATGCTGATCTTCAATCCAAAATTTTCTGCTCTCTCAGTCTACCTTATCAATTAGTTATTCTCCTTGGTCAATACTATGAGATCAATATCATCTGTGAATTTAAGGATATTCACTGTGCTCCTAAATAACATGCATTCTTGTCTCTCTCCTAGGTTCATTCGGAACCATTCCATTAGCTCTCACAAAACTAAGTGATTGGGCAACAAAATGGCAAATGAAATTTAATGTGGATAAATGTAAAGTAATGCACATTGAAAAAAATAACCCCAACTATACATACAATATGATGGGGGCTAATTTAGCTACAACGAATCAGGAAAAAGATCTTGGAGTCATCGTGGATAATTCTCTGAAGATGTCCACGCAGTGTGCAGAGGCGGTCAAAAAAGCAAACAGGATGTTAGGAATCATTAAAAAGGGGATAGAGAATAAAACAGAGAATATATTATTGCCCTTATATAAATCGATGGTACGCCCACATCTTGAATACTGCATACAGATGTGGTCTCCTCATCTCAAAAAAGATATACTTGAACTAGAAAAGGTTCAGAGAAGGGCAACTAAAACGATTAGGGGTTTGGAGAGGGTCCCATATGAGGAGAGATTAAAGAGGCTAGGACTTTTCAGCTTGGAAAAGAGGAGACTAAGGCGGGATATGATAGAGGTATATAAAATTATGAGTGATGTGGAGAAAGTTGATAAGGAAAAGTTATTTACTTATTCCCATAATACAAGAACTAGGGGTCACCAAATGAAATTAATAGGCAGCAGCTTTAAAACAAATAAAAGGAAGTTCTTCTTCACACAGTGCACAGTCAACTTGTGGAACTCCTTACCTGAGGAGGTTGTGAAGGCTAGGACTATAATAGCGTTTAAAAGAGAACTGGATAAATTCATGGAGATTAAGTCCATTAATGGCTATTAGCCACGATGGGTAAGGAATGGTGTCCCTAGACTCTGTTTGTCAGAGGGTGGAGATGGATGGCAGGAGAGAGTTTACCTGTTAGGTTCACTCCCTCTGGGGCACCTGGCATTGGCCACTGTCGGTAGACAGGATACTGGGCTAGATGGACATTTGGTCTGACCCAGTACGGCCGTTCTTATGTTCTAGCTTCCTGTCTACTTTCACCACACTCATCAACTTGCTGTAGATGTTGTCTATCAGTTTGATCAATCTCTCGGGTATGCCATAGATTCTCAAGACTTGTCATAACCCTTTCTGCCAAATGCTATCAAAAGCCTGTCTGAAGTCTATAAAGTAGAAAAACAGGTTAGGTTGTGTTCTATATACTTCTCAGATAGCTGTTTTATCACAAATAACTGATCTATTGTACTTCATCCTGGTCTAAATCAAATCAGGCTTGTTCCTCTGCAAGCACTGCTTCCACATCTTGCTTTACTCTCCTCTGCAACATCTTCATGAATGCTTTTCCCAGTATGATCAATAAGCTGATTCCCCTGTGGTTCTTGCATTCACTCAAACTTTTTTATAGATTGGTAGTGTTATTGCTTTTGCCCATTCACTCAGCACTTGCTCTTGTTTGTAAATCTTGTTATATAGCTTGTGCATCTCCTTTCCTGGGTGTTTTGTCACCTGCTTGCAGCAGTTATGTTGTCACTTTCTGGCACCTTTTCTTTTCCAAATTGGCTCTTGAGATCTTTACTACTTCTAAGAATTTCAGCACCTGTTGCACTAGGAAGCTTCTCCTGAACCATTTCATCTACTCTGTTTTGTATGTTGTACAGGTCTTCAAAATATTCTTTCCATTGCTTATTCTTTGCTTGTTCATCCTTGATTATTTGCTCACACTTGTCTTTCAGCGCTGACATCTTCAACTTGCAAGATAACAGAACTGTGTGGGACATGTAATACAACCCCTGCATTGCACTTCATGTATTCTTCTGCTTCTTTACTGTGGTCATTTATCCAGTTGTTTCTATCTCTCTGGTCAATCTGTTGTACGTGGCTCTTACAATTGCCTTTTATTTTCCTTCAGCTTCCCAAAGCTTGTCACTCAATTGCAGCATTTCATCTGTTATCCACCTTAGTTTCTTCATTTTGGGCCAATACTTATTCAGTAGTTCTCACAATCCCATTTTTATGCTATTCCATGTCTCTTCAACATTTATTTCTTCTTTCTGCACAGCTTCTTTGTATTCTCTCTTGATATCTAGCTCTTTTGATTTGTCCATATCATACATCCTAATTCCTGGCATTTTTTCAGTTGCTCTCAGCCTCAACCTCATTGATGCTAGCATTAATTTATGATCCGATCCAATGTGGCCACAAACTATTTGCACGACAACCCACTTGATTTCCATCTGCAATTCACAAGTACAAAGTCTATCATGTTCTTTGTTTGCCCATCAGGTGATGTTGTTTCACTTCTGCAGCTTTCTCTGTTGAAACAGAGTGTTTGTTATCATAAAGTTGTTGCTTAGGCAAAAATTTAGTAGCCTCTGATCTCTTTGGTTTTCTTCACCGAGTCTGAATCTACCTACTGCTCCAGCCCAGGAATTCCAGTCTGATCCTACTTTTGCATTAAGATCTCCCATCAAAAATACATCTTGTCATGAAACTTCTTTTTTAGGGTTGCCAACCCTCCAGGATTGTCCTGGAGTCTCCAGGAATTAAAGATTAATCTTTAATTAAAGGTTATATGATGTGATGAAATATCCAGGAATACATCCAGCCAAAATTGGCAATCCTACTTGTATTACTTTCTGCAAATCATTATAAAATTCATCAGTTTCATTCTTGGGAACTGCTGAGGTCAGCACATTGTGACATTCCCCAGAGTGTGACCTGAACTGCTGTCTCTCTTTAGTTCTGTAGCCTGGGATACCTTTTACACTGCTTTGCTAGTGAACGGCAAACCCCTCCAGGCTCTGCTTACTCACAGCCACCAGCATGCAAAGTCACTCCCAGCTGAATTCATGAATGCTATACCCAGCCATCCATGAATAGATACCCCAGGCTTGCCCCATAGAAATGTGCATCTTGTACTGTTCAGTAGCCCACTGGATGGCATAAGCTCATGTTTAATCTGTCATTCCAACAATGGGTAATGAATATGCACCAGCCCTGTTGACTTGAGTAGAGAATCCACAAACACTTCAAACACACACACTGGTTTAGATAAAACAACAAACACGTTTATTAACTAGAGAAAGATGGATTTTAAGTGATAAGTGATAAGGCATATAAAAATCAGAGTTGGTTACAAAAGAAATAAAAACAAACATGCAAGTTAATTCCTAAACTTTACCAAGGCTAATAATTTTTTTTTGCTTTTAAACCTCTCACCCAAAAGCTTTCAGCAGTCTGTAACTGGCTGGAAAACCTCCAGGCCATGACCACTCCCCCACAGTTCAATGATGCACCTTTGTCTATCAAAGAATCTTGCTGCCATGAGTAGAGATGGGGGAGGACAGGTAATTTGTGTGTTCTGAGTTCTCCATTCTTATACCTTTTCCTCCTCTTTGAGGATTAACCCCAGCTGGGGTGTAGACAAAACAGTCCACTGTACATGAGATTTGAAATGTCTTTTAGGTGAATTGTAAGTTTCTTGCTTACATCTTCTGTGTATGTGAAGTTTGAACTGTCTCGTACATGATATGTAAATTTTGTTTATAATCTCCCCTGAGGGCAAATGATTGTTTCAGCAGTTAATAGTTTTTCCAGCACCTCTGGTCAGTCTTATGTTGTCTCTGAGAAGTTAGTCTGTGGGCATTCCCCAGAAAAACAACATATTTCAGTAACAAACATACAGCAAAATATCATAATTTCAATGTTACACACATTTCAACAGGATAATAATATTCAGCAGATTATGAGTTTTCAAATAACTCACAAGGCATATTTTGTACAACATATAACAACCATATAAAAGTGGTGAACATGGGGTACAGTATGTCACATACATATATTGTATTGTGACTGCATCAGATTTGATTTTGAATCTCATCTTCAGCATCTGAGGAGATGCTGGGTTAAATGCCTTTGGATTACCTTTGGCTTTAGTACCAAGCCTGCATCTACACTAGGAAGGATTTGCTGGTATAGCTATGCTGGCAAACCTTATAAGTGGAGAATGGGCTAAAAACAAAACAAGCCTTCTTTCAAGATTCCTTTGACTCTTCAATTAATAAGCATAATTGTATTCAACTACCTAATCTCAAAAGTTGTGCCTTGGTATTAAATCAGAGCGCTCACCTGGGACATGATGAGCAATCCTTTGCTGGGCCTCCTCATCAAGTCCATTGACTAACATAGGACCTTATTTGACAGATGTTAATGAGAGTCTGGAGTAATTCCAGAACAGAACCAGGGTAGGAGTTTTCTTAATGAAAGTTTTCTTGTTGTTGCAGCTGGAGTGCTATAATGAAAATCTATCTAAGACAGTCTTGACACTTATCTGTAGTTGTGGAATTAGCATTCCCTCTCTATGCTTTTCTCTTGTGTTGCCCAAACTGGCTGAACAGTTTATAAAGCACATGAGCAGGGAAGATAGAGATGTCCCTATGAGGTCTTAATGCCTGGATGAAGTAAATCTGTTAGCAGAAGTCTTGGGAGCATTGTTAATCGGGAACACATATTACAATGATTTTAAACGATCATTACATCCATATAGATTGTCAATGTCCCCCAAAGTCAGAAGGAGAAAAAACTAATACTACTTAGCACTTATTTTATGCTTGATGTCAAAGCACATGTACAAATATCAATTAAGTGTTACAATACTCCTGGGATGTAGATGAGTGAACACCACATTTCAAATATGTATAAAACTGAGACAAAGATTACATGGTGTCCCTAGATCATACAGCCAGTCAGTAGCAGGGCCAGGATTATAATTCAGGAAATTCCTGGCTTCTTGTTGTGTGTACTATTGTTAGGCAATATCTTGGAACCCCACTTAAATGTAGTCTTGTATACAGAAACAATAACATTCACTTTCTAGTAGAGAAGGGCCAAAGGCACAAGATTTGGATCAAGATCTGACTTTCAAACACCCCACAGTTCAGGAGCATTCACATCCTGGGTTTTGGTTAGACCAGTTAGTAAGAGATAAAATAGGGACCAGCTCTGAAATTCAGATCCCAGCTTCCTTTCCCTTCAGAGCTGTTCAAACCAAGGTTTCAGTTCAGGCCTACCTCCATTTTCTAGCTTTCCAGACAAAGATTCCCATTGGCTTTAATGGGTCAAATACTGCCATTAGACAAGGACAAGCTACTCCTTTTGGTATAAATGGGACAGATTCTGGTGTTGCATGCACACATGTGGATTTCATTGCCTTAAAAGACCCACATTTTGCCAACAAACGCTTGCAGTTTCATCTTCACTAACTGGTAGTAAATGGAATATGCACACGTAAGGACAAAATTTAGCCCCTTGTGTGTGAGTGAGCAGTGCCTAGCATACAGTAGGTGCTACTAAAATACAGATAGTAAAACTGCCAATTGGTGAAATCACAAGAATAAGAATAGCATCCAACTGCCACCAGTTACACCCATTTGATATATACATAGATGTGAGTGTTTCTGATTTGGGTATTTTTTAAGTTGAATTTTGCATTTACCTTAAATTTCTCAACATGTTTCTGATCTACATTCCAGAGTTAATTTCAAACAATCCAAGATGTTCTCCCTCTCTTGAAGAAACAGCCAGATGTGCTAAATAATAGTGTGTGCTTATTAATGGGATAGTGGTTTCTCAAGCAGCAATAACCATAATAAAGCTGTCAGAACTTCCTTCTCACTTCTCATATGACATTTTAAGTGTCCCTACTATCTGAACTTATTGTAGTGGGCAGGAGAGAGTTACAGTGAATAGCTACTATAATTATCAGCATCTTCATGCATCAGCAGATACAGTTATCCCCTAGATTTCCAAAAATATTCCCTGCGAGTTGAGTTTTAAAAAATAAACCAAATACTTTAACCGAAAAAGTCCACATCTCCTATTTGCAGCTCACAGAGTCTGAAAAAAAAAGCAGATTTAATATTTTTTTGTTTCTATTCCTAGAGCTAAATTCTGCACTCAGGGCCAGATCACAGGAAAACTCTCTAAGATTGACTATGTAGAGTTTCCTATGGAACATTTCTCTCAAGGGGGAGGAGCTTGGGACACAGACCTTCCAACCTCACAGATCTCAAAATGGATCATCTAGATCTAGGGAGGCTTTACTCATCCCGCAGTGATGGCTCCTCCTCCCTGCAACTATAGGGGCCATCATCCCATCTGGCAGAGCTGCTGTGCAGATATTGGCCAAGTCATCCTGCAACTCATTGGAGCCTTCTTTGAGACCCTTGGTGGAGGATGTCAGATGTGCTGAAACAATTCATCCCACAGCTGCCCTGGCCATTTCCCCTCCCCAGGCCGGACTGTATGTTGTTGGCTACACTGGCTCCCCTGCACAGGCAGTAGAGGGTAAGCGAGGCCAACTTCTGCAGTCATAAATTCCCCCACCTGGCCAATTTTCTGCCACCAGGACACCCTACCAGCTGTTCCTGGACAAAATGTAACCCTTTGGCCAATACATTTTTCTGCTCTTTAAGCTATATTTGAGAAAACTGCATTAATTTTCTAACAAGTTCAATATTTGCTCTTATACAAACTCATTAATTTGGTGCTCAGCCAAATTCTCTGCTCATATAAATTCACATAATATCATTGAAGTCAAGAGCTTCATCAGTTTATACCAGCAGAGAATTATCTTTAGCTTGTATTTCTGTGGCAGAGGCCATAGCAAGGCATGCAGTGCAGAGCAGGTTCTTTTCCTTGTCTTACACCAACTCAGCAGATACTTGGGCAACTCCAGTACTCTGTACAATTAGCTGTACAGATTTTTGGTTGGTTTGGCCAGAACTTGAACACACCTTTCATTTAGGAACAATGTTGTGCCTGTCTTGAACTCCCTTTCTTCTCCCTAATGTGCAGTTCATAAAATCATAGAATTTAGAGGTAAAAAAAGATGGACTAGAGGCCATGATCAATCTCTCTGCCAGTGCAGAATTGTTTTCTAGTATATATTTACTTGTGTAACCTCCAGTCGAGTTTTAAAAATCCCAAGTGAAGGAGCTTCCACCACCTCCCTTGGGAGATTATTCTTCAAACCTAATTCGGAGGGCACCATTATAAACTCAGGATTTGCCATTCTGCAGCAACTAATACACCATTGATTGATTCTAAGTACACCTCTACCTCGATATAACGTGACCCGATATAACACAAATTCGGATATAATGCGGTAAAGCAGTGCTCCAGGGGGTGGGGCTGCGCACTCCGGTGGATCAAAGCAAGTTTAATATAACGCGGTTTCACCTATAACGCGATAAGATTTTTTCGCTCCCGAGGACAGCGTTATATCGAGGTAGAGGTGTATAGGAAGATATCATGGTTAGTGCAGATAGTTGGGGTAGTGAATGCTCTAGACATATGTTTTGTTTTTCCCTTCTCACCACGTTCTGCAAATTTTCAGTAACTCAGCTTTTCCAGCTATCACTCTGTCGTCTTCCAAGCCATCAAACTGTGAAATTTAGTCTGGTAGTACCTGCAAATGGAGAGATTTTTGGCCAGGATATGTACCTTACTAAAAAGACTAAAATGGCATTAGAAATAGTCTTTATTTTATTGGGTTATTTTTATTGTGTTTTCAGACATAATATTGAAGGAGAGTCTTTACTTGATTTGTAAGAACTAATGTATGACATGCTGTAGAAAAAAAATTCAAACACATACAGCACATAAGTGAAGACATAAACCCTAATATTGCAAACACATATACATATGAATAACTTTACTCATATGAGCAGTCCCACTGAAC
This sequence comes from Terrapene triunguis, assembly GCF_002925995.2. Taxonomy (NCBI): domain Eukaryota; kingdom Metazoa; phylum Chordata; order Testudines; family Emydidae; genus Terrapene; species Terrapene triunguis. The sequence continues at coordinate 47,912,565 of NW_020664446.1, read as the reverse complement.
TCAGTCGGACTTCTCATATGCACAGAGTTACTCAAGTGCATGTCTGCAGAATCAGGGCTATATTATGGTTGAAACTGGTAATTCAGACCTGAATCCTGCAAAGACTTACACAGGTAAGTAGTCAATGGCACTATTCACATGGGTAAGATTAAGCATGGGTGTTAAGTCTTAAAACTAGAATGATTTTTAACAGTAGTATAATAGAAACCACAGAAATTAAAGGTAGTAAAGGCCTGTTAGTCATCTAGTCCCCTTTATAAAATCCTTTTTCTTAGTACAAACTAACATTACAAGATAATTTTTATTCATGATGCTGTTATCCAGCTTTATGGTCTTTATGCTCCTTGTTTTTTCTGGTCTCGTGTTGAAAAGAAAAAATAAATTAGAACAAGAAGCTGATTTGTAAACACACATTATGAAATATGAAGAATCGTGGGACCAACTGACCACTTCAGTGATTATGAACATTGTAAACTATTTAAAGAGAGTATTTTTCACTCTTCTTCATTAGGGTCTGATTACCTCAGCCATTAACATTTGGCTCTGATTATTATGATTGTGAAATACTGTTCACACTAATGGACAAAGAAAGTTGACGTGGCTATCTTGATTAACTCATCAATAATCATTTGGAATAATTTTTCTTCATTCACTGGATGAATCACTCACATGTCCTGTAATAATGCGCATTGTGGTGCAGTAAATTAACATTAAGATTATCCACCTCTGGGAGCTAGATTCTACTTCAAAGCACTGCTGAAAAGAGATTTCCAATGCGAATTCTACATATAAAAAAGTGATGTTACACAAAGACTTTTTTGTAACGGTCTGTGCAATGTACTAGGACACGTAACCCTCAGATTATGCATGTGAGCACCACAATCTTTAAGCCACTGGGTATTAAGGAAAATTCACAAAACTACTCCCCATACATTTTAAATTTTTCTCCTGAGGTAAATGCAATTAAATTTTTGTCTTCAAAACTATACATAAAATCTGTAACAGATGAGGGGAAATTCTATAAAGAATAAAAAACTTGTACTCCCTGTGCTAACATTGAACTGAGATGCCCTTTAAAAAAAAAAAAAAGCTGTTCATGGGCCTGATCCTGCAAACCTTCACTCCTGTGAGCATCCATAGTGAAGCCAATGGACTATTCATGTGAGTAAGGGTTTGCAGGATCAGGCTCCACATCATGAGTCAAATCGTTTCTCCCTGCAGAAAGCCCAAACAAACAGGCTTTGCATCAAGGCTCTTCTCTGTCAGGATGGATGGGATGGACTCCTGCCTTCCCACTTCGCTCCCAAGTCACTCCAAGGTCAACAGTGCAGGTCACGGGGTGCAGTAGTTTTTGCAGTTGTGGTGCACACACACCCTAAGCAGGTATTATCACAGACCCCTACCTCTCTGCTGCTGCTACCCCAAAAAGTCTTATCTGCACCACTGCAGATTGAGAATCCTTGATCTAGTGGCTCTCAAACTGGGGGTCGGGAAGGCTCAGAGGGGTCGCAAGGTTATTACATGGGGGGGGGTCGTGAGCTCTCAGCCTCCACCACAAACCCTGCTTTGCCTCCAGCATTTATAATGGTGTTAAATATATAAACAGGTGTTTTTAATTTATAAGGGGGGGCACTCACAGGCTTGCTATGTGAAAGGGGTCACCAGTACAATAGTTTGAGAAACACTGCACTAGAGAGTACAGCTCTATACCATGCCGTGGGTAAAGTTCTCTCCTGCATAGGTTCTCCACAGCCTGTCCCCACTGGGTATGCAGCCTTCCAGTCTTTAAGTCAGAGTTGCTACTCCAGGCTTTCACCAGTGTAACTGAGAACTAAATCTGACCTAGAAGTTTCAAACTTGTCTTGACTTCTATTTCTCATGGAGGACAGAAAAAACAATCCAAATTTGAACAGAAGTAATTCAATAGTTTGTTATGTAATTTATATTTAAATGCATCAATTGCCCGTTATTATGAAGTTTTAGAGTATTCAAGTATGTGTATTAAAACATTTTTTTAGATGCGCTAAAACTAACATGGCTTAGAATTTTGTGGGCACATTGAATCCCTTTTGCTTTAGGTCACTCTGGCAATGTAAGGCTGAGCAAGTGAGTCAAAGTTCACAGGAGACTAGATATATACACAAAAAATTTGAACAGGGAGATCCTTGAAGTTTTGCATCGCAGTGGGCAATGCATGCAACATTACTTGGATGGAGGAAGTCTGAATATTTCACCCATTTTGTTTTAAATAAATCAGTACTTACTGATTCATTGGTGTTTGATTGGAGTCTTTTACCATTAATCCTTCCACTCTCCCATCCCTCTTGACCAATCCTACTTCCCATTCCCAGCACCTGATGGAGGCTACCCTACCTGACAACTGTTCCCTCCAGCTGCAGGGAGTGCAGTTGTGCTTGGCACTCCACAGAGGCATGGAATTGGTACTTGCATTCTCTCCTCCCCCCACCCCACCCCCTACACAACTCCATATCCCTTTCCCACACATGCCAGCAGAGCACCAAAAGGATCTATATGACTGTTTATTTCATTTTCTCCTTTCATCAAAGGCCTTTCTTTCCACTACTTAATTCCTAACCGTGATGTGTAATATTCTCATTACCAAAAAATATCCCCAACTCCAAAAGTTTCTCAATTAATTAATGCATCCAAAGTAAAATGTTTCAGCAAAAAGGAGGATACTGTTGGGAACAGAGAAAGGGAAGAACATTTGGTTGGCTGGTAAAGGTTTAATAGTAAAGCAGGCTGCACTCCGGACACTTGCAGATTAAAGAACATATTCAACTATTTGAGGTATTTTCTTATCTGTGTGTGCAGCAAGTAATCTTGGTAAATCTCACTGAATACATGTTACATGAATATTAAATACTATTTATAGTTACAATTAGGAATAAGTCTTCCTGTGCTCTACAGCTTAAATAGAATTTATCTGCTCTTCTCTCCCTCCTCTCTATGCAGCAGCTACATAAGTGTGGGGAATCCTGACTGCTCAGAGGAGAGGTTAGTTTTCCTGCTGATGGAATGTTCTACAACAGTTCCATCACAAGTGTTCTTCTTCGAGTGCTTGCTCATATCAATTCCAGTTAGGTGTGCGCACGTGCCGCATGCATAGATGTCGGAAACTTTTTCCCTAGCAGCTATCCATCGGGTCAGCTGTGGAGTCCCCTGGAGTGGCGTCGATATGGTGCTCTATATATGATCCTGCCGGCCCGACCCCCCTTCAGTTCCTTCTTACTGCCTGTGACGGTTGTTGGAACAGTGGTCTCTTGTTATCAAGTGCTCCACTACTCCCTTTTCTGTAACTGTTGTTCTTTGAGATGTGTTGCTCATATCTATTCCATTCCCCCCACCTTCCCCTCTGTCAGAGTAGCTGGCAAGAAGGAACTGAAGGGGGGGTCGGGCCGGCACACCTAACTGGAATAGATATGAGCAACACATCTCGCAGAACAACAGTTACAGAAAAGGTGAGTAACCGTTTTTTCTCATCTTCAAATAAGGTTATGGATACAAAATGCAGGAAATCACCAGCAAAAGCCATGTGATTTGCACTTAATTCATACCTATCATATGGCAAGGCTTATATTTTGCAGCTGTGTTGTTTTAGTCACATTGTGAGACATCATTTGAAGCGTATGAGATATTCTCAAAGCACAGAAAGGATGTAATCAGAGAAAAATATTTTATGGTTATACAGTCATCGTTATAAAATATTTTATAGCATGAGAGATAGCATCCAAGAGACTATCACACTTACTCACCTGAGTAGTCCTTATACACACATAATTCCCTGGATTTTGTAGTTCCCTTGATTTTGGTTGCAGGATCTTGTCTTCATTCTATACAAAGTCAATGCAGGAGTGTGTCTAATTTATGCAGGAGTCTGGACTGGCAGCTGGACAACTCCAGGTCTGGAAGAACATTAATAAATTTCCTTAACTTATGAAAATTGTAGAGCAGCAAAGTTAGAGTTTCACTTTTCCAGAGTTGGAAAAGTTTTGAAAAGTTACAGAGGGGAAAAAGGAAAAAAAAAAAAAAAAGGAAAGGGAAGGGAACAGAAAAAAAAAAAAAAAAGGTAGAGTAGGGAAGGGAACAGAGGAAAGTGTGAAAGGAAAAATACACATTTTTGAAATTTAAAACAATGTTTCAATTTCTGAAAAACAAAATGAAACTTTCCCATTGAAACAGAGAACATTTTCATTAAAAAAACTACATTTTCCCGGGGGAAAAAATGGGTTTGAGAAAAATCCCATTTTTCAGCAGGAAATATTTGGTTTGAGAAGTTTTGCTCAACTCTGATGGGAATAGAGAGCATGTTCTGTAGGATCTATGTCCATTCTTCCATTGCTGGGGACAGCCGTGCAAATGTAAACAAACTGTCTGGCAGCCCTCCAACGGATTACTCTGACTGGCCGTGTGCGGCCTGCGAGCTTCAGATTGGCTACCACTGTACTAGAGGTTGCCCTTTGACTCATCACCCAAGAATAGGCAATGGTAACAATGGTGGAGAATGTATAGAAGAGTAACTTTTTTTAAGTCATTAGAAGTAGGACTGTCAGAATGAACAGATGCTACTGACAGAGCTCTCCTGGCCCGTGCTACCACACAAACATGTTCTTGTCTACTACACACAGATGGGAGCTATTTATGTATTGGTGAACCCAAGACAAAATCAATGAGCCCACTTGAGGACTTGGACAGTTACTTTATACGGTCATAAAAGGCATTGTTGGAAACCATGCACATAACTGCATAGAATAAAGATACATAAGAGAAAGTAAAATATTGATTAACGGAATCAGTGAAGTATAATAGGTTCAGATGCTGTGGTTTGTAAAGAACAAAATGTAATAGAAATGTTCACACAAGTATCAGAATAGCAGGTGCCAGAAGTGTGATCAGTAATCACAGTGGCACTGCCCCCAACTCTTCATTAGACAAAACATCTCCTCACTTAATTGCTACATATGATTTACCATGTGTTGTTGATCCATCAGGAATCACAGATTCAGCACAGCCACATAAAATCTACTCAACAATTTGTGATTTCTTCCAGTTTGACTTCAGTCACTATTTCCAGAAGAGCAGATCACCATACAGAGCATCCTAAATCATCTGGGTGCTCTTTTTTCAACCCTAGGATTTAAAAAACACAACAAAACAGATTTTAAAAGTGCATTATCATTTTAATATTTGGTTTCATCTTTATGCATGGAAGAAACAAGTCGTTAGCCGATTTTTAAAGTTTCACTCACTAAATATCCCATCACTCAACAGAGAAAGGACTATACATTCCAAAATCATTAAGCTTTCATGTACCTCAGTAAAACTGCAGGCAGTAAATAGCTCCATTTTATAAGATACAAGCTGGCCCTGAAAATGACTTGGTTTCAGCAACATTTAATTTAATATCATACCCCAACCACAGAATGGCCCTCTATGGCTCCTGTAAGAGAGGGTCTGTAAAGAGGTCTCTGTGGGTTTTGAGGGAGCCAGGACTGGGCTGCATATTAATACCTGTAAAAATACTGGGAGACCATCAGCTCACATTAATCAGCAGAGTAGCAGTGAAGTTAGTGGGGCTATGCTGATTTACCCCAGCTGAGGATCTGGCCCATCGGACAGTACCAAACACTTTGTCAGCACTAACTAAATAATAAAAAAATAACCTCCCACTCCACACTTCTCTGGATGTGCACAGATATTCAGGCAGCCCCAAAATTTGAGGTTTATTGCAATAATTTGCTTTTTTCTAAATTGATATTTGGTGCCTACCGTCCAAATCCTTCTCTGCTCACTCTCCCTTTGTCTTTGATTTTATACATACTTTTCTTTTACTCTGAGCCTTTTAATGTTCTTTTCAATATTGTCCTAACTTATGAGAACTGAACGTAAATTTTCAATTGATTTCTTGCAAATGCAGGCTACTTCAAGAGGCTTGCATAATGCACTATCTTGACGTCCAGTAGTTTAAAAACAACCTATCTTTCACTAAAAACACAAAGCTTGATTTGCATGTAAATCCTGCCAAAGTCCAGCTGGTTTTATGACTTGATTAGCAGTCATAATAATTTTCTGCAACATTTAACAAATATTAACCTAGTTTTTTATAAATAAAAAAGTATTATTATATGTTAAATGAACCTTAGATTTTACAAAAAATATCAAGCAGGTAACAACCTTAAAATGTTTCCTCTTTAAAGAAAAAAAAAATATGAAGATTGAAAAAACTAATAATCAGATTTTCCATTCTTTACAGATTAAAGTATAGGCACCATAGCCTATGCCTACAGCACTAACTCCTGGAGTGTTGTAATTACATGTGGATCTCAGCTTTCATTAAAAGAAAAGAAAAAAAAATTCTAGCACTAATGGTTACAAAGTAAAGCTTCAAAGTATTAGAACGTAAGAATGGCCATACTGGGTCAGACCAAAGGTCCATCTAGCCCAGTATCCTGTCTTCCAACAGTAGCCAATACCCCGTGCCCCAGAGGGAATGAACAGAAAAGGTAATCATCAAGCGATCCATCCCCCATTCCCAGCTTCTGGCAAACAGAGGCTAGGGACCATTCCTGACCATTTTAGCTAAAGCCATTGATGGACCTATCCTCCATGAATTTATCTAGTTCTTTTTTGAACCGTTATAGTCTTGTCCTTCACAGCATCCCCTGGCAATGAGTTCCACAGGTTGACTGTGCATTGTGTGAAGAAGTACTTCCTAATGTTTGTGTTAGATCTGCTGCCTATTAATTTCATTGGGTGACCCCTTGTTTTTGTGTTATGTGAAGGGGTAAATAACACTTTTTTCTCCACACCATTCACGATTTTATAGACCTCAGTCATATTCCTTCTTAGTCATCTCTTGCCAAGCTGAAAAGTCCCAATCTTATTAATCTCTCCTCATACGGAAGCTGTTCCATACCCCTAATCATTTTTGTTACCCTTTTCTGTATCTTTTCCAATTCCAGTATATCTTTGAGATGGGGCAACCAGAACTGCATGCAGTATTCAAGGTGTGGGCATATCATGGATTTAGATAGAGGCAATATGATATTTTCTGTCTTATTATCTATCCTTTTCCTAATGATTCCCAACATTCTTTTAGCTGAACATTCTGTTAAATGAGTAACCAAAGCAACAATCTCTGCCTGAATCTACAGGCACAGTAAACTAATAGCTTTGAGAGGCTTCAGCTACCCCAGGCATCTCAATAGGGTTCAGACTCCAAGGTCCTCTGCTCTGAGGAGCCATGCCAGTACCACTCAGAAGAGTCTATGGGTATGTCTACACAGCAATTAAAAAAAACAAAAAACCCCACAGCACTGAGTCTCAGAGTCCAGGTCAGCTGCCTCGGGCTTATGGGGCTCCAGCTGAGGGGCTAAAAATAGTAGTGTAGACATTCGGGCTTGGGCTCTGGGACCCACCCCCTCGCGTTTGGTGAGAAGAGACTACACAACAGGCCTATCCCACCTACTCAAGCAGATACATTCCAGCTGCTGCTGAAAGTACTGGGGGCAACCCCGGCTGCCACGCCAGCCTCTCTGTGGAAGTAAGAAAGGGGATTTCTGCCACTCATGAAGGGAAGAGGCCTATGCTGTCACTTTTGTGGGAGAGAAAGGAGCCCCATGGCCCTCCCTCACTACTGCCACGTCACGTGGGGGACTACATGTTGCATTATGCCTAGGGCACTGATTGCCTTAATTTGGCCCTATTTATAGGGAGTTTTTTTTAAAAACCTTTTCAGGAAAGGAAATTGTTTATCATGGTTTGCACTGTTAGTGCTCCCGTGTATTTCAGTTCAACATCAGGAAAGTTAAACAAAAACACTAACAAATGTTATTCACTTCCTTTAATAATACTTAACTGAATTATTTTAAAAACAAATGATTTCTGGGAACACCTGGTGTTTTTTAGATGTACCGATAGTTATCTTTAGTAGTATATTCTAGAGGAAGTTTATTGCCCTGAAAGAACAAAACCTTGATAAGAATAAATCTCCAGAACTCTATTACCGTGTAGGTCTTTCCACAGATTTCTAGGTATATGGAGGGAAACTTCTTTAAACAAATAACTGAAAAGGGTTGTGGTAGCTCTATGAAGCAAATAAAGGTCATGTATTCATTGGCAAAATATGATTATCAAGGCTTCTTGCAGCCAGATTTTCAGACCCAATCTCCAAAAGCGGCAGTCCTCTTGTTTGTATATGCAAACCACCATTTGTGCATTTAAATTGGGCAAGTGAGTGTCCAGCTGTCTCTTACACACAGACATATGTGGGTTTGGCACATGTAAAATGGGTTCACA
>NW_020664446.1:47897514-47904146 GCF_002925995.2 Terrapene triunguis | reverse complement strand
AAAAAAAAAAAAAAAAAAAAAAAAAAAAAATTCAGAAAGCAAATAAAAAGAACCCCAAATGTTTTTTCCCCAAAATCCATGAATTTTAAGCCAATTTCCTGATATTTTCAAGGACAAACTCATGATTTCTCACAAAACTGGGTAACTGGGCAACAAAATGTTGATAAATGCAAAGTAATGCACATTGGGAAACAATTCCAACTATACATACAAAATGATGGGATCTAAATTAGCTGTTACCACTCAAGAAAGATCTTGGAGTCATTGTGAATAGTTCTCTGAAAACATCTGTTCAATGTTCAGTGGCAGTCAAAAAAGCTAACAGTGTTAGGAACCATTAGGAAAGGTGGGGGGGTCAACATTTATGGCCTGTATCATGCGGGAGGTCAGACTAGATGACCATATTGGTCCCTTCTGACCTTAAAGTCTATGAGTCTATGAGGAAAGGGATAGATAATAAAACAGACAATATCATAATGCTACTATATAAATTCATGGCATGCCTACACCTTGAATACTGCATACAGTTCTGGTCATTCCATCTCAAAAAAGATATTAGAATTGAAAAGATATAGAGAAGGGCAAGAAAAATTATTAAGGGTATGGAACAGCTTTTGTATGAGGAGAGATTAAAAAGACAGGGACTTTTCAGCTTGGAAAAGAGATGACTAAGAAGGAATATGACCGAGGTCTATAAAATTGTGAATGGTGTGGAGAAAAAGGTGTTATTTACCCCTTCACATAACACAAAAACAAGAGGTCACCCAATGAAATTAATAGGCAGCAGGTCTAACACAAACATTAGGAAGTACTTCTTCACACACTGCACAGTCAACCTGTGGAACTCATTGCCAGGGGATGCTGTGAAGGACAAGACAATAACAGGGTTCAGAAAAGAACTAGATAAATTCATGGAGGATAAGTTCATTAATGGCTATTAGCTAAAATGGTCAAGGATGCAATCCCATGCTCTGGGTGTGCCTACCCTCTGATTGCCAGAAGCTGGGAGTGGATGACAGGGAATGGACCACTCAATGATTGCCTGTTCTGTTCATTCCCTCTGAAGCACCTGGCATTGGCTACTGTTGGAAGACAGGATACTAAGCTAGATGGACTTTTGGCCTGACCCAGTATGTCCGTGCTTATTTTTGAGCACTTGGGGTTGGCAGTACTGAGTCAGTTGTCAGTGCTGTTTGAAAAGCTGCAGCTGAAACTTTGTCCTGTACTGGCCTTGCTCCTCCAGCTGGTATAGACATGGGCAAGACCTTAGCCTATTGCTGCCCTATCCTATCCTGCCCCCTATAGAGGGTCTAGCTTTACATTACAGTCATATTTTAGCCTAGATTAGGGACCAGCAACATCAAAATGTTTGGGGTATTGGTTGGGGGGGGGGGTTAATGGACACCTTGGGAAGTTATTTCTTCATTATCATAGAATAAAGCACAACTATCTAGGCAGCCTCCTGTCATAAGCGGTCACTGATTAGGCAGGCAGTGAGGATAACCGATAGCGTGCAGGCTACTATTTCACTCTCTTTGAAACACCTATGGATAGTCCTTCCCACTTCCCTCCATCTAGGTGTTAGCAACTGCCATTCCAGTACAGACTCTAATATCAGAGTGCCAGGTACACAGAGCAAAACTCCTCTAAAGCTGCACAGCATGCCACACCTATTTCCTTAGCCTGGAATGCTCATCTTTGAGCTCTTTTCCTGCCCAGGTTTCCATAAGTGTGGGGGAACTAGGGGAGAAGTGCAGCAGGGGCCTTAAGAGTGAGGGTGAAAACCACTGATGAGATGTTACCTGGTGCAACTATAGGCAATTATTTTCGGATACATGTCTGAGTACTTCACAACCCCACTGCACTTTTTAGGGTTTCAGGCAAACTTAGCCTGTTACTCATCAAGCTGTTTTGATGGCACACTACCCACAAGTACCCATCCAGTCGGGTATTTCTATCCTGTCTCATCTTTACTTAGAATGAAGTGTATAATAAATAAGCATGCAACAACAGCATGTCACTCAGCATTATTACCTGTACAAGGACCTTAGATGTCACATTTGCAAATCTGCTTGTCAGGACACAGCTGCTACAAGTCTACCTGAATGTACTGAACTTGTCATTTAATGACTTCTGAGGATGTGAATGGCAAACAATTCAAGTACCGCCCTAACGTCATAGCACAATGACAGCTGTCCTGTGGGAGGGGCCGTAAACCCAAGACAGTCAGCAGCCATGGTAAACAGCAGGATACCTAAAGTGACCACTGCTTTATCCTCCCACACATATCTTATTCAGCTACACTTCTTTTGATGACATTAAATGCTGCTGCAGCAGCATAAAGAGAAATGTTAGTCTACAAAAGAAATACAAAAATTAATTTACTGCTTAAAGCAACAAAAGAGAATATTAGAACCTGGAACCATGGCATGCATAATACTTTTATCAAACAACTTCCAAGATGAAAAGCAATATATCCTTTGGTTTGTTTGCATGTTAAGAAATATATAAATGTGAAGAACATGTTCACTATTTCTAAGAATCTTCCTGAGATCAAAAGAGGAGTAAATTAATGCTGCTTTGTTAGATAAGTCTGCTGTTATTTCCTTGCTCATCTGGCATTGATTTAACTCATATTCAACAAAAACAGACATTTTAGGGAAGAGTAACCTTCTCATTTAAACCACTTTCAAAATGAAAAACAAAAAATAAAAAAACCCACCCACAATCACCACTAGTAATCCAGTTTAGAAGAAATGTTAGAGGTTACAGAGCTGCAAGACACAGATTTAAATATCAACATTCTCCATCTTGGGGACCATTGGAAGTAAAAATATGGATTGTATGGCTTTGGTGAATAGTAAGTGCAAATATGCAAATCAGACTTCAGAGTGAACTACCATGTTTGGCAGCTTTTTTTTTTATATATGCACAAAATGGATATACAGTTAACATTTCTGAATGAATGCTAAAGGTTCTGCTGCTAAACTTCCAGCTAAATCAACATGTGAGTGCTATGTGGAGAATTTTTCCCCTCCAATGATCTTTATAAATCAAAAGCGGATTCTGCTGTTACACCACTGATTTCTCAGATCAGGATTAGGCCTACAATGAGGTTTATTTTCTACATGCAATACAGTTAAATTCTGTAAAGAAAAAAACCCACTGATCTTCAAACAAAGCCTCAGCAGCAGGCCATTATTACTTTGACTAATCAGAGAGAAACCACCTGCAGGAATAGCCCCTTTTCTGTTTACTCCCAGCAGAACCTTCCAAATGATGATTAATCACTGAATAAGATGAAGAACTGACAACCACATAATGACAAAGAGAAAGCAGAGATGGGGACTGATCAGTGGATGCATGTGGTCCAAGCATGGGTGGGTGGAAGGGCCGAAGAAGATGGATGACCCTGTAAATGCTTGACACTTAAGTATCTTGTATATAACAGGAGGACTGCTGTAGTAAAGCTACTGCCAAATTCAAGCAAATAATGCTGTATACGTCAAATTGACACACTTCCTTGAGTTGTCAAAAAACAAGGTAGAGGGGCGACTTCCTAAGAAATAAACTAATGAGGCTTTTAATTGGAAAGCTATGCCCAGATAACAACAGAAATAAGAGATACTGTAAATGACAGGCTAATCCGTTACAGAGAAAGGCATTGTGAAGGTTTCACTGATTATATCCAGATTATTCTAACTATGTCCCTACTAATTTGAAAAACGATGAATCACAGGGTTCAAACAGGGCTCAGATGAGTCAATTATACTAAGCAGTGATATCAAAAGCTCATATTTTCTACACTAAGGAATCAAGCATGTTATGCCCAACAACAAACAGAAATGAACTATATTACACATTCTCAATTGACCAAGTCATTAGCAACATGGAAGAATGTTTCTCTAATTTTTCAATATTTTCCGGATGTTCTTGCCCCCACGGAATCCCTTCTGGCAGACATTTATTAACATGAAAAACATCTGTAGGAAATGAAGAAGTGTCTTGCAGCATTCTGCTGATATTCTCTCTAATCTAGGGTTACATTAGATGCTTACATTTAATACTGATGGAATAAGAAACTTTGATAGCAATTGGGCACATTCTCTTGAGTGTCTTTAGTACTCAAATCTGCAACACTCTCCAAGATGCACTCGAGGGACCAATCCTCCATTCCTTACTTAAACCTCTCACTGAAGTCAATTGTAGTTTGGGGTGTGCAAGAAATGCAGGATTAGGCCTTGGGGCCCAATTCAGTATTCCTCCCCATCTTGTGTAGTCATTTACACCAATGCAAAATGGGTGTACAATGCTACCATTCTGATATTTTGCATCCAGCTTGCATTGGTAGAGGGGGAGATTTTCAAAGGAACACAAGGAGTTAGGCACCCAATTCTTTTTGAAAAATCACCTTCATAAATGAGTATGCAAGATGCAGGACAATAGTGGATGTGAGCCTAAGTGCTTCTGCAAGTCACTTTTTAGTGAACAAATATAAAAATGTTGGCAATTTCATTCTTGCACTAATTTGCACTCATTCTAAGTAGCAAAATCCCAATTAATTTCAATGGGAGAAGGTTCTTTTTTGCTTTTTTTCTAGGAATTTAGTAGGGCTAGCCAAAAAACATGGGAATGGTCTTCCATAAAATATTTCAAAGCTAAATTAAATATTTTAATTCCACTTAAAGTTTTCCCTCAGGTTTTGCAATTATTTGACAACTTTTTTTTCCAATTTGAATCAAATGGAACTGAAACAAAACATGTCACTTGTTAAGTTTGGATTTCCTGGGTGTGGGTTCCCCACCACCATTACCCTTTTCTCCCTTAAAAAGAGAGGAAAAGAAAAAACAGAAAACCAAAAACCAACAAATTTTCATTTTGATTCAATTCAACAAATTTTCACTTGAAATTTCATTTAAAAAAAGAATTTCAAATGTGGAATGTTAATTTTTTCATATAGTTCAAAAAAAGGCAGGTTTTTCTTTTTAAAGACCTTTCATGAAAATTCTTCAACCAGTCTGGAATATATATTAGGCCCAGTCTTGTTCCCATTATGTAGATGGGCATTTTGCCATTGATTTCAACGGCAGAGGTTCAGGGCCATTGTGGTGGCCTGTGCACTGCTAGACTTCAGGATCGGTCATTATCTTTATAGTGCATTCCTATTGCCAGTGGTTTACTACCAAACTTGTTTCACACCGGTCACCAACATGCATTAGACGCAGGGGGTCCCAAACTGTAGTATATGAACTTAATGTTCCATCAGTTCACTTCACTATTTAAGGTGATACTACAGGAACAAATAAAAGTTGGGACCCAAGCTCTGGGACTCTCCCACCTCACATGGTCCTAGAGTCTGGGCTGCAGCCCAAACTTGGATAGCTACACGGCAATTAAACAAGTCCCACAAGCCCAAGTCAGCTGGCATGGGCCAGCCGCAGGTGTCTAACCGCAGCCTGCTGCAAGGTAGACATACCCTTAGGCTATGTCTACACCACAGCTTATGTCGGCATAATAAACCACCCTTCTAGGCGACATAAGTTACACAGATGTATGTGCCGGTGTGGACAGCGCTATGTCGGTTTTATTATGCCAACAAGAGAGCTCTCTCCCATCAGAATAGTGCGTCTTCACCATGTGCAGACATGCCCTTAGTCTCCACTGACCTGGTCTATCTCTGAACTAGTCATTTACAGACGAAAGGCTCAGTCACCTTACCATTCTCCTGAGCTGTCCCATTCTCCCTCTGGCCTTCCTGCTTGGTTAGTTTCTTTTAAACTTATTTAGAATGTTCAGATCAGAATATTGTTATGTCACAGGAATTTACACTTGTTCCTCTCCAGGCTCCTCCAAGCTGGTCCCCACTCCAGCACGTCTCTTCTCCATCTCACTGTCCATGCCGCCCTTCCACTCACATACCTGCCTCCCTCCTTCAATCACCTTAGTTCCAATCATAATATTTTTCAACATATTGAATTATATATGGTACAGCTGGATGCAGAGCTTGGCAAATCCATTTGCCAATAGCAAGTAGCAAACTTTATCTGGTGAATGGGGAGCTTCCCAGCAGTGTCTACCAAATTTAAGCTTTCATTTTAAAGCATGAAAAAGCTTTCCATAAAGGAACCTGATGCAGTGTTGTTTTTCTGAGTCTGCCGACAGGAAGCCCAAAATAACAAACAGAAATTATGGCCCCACACGCTGCCTGAGCGGTTGAGCTGGGGAGTTCCTCTGGAGCCAGAGGGAAGAAATCTTCCCCTAAAGGCCACTCTACACTAGAGGAGTTGCTTCATAGGCATTTTTAAAAGCCCACTAGGTGCCTATCTGCATCTGTGTGCGCCTGAATGCTTTTGTTTATCTGCCTATAAGTACCTAACTCAGCCTTGAAACATGGAATTTAGGCTCCTAAAAGTCACTTCAGCATGTTTGAAAATTTTACCCATCTGTGACAGGGTGCACTCCCCATGCTAGCCCTGCAAAAGCTGAATTGGGCCAAGTGGGCCCAATCAGCCAATTAGGCTGCAGGGGGGTAGTCTGCAGTCACTCCCTGGGAGAAGGGAGTTGAAAGGCTGGCAAACCCGAAGGAATGGGGAGTGCCAGGAGATAAAAAAAAAAAAAAAAAAAAAAAAAAA
>NW_020664446.1:47689610-47897114 GCF_002925995.2 Terrapene triunguis | reverse complement strand
AAAAAAGGCAGGTTTTTCTTTTTAAAGACCTTTCATGAAAATTCTTCAACCAGTCTGGAATATATATTAGGCCCAGTCTTGTTCCCATTATGTAGATGGGCATTTTGCCATTGATTTCAACGGCAGAGGTTCAGGGCCATTGTGGTGGCCTGTGCACTGCTAGACTTCAGGATCGGTCATTATCTTTATAGTGCATTCCTATTGCCAGTGGTTTACTACCAAACTTGTTTCACACCGGCCACCAACATGCATTAGACGCAGGGGGTCCCAAACTGTAGTATATGAACTTAATGTTCCATCAGTTCACTTCACTATTTAAGGTGATACTACAGGAACAAATAAAAGTTGGGACCCAAGCTCTGGGACTCTCCCACCTCACATGGTCCTAGAGTCTGGGCTGCAGCCCAAACTTGGATAGCTACACGGCAATTAAACAAGTCCCACAAGCCCAAGTCAGCTGGCATGGGCCAGCCGCAGGTGTCTAACCGCAGCCTGCTGCAAGGTAGACATACCCTTAGGCTATGTCTACACCACAGCTTATGTCGGCATAATAAACCACCCTTCTAGGCGACATAAGTTACACAGATGTATGTGCCGGTGTGGACAGCGCTATGTCGGTTTTATTATGCCAACAAGAGAGCTCTCTCCCATCAGCATAGTGCGTCTTCACCATGTGCAGACATGCCCTTAGTCTCCACTGACCTGGTCTATCTCTGAACTAGTCATTTACAGACGAAAGGCTCAGTCACCTTACCATTCTCCTGAGCTGTCCCATTCTCCCTCTGGCCTTCCTGCTTGGTTAGTTTCTTTTAAACTTATTTAGAATGTTCAGATCAGAATATTGTTATGTCACAGGAATTTACACTTGTTCCTCTCCAGGCTCCTCCAAGCTGGTCCCCACTCCAGCACGTCTCTTCTCCATCTCACTGTCCATGCCGCCCTTCCACTCACATACCTGCCTCCCTCCTTCAATCACCTTAGTTCCAATCATAATATTTTTCAACATATTGAATTATATATGGTACAGCTGGATGCAGAGCTTGGCAAATCCATTTGCCAATAGCAAGTAGAAAACTTTATCTGGTGAATGGGGAGCTTCCCAGCAGTGTCTGCCAAATTTAAGCTTTCATTTTAAAGCATGAAAAAGCTTTCCATAAAGGAACCTGATGCAGTGTTGTTTTTCTGAGTCTGCCGACAGGAAGCCCAAAATAACAAACAGAAATTATGGCCCCACACGCTGCCTGAGCGGTTGAGCTGGGGAGTTCCTCTGGAGCCAGAGGGAAGAAATCTTCCCCTAAAGGCCACTCTACACTAGAGGAGTTGCTTCATAGGCATTTTTAAAAGCCCACTAGGTGCCTATCTGCATCTGTGTGCGCCTGAATGCTTTTGTTTATCTGCCTATAAGTACCTAACTCAGCCTTGAAACATGGAATTTAGGCTCCTAAAAGTCACTTCAGCATGTTTGAAAATTTTACCCATCTGTGACAGGGTGCACTCCCCATGCTAGCCCTGCAAAAGCTGAATTGGGCCAAGTGGGCCCAATCAGCCAATTAGGCTGCAGGGGGGTAGTCTGCAGTCACTCCCTGGGAGAAGGGAGTTGAAAGGCTGGCAAACCCGAAGGAATGGGGAGTGCCAGGAGATAAAAAAAAAAAAAAAAAAAAAAAAAAGAGGCCCAGGGAAAGGCAGCAAGGTGCAGCAGGGAACCACATCTTGACTACTGTTTAGAGGCTCCCTGAGCCAGAACCCAGCGTAAAGGGAGGGCCTGGGTTCCGCTATCAGACACTGAGGGAGTGGCACCTGGATGAATGGGAATGGAAGGACTGTCTGAGACTGCTGGTGAGCAGGGACTTTGGTACACATCCCCAGAAGGAAAACCACACAGTAACCTGTCTGAGGGCCAAGTCACAAAAGGGGTGTTGAGGTTTCTGGCATGAGAGAGAAGCTGCAGATCAAGAGAAAGAGACGGAGAGGTGGTGTGCAACTGGAAGCAGAGACGTTGACCACACAGAGCTAATTCCCAGAATGGCCAGGAGGTACCATCCTGCTGTGAGTAGAGCCCCATCACATCATCTTATTTGTCAAGCAATGGGACTCTCATTGCTTCCCTTGGGAGACAGTTACACAGCCTTGTAGGGCTCCCCATCAAAAAGTTTGTGTGATTTTAAATTTAAATTGTTATTTTTTGGTAATTTCATCCCATTGCTCCTACCATAGCTTGTACCAGGCTGAACAGCTCCTCAAGATGGCTATCCATTATATTATAATTCATGTATCCATGCATCTATCATTAGATTTTGCATAATGTTTACATTTGTCCCCTAATTAATAGTTCAGATCACTCGTAACAGTAGACACTAAATTCTGGTCTAAATCTACTGACTATGAACCATACTCTGGCATATGCGCTATACAGATTTACTGAAGCCAATGCTAAATTCTATCCTCAGGCCTGGTCTACACTACGACTTTAATTCGGATTTAGCTGCGTTAATCCGAATTAACCCTTCACCCGTCCACACTACAGAGCCAGTTAATTCGAATTAAAGAGCACTTAAAATCGATTTCTGTACTCCACCTCGACGAGCGGAGTAGCGCCAAAATCGATTTTGTTAATTCGAATTAGAGTTAGTGTGGCTGCACACCACCGAATTAATGTGGTTAAATTAATGTGGTAGTGTGGCCGCACACCACCGAATTAATGTGGTTAAAAACCGAATTAATGTGCTTAGTGTGGCCGCGCACAATCGAATTTATACAACCTGTTTCCCAAATTCGAATTATCTAAATTCGGATTAATCCCGTAGTGTAGACATACCCTCAGTTATCCTGCTCTCCTTACCCTCTCCAAATGCTCTGATGGTCTTCTCTGACTAGTCACTGCCCTTCCAACAAGAATCAAACTCTTCCAATACGTCTTTATTCTCTTTGGGCCTAACCTTCACATGTACAGTACCTCATGATACCCTCAGTTACTGCTTGCTTAAAAAGACTCAGATTAAATCCACGGTCATCTTTTACTGTGACAGACACAGCATTTCCTGCTGAAAATAAGTCTAATTTTCAGGATGTCACTGGGCCCAACAGTTCTCTCTCCGTCCACACATTGGTAATCACTACAGATTTGCTATTTGGTCTCCATATTGAGGATGTTCCTTTAGAACATAGATGTTGTTTCATACATGGATGTTCGAATAAGCCTCTGATACTCTTCTGTACTGACATTTGATAAATCCTCTAGTATTCTAATACTACCTTTTATATGTGTGTCTTTTACACTTTAAAGTTTCCACTTACAACTATGCTGACTTTTTTGTTCTCTTGTTGCTCCTCTCTATTTTTCCTAGGACTTCAGGCTTTTAAATTCACTTAAAAAAAAAAAAAGAGAGAGAGACAGAGAGAGAGAGTGGCTCTTTCAATAGACTCACCAGGAATCCATACTACGTGCCAGAGCTAGAGATGTGTGAACTAAATTTCAATGAAATAAAAAATTACCCAACTTTTTCCTCAAATTCCCAGTCTTTTTTGAAGTTTGATGACATAAGCTATTTTATTGGCTTATTTTAATTTTTGTGGCTTTGTATACATTTTGGCTCTAGCCAGGATCAGACACTAACTATTATGAATACTTGTAAAGATGTTTTAGTGGCCTTTGAAATACACAAAATAAGATATCTAGTTTTAAAATGATCAGAAATAGAGAAGCAAGAGATGTATGAGGTTGAAGGGGACACAAGGGATCTCTTACTGTGTTATCATTTCCTTGTTTTCTTTAATACCTCATTTCAGAACTCTTATGAAAACAAACATCCCAACGAGTAGCACAGATATGGAAAAGCACAGGCATTGCATTTCCCCCTCTAAACATTTAAAACACCTTGAGCTGTTCTTTTGTAACAATGAATTGAAGATTGATGTCTTTTAGGATAATGCTTCAAGGAACTACATTTACAAAAAATACCAGCTCCTTTTCAGTTACTTCTCTGCATGTGCCAGGATATTGCTGAAAATCAGCAACCTTAGAGTGTTAATGTTCAACCAGGTACAGTAAAAGGTGCAAAGCCCTGAGCGATAGATCAGCTTGACAGTTCCAGCACTCCAGCCTATTTAGCCAGGCATGTACTTTCCTTGTAAGTTGCCTTGTCTAATTAGCTGCTGAGGTGTTCCATCTTCATCCCTAGAGGCCTTGCTGCTGATGGAAAGTAGAAGAAATTGCTGCTCTGGACCATGACAGAGCAGTGCTTGATTGTGCTACAAGATGTCCTGTGGATGGAGTCCAGACAGTTTTGACTAATCATCAACTTTGCAGCTCTTAACATCAGTTCTTTTCTTTCAGTAGTGTTAAGCTAGAGACTTGGGAAAGATCTGAAACTCCACATAGAAGATAATGGATTGCTTTATTTGTTTTAAAAAGGGCTGATTACAGCAGGCACCACCACCAGAGCAACTGTAAGACTGGGGAAAGCATGTGAAGATGGGATTTAACATCAAAGAGATTTTTAATTTATATAGGATCAGAACACATTTTTTGGAAACATCATACACCTTTGCAAATGAAGTTTATGCAATCAGCAAAACCCATTCCTCCATGTGCAGCTTAAATTTATAGTTGGATTCATATACAAGAGGACCATTCAGTGAAAAAAGTTTGAGGTGGGATGTGGGGAGAGGAAATATAGCAGATTGCAGAATAAGCCTTAAGTAAGGCGCAACTGATCAGGACACACAAATTAATGAGGACAGACACAGGGATGGATTTTAAGTGTCAGGTCACAACTTTATTAAGATTTAACTTTGTGGAGGAGCACTATTTACCCATCTCCCCATACCAGGCATTTAGGTAGATCCAGTACACAGTTTACAAGGCCTCATATAGCCCCTAGCTCAGTGTAGACTCTCCACTGCCTATCCCAAAGCTTCAGGTTGCTCTGCTGAATCCTCTCACCTTTCTCCCATGAAAGGAACAGAAGATACCAAAGGTGGACTCTGGTCTGCAAGGACTTCATTCTCCCTTTTTCCAGGCCTGGGGTTCACCAGCAAAATTCACGTCTCGTTTTCTGGTTGCTGGCCCTTTGGCCTTGTACCTGCACTGGACACGGGAGGTGCCAGCAATTAGCTTGGTTATAGGTACAGCTAAAAATGGGGGCAAAGGCCTAAACTCCATTCTAGGATTTAAATATATGATTGTGAGAAGCAAAAGCCAATCAGCTCACATCTCTCCAGCTGGCCAAAAGGCAGTGAAGCACCTGGGAGAAAGAGGGGCCTACTCCTATGCACTTCCCTGCTGGATCCAATGAAGTTCCCATCCATTAAATTGGCAATGGCAATATACTAAAAATATTTTCAATATACTGTCCTCACTGTAAACAATTTGAATATTCAAGCAGTTCTCGAAATGGTGTCAAAGTTTAATTCTCAGAAGAAGTGAGCAATCTCTTAGAGTTCTACTGTAGCATTGTCTCTTATTTTCTTTGTATTAACCATCTGTACTTTCATATCTAGCCAGTTGTTTCTTACTCTAAATATCCCTACATTCAAATGAGAAATTCCTAAAGTTTGCATGTGAATAAGACCTTAAAATAGTTTAGGACACTGTAACACTTACAGGATATGCCAGTTTAACACTTCAAAGAAACAGCCCCATTCTCCTAACACTGACAATCTTGTTCATTATTGCCCTGTCTCTAACCTTCCTTTTGGTGAAATGTTATTGAGAAGGTCATGACAAATCAACTTTGACATTACCTTTGGGTCCCCACATTTCCTAAGCTCCTTTCAGTTTGTTTTTAGGCCCATCAATGATACAGAAACTGCATTGGTTTCACTAATCGATTATATGTTCTTAGTGATGGAGAGTGATCAAGGGCCTGACCCAGACCCCACCTGTACTGGTTTTGCATGTCAATGGAATTGATATCAGTAGAATTGCTCCTGATTTACACCAAAGTGAGTTTAGAATAAAGTTTCAAATGTCTATGCTGAAGCTTGTGGATCAGCTAACTTTGATACCACAGACCACAAGGAGCATTAGCACAGCTTCTATAGGGGTGTCTCTTGATTGGCTCAATTTTTACGCCACAGGGAACGCCCTCGACAGTGGTGGATAATTTTGCATCTACCCACAGGGCTCTCTTGAGAGACTTAGCATATCTCAAGGTTCTAGTGTGTCACCATTCTTGTTCAGGGTATACGATCAGAAGAGAGCACAAGGGGAATTAAGAAGGTAATTTGAACTGAAGTACCATTGATATAGTAGTATTTAACTTTACATCACTTTTCATCACTTCTAGACAGTACAATCTCAAGGCTCTCATGTCTGGGTTTTTTTTTGAGAAGCTGATTAAGGCTTGACCTAGATATGCTAGATGTAATTACACACAAAATTATGTTAAGATTATTAAGGCTTCAAAATCAAGCACACAGAAGTTAGGAAATGCCAGAATTAGAGTTGCCTGTACAACTTTAATTTGGCTGTCTTGTATGTAAGCATTATGATACATAATTTAATTACATGATCATACTATTTTTTTCCCCGGGACCCCTTATTTGTTCAGTGCAGAGTGGACAGTGCCCAATTAATGAGCAGCTACTCAATATTTTGTTTTAACCTCATTGTTCAATATGTGGTCCCATGCCTATTTAACTGCACTATTCAAACCCTGCTCTGAAAACAATTAATTTCCTCATGGGCTTTTTTATGATGCTCATCACTATAGCATCGGAGTGCTTTTCAAACATTAATTAATTAATCTTCACAACACCCCTGTGAGGTGAGGTGGTGGAAATATCCCTATTTTACAGATGGGGAGCTGAGACCCAGAAGGATTGAGGTCAAAAGTATCCACTAGTTTTGGGTAACTGATCTGAGATGACTAGGACCTGATTTTTCAGAATATTTAGCATTATATACTGCTTGGTATGTTCAAAGCACAGCTCCCATTTCCTTTAGCTGGCACTGGGAGTGCCTACTACTTCTGCAAATCAAGCCCCAGCATCTCAGGTTGGGTACCCAGAAAATGAGGAACACACAACTAGTGGCCACCTGTGAGAGGTGTGGTTTAAGTGTCTTACACAGAATCATGTAGGAACTCTGTGGCACGGGCAGGGATAGAATCCAGTTCTCTATGGCAAAATACTACTGCCTTAACAATGAGACCCTCCTTTCTCTCCTGAAATCCTCTGCCTCATTCACTACACACCTTCCAACTTTTGCAATAAAAGACACAAGGGTCCTAGAGACAACAGTGTCCCTCACGACACAACCCTGATTCATCCCCAGAGCAGGTCCATCCTATGCCCCGAATGAGGAAGAGGTCCTATGGAAAAAATAGGGGGCTGAATAAGGTTGCACAGGTGACCTTAATTCTGGTATTTCCTGATTTTTGAGTGCTTGACTTTGCAACCTTAATGTTATTCTAATGTAGTTTTTGTCTGTCCTTTCCTAGGTTTTTAAAAAAGCAAACTGAAAAAACAGAAATCGCATCATATGGCATCATTTTGACACTCACATGGTTCATAAGCCTTTAAAGCCATGATACAGACCTGTCAAGGTTCCCTCCCCATGCTGAACTCTGGGGTAAAGATGTGGGGACCCGTATGAAAGACCCCCTAAGCTTATTTCTACCAGCTTAGGTTAAAAACTTCCCCAAGGCACAAATCCTTTCCTTGTCCTTGGACGGTATTGCTGCCACCACCAAGTGAATTAGACAAAGATTCAGGAATAGGAGCACTTGGAGTTCCTATTTCCCCAAAATAAACCCCCAAGTCCCTTCACCCCCTTTCCCGGGGAGGCTTGGGAATAATATACCAACCAATAGGTTAACCAAGTGAGCACAGACCAGACCCTTGGGTTTTTAGGACACTAAAAACCAATCAGGTTCTTAAAAGAAGAACTTTATAATAAAGAAAAAAGTAAAAGAAGCACCTCTGCAAAATCAGGATGGAAGGTAATTTTACAGGGTAATAAGATTTAGAACACAGAGGATTCCCCTCTAGGCTCAAATTCAAAGTTACAAAAGCACGAATAAACCTCCATCTTAGCACAGGGAAAATTCAGAAGCTAAAACAAAAGATAAGCTAACGCAGTTCCTTGCTATTACTTACAATTTTTGTAATCTTGGATGCTTATTTCAGGTAGGGTTTTAGGAGATGTTTTTTTCCTGCCCTGGTCCCTCTCTGTCCTGGAGAGAACAACAAAGAGACCACAAACAAAACCTCCCCCCACACATTTGAAAGGATCTTCTTCCTTTATTGGTCCTTTTGGTCAGGTGCCAACCAGGTTATTTGAGCTTCTTAACCCATTACAGGTAAAGGAGGGATTTTATGCTACCCTTAGCTGTATGTTTATGACAAGACCTCTGCCACTTTTTGCTCTGAGTAACTCCAATAGCTCTAGTAGGCCAGCATTCTCTCTGTGGACCAGCACTAGATGGGGAATGAGACACACACTTCAGCTGTGAAACCCACTGTCAATTGCTGAGAGCAGAGGAATGGTGAAACTCCAGAATTCTGGATTCTATTTCAGGCTCTGAAGAGGAAAGTGTCTAGTGGGCAAAGACTCTTCTGCCCATCTCCCCAAACTCAATTCCTTCTGCCTCATACCTGCCAATCTGTCCCTGTTCCAATGCTGTTTTTTGCCCAACCCTGGCCCCTTGTCCTAGTCACATTCCTAGTCTCCACTCCTCAGGATTTTCATCCCAGGCAGTCAGATGCCTTGCCCAATGAGCCCTAGTCCCTACAGTCCCAGTCCCCTTGCCCAATCAGTCCCAACTGCTCCCTTCCTGCTCCTGTCCAATCTATTTTTATTCCCCCCCCCCCCCCCCCCCCCCCCCTTCCCTCGGTTCCCTCTCCCACTTCAGTGTCCTCCCCCTGCCTTTCTGGTTCCTTGCCCCAGCCACCCCAGTTCCTTGTCCCAGTCTCTTTCTCCAGCCAGTCCCCATTCTCCTCCTGAACTCAGCTCATTGTCAGATCTGTCTCTCCTCCCCAATGCCCCCATCCCCTGCACTGGTTCCTAGTATCAGTCTCCTTGTCCAGCCAGCCCCAATCTCCCAGCTTCCCCCAGCTCTTCATCCAATCTCAGTGTTCTCCCCCCCAGTTTCCCTCCCTGGCTCCTAGCCCCAGCCCCTTCTCCCTCCCTCCATCCCTCTCCCCACCCCCCCGCAACACACCATTCCCAGTCTCTTTGCCCAACCATTCGCAGTCTCCCCTCCGTCTCCTTACCCCCTCAGTTGTAGCCTACCCTTCCCTAGCTCCCAGTCTCCCCTTACCTTCCAGCCCTAGTCTCTTGCCCAACCAGTCTCAGTCTCCCCCTCCAACTCCATTCCCTGTCTCACCAGGCTTCCTGTTGCAATCTTTTCCTTCCTCCTGGGTTTGGCTGCATTCAGATCAGACAGCTTCCCCCGACACACTGTTTGGATGCCAGTGTGGCAAATGAGGGGGTCATAGAGTACAGGAAACAAGCTTTCTTCTCTCTGTTCTGGTGCTCAGCTCACTCTGGCATACAGCAGCCATCGCAGGGAAAGTCTTTCTGAGCCCCTGTAGCCCTGGACTGGAGCTGTCAAACTAAGAAGTGGATGGTAATGCCTAGTGGTTGAAGCAGCAGCAGTCAGACCTAGTGGTTGGGCTGGGGACTGGAGCCAGGGGTCAGAGCAGAAATCAAGGATGGGGTTGGAACAAGGCTGCAGCAGGAACAGACTGGGACTGGAGCAGGAGCAGTCTGTCAGAACCACCAAATAGCAGGGATACTCCTGGCAAGGTAGTGGTGTTGAGCAGACTGCAGTGGCTGCTCACTGGGAGCCTATATCTCTGGCCTTGGATGCTGGGAATAAGGGGGTGGGTCTTCTGGGTAGGCCTGTGCCCATGGATTGGCTGAGTCCTGGTAAAATTTGGGCAGATTTTCACAGGGATGGCAAAAAGCATCTCTGACACAAACTGTGCCCCTGCCAAACTTCAAGTCCCTACTCCAGAGCACAGGGGTGCTAGAGTATTTGAAAGAAAAGTTAACCAAAATGTTTTTAACAAGGACAAAAAATTTTTTCCCCTCCTCTAGTTTTATTCTCAGGGACAGCTAAACTGTTTTGGCCAAAAAAAATTCCTAAAAATTCAGCCTCAGCACACACATAGCATGGAAAATGTTAAGCTCAAACTGGTTACAATTTTAGCAAAGTTATAAGCAACTGAAAATAGGGTCTTACAGTGGAAAGTGTCAGGCAACTCGAATAATAGGCAGTACTCCCAGTTCCACCTATAATACTGTTTGCAGTAGGAAAACATCCAAAAAGGAGGGCAGAATTAATATTTACCACCTTGATTGAGAAGGGTTGCTCATTTTTTGCTTACAGTTTGCACAATCATAGAATCATAGAATATCAGGGTTGGAAGGGACCTCAGGAGGTCATCTAGTCCAACCCCCTGCTCAAAGCAGGACCAATTCCCAACTAAATCATCCCAGCCAGGGCTTTGTCAAGCCGGGCCTTAAAAACCTCTAAGGAAGGAGATTCCACCACCTCCCTAGGTAACCCATTCCACAGTGCTTCACCACCCTCCTTGTGAAAAAGTTTTTCCTAATATCCACCCTAAACCTCCCCCACTGTAACTTGAGACCATTACTCCTTGTTCTGTCATCTGGTACCACTGAGAACAGTCTAGACCCATCCTCTTTAGAACCCCCTTTCAGGTAGTTGAAAGCAGCTATCAAATCTCTTCTCATTCTTCTCTTCTGCAGACTAAATAATCCCAGTTCCCTCAGCCTCTCCTCATAAATCATGTGCTCCAGTCCCCTAATCATTTTTGTTGCCCTCCTCTGGACTCTTTCCAATTTTTCCACATCCTTCTTGTACTGTGGGGCCCAAAACTGGACACAGGACTCTAGATGAGGCCTCACCAATGCCGAATAGAGGCAGTGTGTGGCTTCCCATTTATTTAGTGATTTAGTTTTTTTGCTTGTTTGTTTTACAGATGGCATATGAAGCCTAGTCTGTGCTGGCTACTAATTCATTTCTGAGTGCAATTCAAGGTGCTTGTTTGCTTTCTATGGTTTGGGTCCAGGTTACCTTAAAGACCACTTCTCTCTTGGTGTTGCATCCCAATAGCCGAGATCAGCTGAGACATTCAAACTACTATCAACCCCCAGATATAATGATCTGCAGGCTGGATGTAGTGCATTCCCACTAAGGATCCCTGATCTCAAGAACTCATTTGATCTATATGACAAAGCTTAAATGCACTGACTTTCAGGGAACATTGAAAATCCCATCTATTTATACAGGCGTTTCCTCAAATACGTGATATAAGAGAGTACTTGAGTTTTTTGTTAGTTGGAGGTTTGTGTTTGGGGTGGGAGGAGGGGAGGTTTACTTGATTTTTATTTGTTTTTCCCAATTGAGTTCTGTAATTTAATACACATGTTCTCGGAGAGCATTGGAACAGCTATTTTTAACTGGATCACTCACTTTTTATTTCTAGCATTACATTAGACATATTTTAATTTTGGCAAACTGTTTCAAGAGGTGAAATGCTGACACACTCTACTAGCAAAACCATTAGCTGTCAAAATAAAACAGACTTCATAGTCCCTGAACAACAAGATCGACCACGTACAACAGAAATAAGACCCCTCAGTACATTTCTACTTTTCAGTAGTTAGTGGACTATTTCCGTATTAAACGTAATAGGGTTTTTAAAGGCTGCCAGATATTTTTGGGCTCTGCAGATAAGGTCCTTTTTTGCAGAAAAATAGATCTAGCATTCCTGTTTATATAGGGAAATCATTGAGGAACATGACTGAACTGCAGCCCTATACTAGTAATGACTAGGTAGTCATCATTTTAAAAAAACAATGTCACAAAAGCTATTTCAACGCTGTCACTCTTAAGAATAATTAGTTTCCATCAAAGCAACAGATTATCTGTTCATGTTGTCCACTGGGTCATTACAATGAGCAACCAATACAGATAAATGGTATCTAATCTTTTCTGCTCTTCTATTGGACTGATTGATGATTATAACATCCCTAATATTATAAGGCAGAAAAATTATGCTGACATTTAGAAGCAAAAGCACAGAAAGATAAAACTAAGTACAAAGCACGCCTAACACCATAAAAAAATCTAAAGACAAATAGAACTGAAAACTGAATGGCAATTAGGCCAAAGGAGAATTATAGAAGGGAAAGGCTATACCTTGTCGGTGGCAGGCAGCTCAATTAATTATAGAGCAAGAAGGGAAATCCAGCATTTCTGTGAGATGTCATTAAAAGGCATATTGACTTAACCTTCTTTACATGTTGTGCTTTAAAAGAAGACAAAAGGATTTCCCTAATATTGATTGTTCCTTTGGTTGAGTTTAAGACATAAGGGATAACATAATGAGAGATGGCTGTGTAGCAAATGAGACTGAGAAAGAAGAAACTGCAGTTACTGACACTCTTATTTACTAGCTTCAATATATTATTGCCTTTTTCCAGTTAGCATTGCTCATCATATTGCTTGTCAGATATCATAAGCACAGAACATGCTCTAAACTAGAAATTGAATGAATGATTGGCTTGCATCTACTGTACATATAATCTCCATGCACAGCTAACCACCATTAACTACCTACCTGAACCTGCAAGACCCTTGTGCCTTTGAAGTCTGTAGGAGATGAAGGTGCTCAGGACCTTGGAGGATCAAACCCTAAAGGAGCAACCACTTTTCACATTCCATTTAGGGCACTGGAATAATTAATTCTGTACTCATCTGTCTATATATCCTTTTCACTCTAATAGTTCTGCTTTTTTAGCAGCCTTGACCACAAATCTGCCCTCTAAT
Organism: Terrapene triunguis; assembly: GCF_002925995.2. Taxonomy (NCBI): domain Eukaryota; kingdom Metazoa; phylum Chordata; order Testudines; family Emydidae; genus Terrapene; species Terrapene triunguis. Next base: position 47,884,308 of record NW_020664446.1, on the reverse strand, counting down.
CAGAACACTGGGTTAACAGGCGAGCTTTGGAACTGCTCCATAGCCACTCCAACTTCTGGGCCAATGCAGCCCTAAATTAGGCCCCAAATTCATTAGGGCCCCTAATGAATCCCCTCCAGAGGTCAAAAGGATGGCAGTATCTGCCTAACAGTGGCTCTACTCCAGCCTGATCCCGGCCCCTGCAGGCTGAAATATGAGGACCCACTATGAAGCTGAACTGCAATGCACCCTTTGCATTGTCCCAAATCCTGATATCCCCCCACTACATGCAATAAAACCACACCAGTTCCTCTCCCAGGAGACCCTCCAAAACCACAGAGGCAGCTCGAGGACAAAGCCCTTCTCACTCTTACTCATACAAACCATCCCATTTACATTAACAAGTTTACTTGTGTGAATAAGGGGAAACTAGACAATTCCTTTCTTTAAAAAACCTGTTAGTACAGGATTAAGGCTGTACAGTTAAGCACTCAGAAGCCAGAAAATACCAATATTGAGGTTGCATGTACCCCCTTATGCTTATGAATTACAATAGTCTTTAATTATACAGTCAAATACTATTTTTCCAACAGTGCAATAGGGCATTAACATTTTTAACTACAAGAATTTTCTATTACTATCATTATGCAAAAAGCAAATATAGAAAACTAAATTCATGGAGTCTTAGTCCTGAAGTTTCTTCAAATACTGTGCTTCTATATTCTATTTATCCTCAACTATGACATTTTCCCTTCAGGTTATCAGACGTTCATAATTTCCAGTTCCAAGGTACGGTGTATAATAGGATGTAGATGTTCCTCCCATAGGCTCAAATTACATTGTCCTTAGTTTCTCCAACATTTCAGTTACATTAAGAAAATCATTTACATGAAACCACTGGCATCAAAGTAAACGTTATGACTTGCACAGAAATGGACCAAAGTGTTTCCACACCATAGTGATATTCAGAAGTGCAAGTATTTTATTAGTCTGAACTGTCAACAAGTCAGGTGTCATTGCCTACCAAAGTTTACCAAGAACAGTATTTCTAGGAATGACAGATCATGGACCAGTGCTCATTGCACTTATAAAACAGAGCTGGACAGGAAACAGTTTTCCCATCCCATGAGCATTTGAGACCAACCATTTTTTCTGTCCCAAATCAGAAGAAAAAAGTAGAAATCTTAAAAATTGTGAGCCAAAAATCGGAAAGATTTCATATTAGGAAATCAAAACTTTTTAAAAAAAAAAACGCATTAGAAATTAACAAATTTCTAAACAAAAACTCATTTCAAATGGAAAAATGGTACTTTTTATTTTGAAGATGTCATAATTGGACATTTCAATAAGTTTGAAACTTTTTTCCAATTTCTTTTCAAAAACAGGAGATGTTAAAACTGACCTTTCCCACACACAAACAGTTTCAGTTTTGACAAGTCAATATTTTCTGCCAAAAAATGTTTTGTCAAAACACTCCTGAGCAGCTCTACTTATAAACATAACAGTTGAAGAAGTCTAAAAGTTTAAGTGTTTTATTTACAGAGCATACTGGCTCCTAAGGAACAAATATTGTGAATTCATGGCTTGTGAAATATTAGCCCATAAATGATATCAGGATAATATAATCATGTGCAACAGTAAGTCAGCAGGTTATACCATACATCACCATACGTGGGGAACAAGTATTTAATAATGGTCTCTTTAATCTAGCAGAGAAAGAGACAACATGACCTAATGGCTGGAAGTAGAAGCTAGACAAATGCAGACTGGAAATAAGGTGTAAATTTTTAACAATGAGAGTAATTAACCATTAGAACAATTTACCAAGGGTCATGGTGGATTCTCCATCACTGACAATTTTTAAATCAAGAATGGATGTTTTTCTAAAAGATCTGCTCTGTGAATTAATTTGGGGATAGTTCTACGGCCTGTGTTATACAGGAGGTCAGACTAGGTGATCATAATGGTCCCTTTTGGCCTGAGAGTCTATGAAAATCCTGTGGGGGAAATGACAAGATAATGTGCACATGTACAGAAAAACATGTTTCTAAACAAACTTTAGGCCATATCATGTGATCAACTTTTAAGAATTCCCCACTGCAGAGTTCTTTTGAAAAATAAGTTATATGCTATAGACCTTGGCTATTAACCAGTTTAGTTTTGTTTTTCCCATAGTATCCAAAGGAACTAGTCCATGCTTTGGTCGGCTTTGTTCAGTTTTAAATGTAACTTTTGCAATGTGGGTCACAGGAGTGCAAAAATAAAACGAACCAGCCTCTCCTCAACACACACACACACAAAATTCCAGGACAAAAGCAGCTTCCATTTCTCTGTTTTATGCTCATAGCTCTAAAAACCAACCAGCCAGCCAGATCTAAAGTCTCAGATCTGATATTTGACTGCTGAATGAAGCTTAAAAGGGCAAACTACAGGCAAAATTCTGTCTTTGCTTCTCTGAGCATTGTAAGATAGGTGAGCAGAGTGATATCAGCTGAGCAGGGGTTCCTGAGACTTTCTGCCTGTACAAGGTAGGATGGCTCAGGGTACTAGGGACAGCACATTCAGCAGCATCCTCAATGGCATTCCAGTGCACTACCCCCCAATTCCTCTCTGTGCCTGCTACCAGATGGCAACATGCAGAGAGATGGGGGTTGATGGTGTGAGGGCAGGAGCCTGCCAACTCTGAGAATGTTAGCTGAGTCTTCCCCCAGGGCTCAGGAAGTGCTAGGTCCATATTCTGCCTGGTTTCTGAGTTGGTACGTAGGCTGGCATTGTAGGGAGAAGGCCTTTTGTGCCCAGTTTCCTCCCTAACATGATGGTGCAAAACTGAGCAGTTTTGCCCTATGGTTTTATGATGGAAACATACAGACTTAAAACACAAACAGCCTGATTCCTTCACTTACACCAGTGTAATTTCACTGACTCCAATGGAGGACAGCAGAGACTAATCATGCCGAGGGTTCACCGTACTGCACTTTACCCTGCCTTTTGCTGAATAGTGTGGGGGTGCAGTACAGGGCAAGTTCCATGAGTTTCCATTTAACTGCATGTGAATTGCTCTGGTGACCAGTCCACCCCATCTGAGATCATCATTCCTGCCTTCCAATTGTAACCAGGGTCTGCTGAATCCTTCCCTGACAGCTAGCTGAGAGTGGGAGAGACTTCAAGAGCAATCTGTATTTACATGAACGCAGATAGAGAGGTGTGCTGCTCAAAGTGATCAACTTTGGCTAGTGTTGGGTTATAAATCATCTTAGTACTGAATGCAGGGGTAGTGAAATACTGTTACCAATGTTGGGATTATTGTAAATAAAGGGGAGCAGAACTGTGCTTAACCTGTCCCAAATGAGGGGGGTCACCCTCAGCCAAAAGGACCTCATTAAGCCAGGGGCTCGAATGCCAGAGCCCTGTGAAGAGTAAGAGGGGTGGGGACAGGTGTCTCAGCCAGGAGGTGTGGACCCTCCCCAAAGGGTCCTGAACTGGTTTAACCTGTTCCTCCCCTTTCCCCACCGTTCAAAGAAAGAGCTAAATAAGATTCATTAGGAGCCTCTTTCTTATTTTAAATGCTCAATCAGAGCTGAAATCACTTGAAATGGGGCAGTGTTTCTGCCCAGCCTGCGAAGAGCTGAAAATTACTAAGAGACTGATGTTCACAGCAGAGAGGCAGGTGGCAGCAGAAGATGACTGACAGTCAGCAGGCAGCGAGCGGCCAGCAGGGGCGGCTGGCAGAAAGGCACAGCGAGTGGCCAGCAGGGGGAGAGGGCCAGAGCAGAGCCCCGCAGAGAGGCTGGCAGAGAGGGGCAGTGAGCAAGTGCCCGAGCAGAGGAGTGAGTAAGATGCCTCTTTAACCTCCGCTCCACCCAGGATGGGAGGTGAACTCTGCATTTTGGGTTGCTGGACTTAAGAACCTGAGGGGAAAAGGACACTGCCCAACTTACTTGGGGGTGGGTCTTTTGCTCATGGTTTATGTTTATGAACCCTGTTTGTGGTGTTTTCCCAAATTAATGCTGAGTTACTTCCCTCCTTTTATTAAAAGTTTCTTTTCTACACTCAGACTCTGTGCTTGTGAGAGGGGAAGAATTGCCTCTCAGAGGTGCCCAGAGGTGGTGTGTAATTTTCCCAGGTTACTGGATGGGGGCTCGAGCTGGTTGTGTGCTGGATCAATGGAAAGGAACCCCTAGATATTGAACCTGGCCCTGGCTGCTGCTGGCTCCACCTGGCGGAAGGGTTACATAACAGCATTGTATGCAGTGGAATTTGTGAACGGTCCAGCTGGATTCACTTGTGATTGAGTAGGGCAAATGTGACCAGAGGGCAAATGTGAAAAATCTGGACGGGGGTGGGGGGTAATAGGAGCCTATATAAGAAAAAGTCCCCAAAATTGGGACTGTCCCTATAAACTTGGGACATCTGGTCACCCTAGTGATTGAGTCCATAGATAGTTCGATTGCTCCATTTAATGTAATGATTCAGAGCAATAGTTAACTGTGTACTGTAAACAGAACTCTTACCACCAAGCTGATTCCATAACTTAAAATAAGAGAAAAATCAAAGTTCCTTGTTTAAAACCAGGTGAAAAGCATATTCAAGAGCTCTTCCACCTTACTTTCTGCCTACACAGCCCACAGGTACATAAAATGTTAACTGCTGAGAATGGCTCACAATTGTTCCAGTCATAAGGGAAATAATTCCTTAGCTCTGACTTAGTGCACACAAAGCTTGACTTTTCAAACATAAAGAATATACATATTTCTGAGAATAAAACTAATAGTCTGACTGAGAAAGCAACATGAGGCAGAGAACTGAATAATTAATAAAGGGAAACCTCAATCCCTTGAAGCAGCATCTGGGAGTATCCACCCCTGGAAAGCATTGAGTGTATACATGCCACGTGGCACAATATGGCACATTCCAACAACAAAATGTTTGTTCTTCGGAAGTATCGCTGAGCTAGGGAGAACAGTTGTCCCTGACAGGATTGAATTAGCTGTATCCAGAGAAGGGGATTGAACTCAAATAGCCGCAAGGAAATGCCTCTACCTCCCATCAACCAAGAGGCAAAAGTCAACAATGAGCACTGAAAATGACAGAAAAAATTTTGGACAGAGGTCACATTAACCATTTAAATACTCAGGTGTGTTCACACACGAGACCTGTACTCTTTATAATCAGAAATAGAAACAATTCAGAGCATCCACACTATCCATGCTGCTTTGGTTTAAGAACCCTGGCATTTTGCTCTGCACCCCCCCACCCTCAGCATTATTCTACAGTGTTTCAATTACACACCCCTTTGGGTATTTGTCTTACAGTTCCTGGCACAGTTCACAAAAGCAGGGGATTATGACAGATTTTAAAAAGTCACTGGGGACACAAGTGACAGTTGGGATCTTTTCCTCTTTGAAATGTGACTGGATCCAAGCACATTAACCAACTATTAATATGCATCAGCAGGGTGCACACAGACAGGTAGTGTGCAGCAGGCTAGTGCAGGACAGATTCACACCATAGCTTGCCAAGAACTAAACGTTTGTGTAGACAAGCCCCAAGTCCACACTGGCACTAAAATGGTTCAGAATGAACTGGTTCTTAGATTTGCTGAGAACACCATCTTCTCCAAACAATTCTTAAAACTCAGAAACCAGTTGGGACAATTTTGCATATGGATGCAAAGTGTTTTACAAGTGCACCACTTTCAACTATTTAGCATAGCCTCGTCTTATAACATGAGACCCACATCCCTGTATTTCAGTAGCTAAGGTCTGACTCACACAAGTTTTAGCACATCAGGGGACTGAGTTATCACATAAATGTTCCCCAACTATGTTATAAAGCGTCTTTTATATTTACTTTTACAGTCCTAGTGATTTAAATGGAACTTTGTAGACAAGTCTGTTCTCACCTGTACAGATGTAACCAAACTGACACAGCAGCAATCTTATCAAACCATGTTACAGCCTGGTATTTACAAAACTGTAACAAATGTCATTAACGTGTTCATGGGTTATCTACACAGACATGATCAAACCATGTTATAAATACATTCATCATACTATAACACTGTCTCCAAAGACAATACTATTTGGGGTGTCCAATGCATGTTTTTAAAAAGATTAGATAACAGCTAAGAAAGTCAGATAAAGGAAGATACTAGAGATGAAAACTGACATCTAGTGGGCTTGTAAGAAAAAGTAAAGAAATTCACAAACAAAGAGAAAAACTAAGGTAGCAAATATAACACTTTACAGTGCCTACTCTATGTCAACATACAACACCTGACGTAGTGAAAAAATGTAATGCTCACAGCTTTGGGAAATTCTAGGTATCCCACTGTTAGAGTTGTAACATTCCAGTCCATTACATCATCTTCCAAACTATGTTCTGTAATTACGCCAGTAGGACAAGAGCTAAATGAACCTTTCTAAGAACTCTGACAGGTTTATACATTTCCCCCCATAATAACTAGCTACAGGTTTCCAGTGCTCAAATCTCACTACAAATATTAAAAAAAAAAAATAAAAAAAATCTAGGAGTCCTAGGGAAGGCAAAGCACAGGAACTGTGCCACACTATTGCAGCACCTAGAGCTTTGGGAAGCCAGAGATGTGGCCACAGGGACTGCCTTCTTCCCCATTTATATCACCACCTTTTAGTCCAGAGGCCATGTACGTGAGTGTAGTTTGAAAAGAATAATTAAGAAGGGAAACTTGGAAGCCAAACAATGTGAAGTTAAACAGAATACATTTTCCACTAATTTAGGGAATTCAAACCACCTGGGCCCTAACACCAAAGCATCTCAGAATTTAGAGGATGACCTCCAAAAAGGTACGACAAGCATACAGCTCTGCCATTTATACACAAAGACAGGCCTCAAGTCTGATGAGTCAACAGAACAAAATTCTTTTTGTAAAACTGGAATTACCTGGTACAATAATCAAAATAAGTAATAGAGAGTTTCCACTAAGTGGAGGAATTACAGAAGGGAATAATGTACTATGCCACAGCCTGCAAGAGAGTTACATAGGCACAGGTTTAGGACAAAATGTCTCTTTTCCCAGCAAGATCAGAGATCTCACCTAGTAGACAGTCCCTCTCACATACACACTGAGAAATCAACTGAAATGACATGATCCTACAGACCGCACAGAATAGACTCAGGCAAAGTTACAGGGGAAATTTCATGCAACTTCCCTGTGTCCTATTCTAGTACCCAGTTAAATTCTAATCACTCCTCCTTTTAAGTTTGGGTACCTAGAAAGAGCAAAGCAATAACAACAGCTTGTATAGGCAAGTTTGTGGACACAAACTTTCCTACTATTCCACATAACTAAAGAGAAGCAAACTGGCAGACAGTTTGATATCTGTATGATACTTTGCCATATTCTCTTGACTTTTCAGACTACAATAGGCTTACACCAATGTCAGTGTTAGCTGCAAACTGGCTACTCTTCCCTGCCCGGTAAGTGGAAGAATTGTTGAATTCTTTCCACATTTGTATATTGCAAGCAGCCATGTACTCATACAGAGGAAGAAAGAAGAAAAATCTCTTTTTGCACTAAGTTCCATTTTTATTGAGATATTTGAGAGTCATATGAAATGACCTTCCATTCATCTTTTAGCCAGGAACTAGCGTAGGTTGGTAATAAAGGATCCAATTCTGTGAGGTGCTTCCAATGCCTATTGAACTCTGGGGAAATTGAGAGTGCTCACCACCACAAATAGAGCACTCAGAATAAGAGGATTAGGGGTCTGGAGCACATGATTTATGAGGAGAGGCTGAGGGAACTGGGATTGTTTAGTCTCCAGAAGAGAAGAATGAGGGGGGGGGGATTTGATAGCTGCTTTCAACTACCTGAAAGGGGGGTTCCAAAGAGGATGGAGCTCAGCTGTTCTCAGTGGTGGCAGATGACAGAACAAGAAGCAATGGTCTCAAGTTGCAGTGGGGGAGGTCTAGGTTGGATATTAGGAAACTCTATTTCACTAGGAGGGTGGTGAAGCACAGGAATACGTTACCTAGGGAGGTGGTGGAATCTCCTTCCTTGGAGGTTTTTAAGGCCCGGCTTGACAAAGCCCTGGCTGGGATGATTTAGTTGGGAATTGGTCCTGCTTTGAGCAGGGGGTTGGACTAGATGACCTCCTGAGGTCCCTTCCAACCCTGATATTCTATGAGGATTGGGCTCAAAGTAGGGAGCTGGTTCAAATGAGAAAGTTACAACAGCTGTTCAAACTTGACAGAGCTACTACTACAATGCCTCGCTATATTAAGAGACACCATTTCAGGTATTTTCAAAGCAAGTTGGGACCCAACAGTAGTGTTATAATTCAGAGGGCTTTGGAACTCCTTCTTAGGAAAATAATGTTAACTCATTATTATTTAATTCAGCTCTAGCCATTGCTAACAAACTGAATAAGTCCTTTAAAGGGTAAAAATATTCAGTATTTATCAGAGCGGTCATCTCTGATTCAAGACACTATAACTCCATGCAGAATTATACATATTCTTAAAGAAAAGCAGAGGGAAAGAGAGGTAATGTATCTGACAGCTATACTTGAAAAAAAATCAAATAAATTTATAACAAAAGATCATTAGGAAATAGAAACTTGTGAGGCTAGATGAATGGACAAGATTATTAAAGAAAAGTCAAACTAAGTTACTGTCCATGTATCTATCAAAGCATTTATAGGTGTCCAGAATCTAAATGCAAGGCTCTTTACTGTAGGTGTAAAAGCAAAATGATTTTGATAAAGAAAAAATCCCACAATAATAAAAGCATGAGACCCAGGATGAAATAAAATCCTCACTCAAATGTTATTTGCATTACAGTAACCCAGAGAGGTGCCAGCTGTTACTGAGGCCCCTTTGTAGTAGGCTCCATACAAACACAGTTAGAGACAATCCCTATCCCAAAGGGCTTACAATGTAAATAGGCAGACAAAGGTTAAGGGAGAAACAAACACAGAGAGGTGAAATGACTTGCCCAAATTCATGCAAGTAGGGACTCATTGGTCTGAGTCCCAGAGCAGTGCTCCATCCACTAGACAATGCTACCTCTCAAAATACGGTCTATAGTTTGGGGTTGTTTTTTTATGAAAGATTAAAAAAATAACTTAGGGCCAGATTCTGCCTTTGCATACAGTAATAGTGAGGATAGTACATTTTAACTGTAATAAGCCAACCGAGTAATTTCCTGAACCAACTCAAATTTTTAACAAGAACTCCAACCAAACCTCCCATGCATATTTTTCACATTCACACATTTTTTATGCTTCCTAGTTAAAGCCAAAAGGAAAAAAAAACCATGCCCATGGTAGGCTGCACTCTTGGCATTTGCCAGTCCAGCCAAAAACTAGAAGTATTAGAAATCTCACTAGAAAGCCAGTCCTCTGAAGAATTCCCTTGCCCGTTTTGTAGACACGAAATGATCAGATTAAGAGTCCACAAAGTTGGGTGCTTATCTGAAGTACATAATTTCTTTGGTGTTCACTCTCACCAGTGAAATTTCTTTACTGCCCACCTTTCCTAATTACACAGGGCAGGAGTATCTGGTATGCCAACGAGGCAGAAACCTGGTAGATCCAAACTGGAAAAATCCCACCTTCTTCTCAGACTCCAACCCCTAAACTAACGGTTACAATTCTCCCTAAAACAGAATGTATATTATCTATATCACCTTGGCAACAGACCTAAAATAAGCTCTCACCTCCCCAGGCTGCTCAGCTGAACTAGAACTTTAACACAGGATGTACTAGATCAGAAGCTCGTGAAAGGACTTTGGAGTTTCACACAATTATACTTATTTTCTCACTCTTCCAATCCTTGTTTCCAAGCAGGTCCCACTTCCCCAATAACAAAATTTCAGTTCAGATAAAAATAAAATCCAGAAATTATGTAAACATTCAGTGGTGTGTCTCCAGTCCAGTTCCATACCAACTGCATATCGGCATTTTGCCACTACTACTGGTCAGCAGAGAAGCAGGAAAATGACCAAAGCGGGAGCAGGCGTGATGGCTATTTTGCACTAAAGCAAATGCAGGATTAGATAAGAGAGCTTTGATGAGGTAGATCAAACCTCAGTGTTCATATTACTCAGCTCATGTTCTCCTCAGCTTTCGACACAGTCAGCCACAAGGTACTACTGACCTGTTTAGAGTGCAGCATTACAATAGTTTTATTTATTGATCTCAAATAGGAGAGTGACAGACCATACCTGTGTAAGAAAAGTCACTTACAAAGAACCTCAGGAATCTATCCCGTCCTTCCCATCCATCCCCCTTCTCTTCAATATCTGCAGGTCATATGCAACGGTGGTAAAACAGCACAGACTCTGATGCCAACGATACGCCAGTGCAGTTGTATAGCGCCTTTTACAGATGAAACCAACACAATCAGAAAGATGTCACTATGCCTACTGGAGATCAGTTCCTGGATGAAGGACATCTGGCTCTAACTAAGCCCAAGTAAAATTAAAGTTGTCACAACCCTGGGTTTTCTACTTGATGCCACCACCAACCTTTGACTTGCTAATTTTACCTCAAGGCATCCTCTCCCACCGGTCCCTGCTCTCTTGTTACAAGGTCCCTGTCCCCAGGAATAGGGATCCCCAATAGCTATTGTAGGAGACCTGTGAAGGCCACTTCAGAAATCCCCATTCACCACAGCTCCACTCCAGACTGAATTAGCTAACTTGTAATTATTATTTATAATTAAAATATATGAATGAGCTCCAGAACTGACTGCAAAGTAGTGCCCAGTGTCATTTTCATAAGCCATGGAGTACAGTGTTCCCCCCAATTTGGTCTCACTGCCACCCTTTCAGCAACCTGGAATTCTACCATCCTTGATGGATCAGTCCCTGGAGTCTGGAGAGACCTTTCTTGGCACATCAGCAAACCCAAATAAAACTAGCTCAGGCTGACAAGTCTCCACACTCTCTTCGCCCAAGGCTGACTTTCAAACTAACATTCTGTGGTGGTTTCTAGCAATCCAGTGGGCCCTCACAGACTCCTTCGGTTTCAAATCACTAGCTCACTTCCACCCACATGTTTTACCACCAGCGCATCACATACCTAAAATAAACTAACTTAACACTTACACTAACCATAGAAATATAGGGCTGGAAGGGACCTTGAGAAGTCATCAAGTCCAGCCCCACCCCACGCAGAGGCAGGACCAAGTAAACCTACATCATCCCTGACAAGTGTTTGTCTAAGTTGTTTTTAAAAAACAAGGAATGATGGGGATTTCACAGTTTCCCTGAGAAGCCTATTCCAGAGTTTAACTATCCGCATAGTTAGAATGTTTTTCCTAATGTCTAAACTAAATATCCCTTGCTGCAGATGAAGCCCATTATTTCTTGTCCTGCCTTCAGTGGATATGGAGAACAATTGATTACTGTCCTCTTTAACACAGCCCTTTACATATTTGAAGATTTATGAAGTCCCCTCTCAGTCTTATTTTCTCAAAACTAACCATGGCCAGTTTTTTAAACTTTTCCTCACAGGTCAGGTTTTCTAAAAATGATAAAAGGTTTGTTACTCTCATCAGGACTCTCTTCAATTTATCCACATCTTTCCTAAAGTGTGGCACCCAGAGTTGGAAAGCACTCCAGCTGAGGCCTCACCAGTGCCAAGTAGAGTAGGACAATTACCTCCTGTGTTGTACATATGACACTCCTGCTAATACACCCCAGAATTAAATTAGCCTTCTTCACAGCTGCATCACATTGACAACTCTCATTCAATTTGTGATCCACTGTAACTCCCAGATCCTTTTCAGCAGTGCTACCACCTAGCCAATTATTCCACATTTGGTAATTGTGCATTTGATTTTTCCTTCCTAAGTGATGTACTTTGCACTTGTCTTTATTGAATTTCATCATGTTGCTCTCAGACTAAGTCTCCAATTTGTCACGGTCATTTTGAATTCTAATCCTGTCCTACAACGTACTTACAATCCCTTCCAGCTTGGTGTCATCTGCAAATTTTATAAGCGTACTTTCCACTCCATTATTCAAGTCATTAATGAAAATATTGACTAGTACTGGACCCAGGACTGACTTTCTACAGGACTCCACTAGATATGCCTTCCCAGTCTGACAGTGAATCATCAATAGCTACTCTTTGAGTATGGTCTTTCAACAAGTTTTGCACCCACCTTATAGTAATTTTATCTAGACCACATTTCCCCAGTTTGCTTATGAGACTGTCATGTGGGACTGTGTCAAAAGCCTTGCTAAAAATCAAGATATATCACACCTACTGCTTTCCCACTATCCAATAGGTCAATAACCCTGTCAAAGAAGGAAATTAGGTTGATCTGGCATGATTTGTTCCTGACAAATCAATGCTGGCTATTCCTTATAACCCTATTATAGACCAGTCAGCCTAACTTTGATACCTGGAAAGATTCTGGAACAAATTATTAAACAATTTGTAAGCACCTGGAGGATAATTCTCCAGACCCTCCTTGTTCTCCCTTTTTAAAGATGGGTACTATGTTTGCCCTTCTCCAGTCTTCTAAGACCTTGCCTGTCCTCCATGAGTTCTCAAAAGATAAGATGCTGATCCCTTCTTTCTCTGAGGGTTTGTGCCTCAATCATCAAAGAAGTAAAGGCCTTGAAATTCCTCTGGACTTATCACTAACTCTAGATTCTGGCCACAGAGATCCATGCCTTTGTACTTCCAAATGGGATTATAGTTCAGTGCCTTTGCAGTTGCAAGTGGAAACAACAAGAATACTCTAGTATGTGTGCAATGTGGTTGCTAGAGTGACTATGTGTCCCGTTTTGCCCAGGACAGTCCCTTTTTTAAGTCCTGTCCTGGCCATACCAACTTTTGGGGCAAAACTGGGCATTTGTCCCATTTGTTCTTGCCAACTGATCAGCAGGCAGGCGGCAGGGGGCTTGGGCTGCCCCGTACATGGGGGAGAGGCCGGCCCTGCATGAGCAGCAGGCCTCAGGCTGGCCTTGTAGGGTGTCGAATTCCCTTTGGGAAAATATGGTTACCCTAGTGTTTGCTCACCTCCTCAACAGGATGAGATAGTGAGTATATGACTCCAGTGTGCCACTGGTTATCAGTGCTAACTCAGGGCCTTGGTCATAAACTACAAAACCACCAATAGATCTGAATCCAGCTACATCAGAGCACTCAACAGGGATAATTCTTATGAAGGGGGCTGTGTGCATGGTTTTGGGCCAGAAAATGGGCATGTTTTACATCCAGAGTAACAGAATTTACTCTTAAATCTCTACATTTAGGGCCAGGTCTACCCACCAGGACCCAGCCCAAGTAGCGGGAAGATGTGTAAAGATGGGGTATGGAAAGGAATCCTCCCTGAAAGGGTGCAGGGTAAACTCCATTGAGGCTATTCCAGCCACTCTGCAACCCCCAGCCTGCCCTATCTGCTGCAGGGGAGAGTTGGAGGAAGGATGCATCTGCCTATGGCTCACTCCCTTTACAGCAGTGGGCAGGGAGCCCTCGCAGAATGCTGAACTCCATGCAGATAGTGCTCCTGCTGCCCTTCCCAATTACTTGCACAGCAGAATTACACATGTGCCACTGAAGGGAATCCCCCCCCTACACTCTCAGAGGAGGGATAAAATTTAGCCCTTAGTGGAAATATACCCTGATATTGTTTTAGTTGACATTTGCTTATTTTTTTTCCAATTTTTCTTTTTCAGTTATTTTAACAGCTATAGGGAGCAGATTCCCTTCCTGCCTTTGTTTTCCTATTTTTGCTATAGCAATAACCTACACAGCAGTTCTTTTAGTCTGACACGTTCTGATGGTAGCCAACAAGATGATGAGATGGCAGTGGCAGGCACCAATAAAGGGGGCACAGATGTAAAGTTCACAAGAGCAATCCAGTCCTTTCTGGGGGGCTTTCTCTGAAGAAATAAGAGTAAAAAATAAAACCAGGAGCCAACAAGGACCATGGCTGCTAGCACAGCATCCAGGTATTGCAGGAGCTACAGCAAAAGGACCCATCCAGCTTTCAATGCACTGTCCTGGCTCCATATCCCCTTCTTCTCTACCCACCAGGACAGAGCATGCAGAGGGTTCGGTGATTCCCTCTCTGGGTCTCACTGATCCAGCTAGTTTGAGGGCAGATGCTGGGATCTACTCCATGAGGAGGTGGGATCCTCATGCGGTAGTTGGGGGGGGGGAGGGAGGGCACATGGGATGCAGTCAGTGCAGGGGAAGGATTGATTCAGGATCCCCTGTGTAGCAGGGAGATACTGAGCCAGGTTCTGCTACTCAGCAGAGATCACAGCAGGAAGGAGGGTGCTGGTGTTTGGATGAGAGATATTGATTCTATAGCTGTGGTTTGTTTAATGAGCCATCCTTAGGCTTCCCTAAGCAGGGAAAACACATTGCCCATACATGATAAACACAGGACTGGGATCCAACTCCTCTCTGATCTGCATGCTAGATACAGTCCAATACTGTCAAGGTGCATGAGGCCTTTCCCTCCTGAATGCCTGTGTACACAAGTAAATGATACATGCTTTGAGGTATAGCAATTGCTTTGCAACATGCTGATTAGCTGGGAAAGCCACTGCCAGCCTGGGACCCAACGCACAGTGAGCCAAGAAAAGTAAAGTAGTGGTAGGTAAAATAATAGTTGTCTCCCCAACACACATACACACAGACACATGAAGAGAAGCATATCTATATCTGGGAGGTGGTCTCCAACCAGAGCACTGCACCCAACCCAACCATCCCTCCCTAGAGCCCAGATCCCAGTTGGGACCCTTCTCTCCCCCAAAGCTGTGTGGAGAAGCGGTTACCTGGTGACGGGTTAGGGAATCTTTGCAGTCCCTGGGCTCCTTGCTGCAAGAGGTGTTGGGATGGGGGGCTCAGAGACTTCATGGAGACAGGGTGAGCATTAGCAGGCTATTAGGACAAATCCTCTTTCTGTGGCCACAGATTCCATCAGCAGTGGAACCTGTGTGGATCTACTGCACAAGGAAGGGCAAGATTCCAGGAGGTGCAGTGTTCAATTCACTGCTGGGGCTCCTGGGCTGTGGAAGGGAGCAGGAGTGAGAGAGAGAAGGCATGGCAAAGGAATCGACCACTCTTAGCTTCCTCCCATTTGGAACACAACTAAGGCCATGGAGCCCACGCCTATCTACCGTCATTATAGGGCAGAGAGTTAACTGTGTGCTAATTCAATTCTCAGAGTTTTTTGTGTAGGGTAAAGTATTTGGATTTTGTTTTAATATTATAATGCTCAGATTTAAATGAGGTGCAGACCCATACATTGTTGTATTGTAAGTGACATTTTTGCTGTCATGTTTTCCTGGAAGGTGGGGAAGCCTTGTATCAACTTCCTTTTCTACCTACTGAAATACATCAATAAGTAACATTTAAATGCAACTGGGCCAACTTGAAACCTTGTGCAAGCCAATGGCATTGCACCCACTTTCACTAGGCCTGAGTTTGGAATGGTGTTAAGCTTAACTCAGAATTCTCTTCTTCCTGTCAACTTAAATCAGACATGAGTTATTATTTTAAAGTAGCATTTTCTATTTAGCACTCATCTACGTATACACACAGTAAGAGAAAAACACAGCCTCTCTTTACAAAGTAATAGCAAATTTACTTTAAAACCCTGCAGCTTTTCCCAATAGAAGCCTGGCACTCTTATGAGCAGAACTGCTGTTATGGGAACAGATTACTGTTTTAAAGTAACTCAAACATCCGTGAAGGGTATTTTTGCTCTCGTCTATTTAGCACTCTATGCAAGGAGGCATAGTATGTCCTAAGCCTACTATTTACAGGAGTGAGAATATTTCCAGGTATGGAAAACCTGAGGTAATATTTTTTTTAAAAAAAAAAAAGAAGAGGAAGAACTTGCAATATTGTCTGTTATAGATCAAAAATAATAAAGCCACAATGATTTTTTTAAAAACATTTCAGTGTATATGTTGTCTAATATCTTTTCACTATTGTCTCATCATCAATATTAACATTAAATCAAATCATGAATTATTCATGGAGTCTGAATAAATGGAATTAGCCTTTCTAGCACTCACTCTGTAAATCGCATCTTCTGGATAAATGTGGTTGGGTTTTTTTTTTTCTGTTATGTCTGAACACTAGAAATAATGACCTGCCTTGCAGCCTTGCTAGATTAGATCTTCTTTGGGTGATATTTTAGAGGAACACAGGTCTCATCAACCAACAAGATGTCAGCTCTGCCATCATTCCCATTAGCTTCCTAACTTCCAATACTTGCCCTGTCTGTCCCTAAACTGTAGCTTAATTTCTAGTAGCCATGGTACCTGGAGCTCAGATGATTTGTTGAAATTGACTCATTATCTACTGTGTTGTAACAGCAGTTAGAAACTGAATGACATTCAATTAAAATGATATTAGCAGCTCAGGAGTGATTTTGTTTAATTTACTCCTACTCAGATGTAAAAACATTAGCAACTTTTTTAATTGGACCTCATAATGTCTAACTCCTACTCAAATGCAATGAAATTAAAGACTTTGGTGGCTAAATACCGCTTAATTTACTCCTACCCATCTATAATGACATTAAAGATGCTTTGGGGTAGATATTGTTTCCAATCATTTTTATTCAAAAGAAATCTGAGCTTATAGATACTATTATTAAGCATATAATAAAATCATACAAGAAATGTATCTATACAGCAGGGGATCGGTGGTTACCAGTAATATTAAAAAGTAATCATTCATTTTCAATGAAGGGATATTAAAAAGTAATATATTAAACAAGAATTTGCAAAGTTTTCAGTTGTTCACAATCTGTTCAAGGGCAGGGGTCTTTTATTATGTGTGTTTTTATGTGAAACATTTATTAAATTGTTTCTTCTGCACTTGATTTAAAAGTCTTCCTCTGGAATTTATGTGATACACTTTTGTCATGATGAGGTTCGACTATATGCTGGTGGTCTATCGATGAGGCTCATTTTCCTCAGTAACTGTTTTGTAATACAACTTAAATACATTTAAAACACTGTGTTAAAGTGCTATGTGGTTCTGTGTTGTATCATCTGCCTTTTAAAGATGACTCTTGTCCTACACTAGACTTGATGCCCAACTAACTCCAGAAAATATAAGAACTTGCTCCGTGTTTTGAAATACTGATGCACATTGGACCTTATTTGGGGCCAAATCCTGAATGCATCCCTTATTTATGCAAAAGTCCCATTGACTTTGAGGAGGGTTTGGCCCTTGGTGTATTATCTCATTCCCCCTTTAAGAGGCAAATGCAATACAAATTCCTTCCCTTCCTACCAGCACCTTTAATTTTTAAAATGGAAAGAATTTTTCAAAAGGCTTGTTTATTTTTCACCATTCATGCTGTTTTTTCACTTTGGTAGAGCAAGACTGTGATTGGCCCCTGCATAGGTAAACAAGGGGAGGGCAAAATGAATTTTCTTATTGTGCCCTCACACAGCAACTGGTTACAATGACACTACCAAGATCTGGTTGAGGCTACAATTGCAGCTGGTGCTAAGCAACAGAGACATTGTGGAAGGTTCCCCACCCCGATCCCCACACAGCCATAACACAGCCACTAAGCTGTGTTGGCACCCAGTTGGAGGACGGTGCAATGGTCACACTCCACTCTGTTTCTGAACACACTGTGTGTTGCAACATAATCTACCATGGACTTCATTGTACTTACTAGAAGCTAAAGTAAAGCACCTGCGAGTAATTTACTGAAGTGCCAGAATGCTCAGACTTCACATAAAGCCCTATGTATATAGGAAATACAGAGGGGTTATGTTATAACTGCTAAATTCTACTGTAGTGTATAGGAATTGGGTAATAAACCTTTGAATAATTTGGGAGCCCTCTAGTGGGCCCCCCTGTCTTCCATTGCAGAAGTCACCAGATCTCAACAGAGCAACAGTGTATATATGCAAGCTGGCCTTGCATGATTGTTTATAGTTCGTAAATACATAAATCTCTCTATATATAGATAGATATTTGAAACCCAGCTGTGTCTATATTAAGAATATGAGAAAGCAAACACATAATTACAATGGAATCTCTTCCTGAAACTGGGTGACTTTCTTGTGTGAGTAGCTTGAGTATCAGCAGATAAGGAAATTCAGTACCTGGAAAGATAATGGAGCAAATAATCAAGCAATCAATTTGCAAACACCTAGAAGATAATAAAGTAATAAGTAACAGTCAACATGGATTTGTCAAGAACAAATCCTGTCAAACCAACCTAATAGCTTTCTTTGACAAGCCTTGTAGATATACCATAGCTATAGCTTCCCACCTATCTTGACTGACTGTAATAAGGCTTTTGATACTGTCTCCCATGACCATCTCATAAATAAACTAGGAGAATACAGCCTAGATGGAGCTACTATAGTGAGTGCGTAACTGGTTAGAAAACTGTTCCCAGAGAGTAGTTCTCACAGTCAAGCTGGAAGGGCATATCAAGTAGGGTCCCCCAGGGATCAGTCCTATGTTTGATTCTGTTCAATGCTCTTCATCAATGGTTTAGATAATGGCATAGAGATACACTTATAAAGTTTGCGGACGGTACCAAGCTGGGAGGGGTTGCAAGTGCTTTGGAGGATTGGATTAAAATTCCAAATGATCTGGACAAACTGAAGAAATGGTCTGAAGTAAATAGGATGAAATTCAATAAGGACAAATGCAAAGTACTCCACTTAGGAAGGAGCAATCACATACAAACACAGTTCCACACATACAAAATGGGAAGTAATAGCTTAGGAAAGGGATCTGGGGTCATAGTAGATCACAAGCTAAATATGAGTCAACAGTGTAGCACTTGCAACAATAAAAAAGTGAACATTATTCTGGGATGTATTAGCAGGAGTGTTGTAAGCAAGACATGAGAAGTAATTCTTCTGCTCTACTCTGCGCTGATACGGCTTCAACTGGAGTATTGTGTCAGTTCTGAGTGCCACATTTTAGGAAAGATGTGGACAAATTGGAGAAAGTCCAGAGAAGAGCAACAAAAATGATTAATGACAACATGACCTTTTAGGGAAGATTGAAAAAACTGGGTTTCTTTAGTCTGGAGAAGAGACGACTAAGAGGGGACATGATAACAGTTTTCAGTTACATAAAATGTTGTTACGAGGAGGAGGGTAAAAAATTTCTCTCATTAACCTCTGAGGATAGGACAAGAAGCAATGGGCTTAAATTGCAGCAAGGGAGGTTTAGGTTGGACATTAGGTAAAACTTCCTAACTGTCAGGGTAGTTAAGCACGGGGACAAATTGGCTAAGGAGGTTGTGGAATCTCCATCATTGGAGGTTAAGAACAAGTTAGACAAACACCTGTCAGAATGGTCTAGTTATTACTTAGTCCAGACTTGAGTTCAGGGAACTGGATTAGATGACCTCTCAAGGTCCTTTCCAGTCCTACACTTCTATGATTCTATAAGGAAGGCAATTTTATCACAGAAACTCATTCACAATCCTTAGTATATTTACTGCAGAGTTGATTAATACAATTCCCTATATCTGACAGGATCAGATATTACATCTGTGCTTTTGACTTCCTGTTGTTCGCTATATATTCCCCTCTCTCTTCTTTCTCCCATCTTCCCCATCTACAGCTATTTTGCATGCAGAAATTAGAGAGCACAGGTGCTACAATGGAGAGTAGCCTGAACTTCGATAGATAATTTTAGAGGATATTAACAGAGAAGGGGGCAGAACAGAAGAAAGCAGGACAGAACAAAGAGGTAGTAAAAGGAGAAAGATTGAAATTATGAATCAATGATTCAGACAATCCAGTGTCATTTAGGGTTGAATTATATAAACAAAAAACATGCTGGGGATTTTTCACTGGCTTCAACAGCTTGGAAGCTGGATAGATTGTTAAGTGAAACCAGCACTAAAAAACCTTGCACATATTTTGAAAATAATCAGATGTCCTCAATACATATAGGGTATGATATGTTTCTAGATACATAGCAGAAATGAAGTGTGTGTCTACATGGACATATTATAAGGATTTGATCCGCAAAGCACTTCACCTCAAGCTTAATTTAACCATGTGAGTAGTCCCGTTGAATTCAATAGTACTTTTGAAGCCAGTGGGACTGCCCGTATCCTTAAAAAAGTGCTTGCTGCACTGGGGCCTAAATATCCACACATATCTAGGTAGGTTTGATCAACACATTTCACACATGCAAAAAAATAGAGAAAGTAACTCCACTAGGGAAAAAAATCCTCTTAGTTATAGCCACAATAGTTTTCAAGGATGAACAATATTAACTATAGCTAAGGATATGATTTTTGTCATGGATTCCATGACTTTAATAGACCTCCGTGACTTCTTTGGCTTCAGCCCCAGTGGCATGACTTGGACTGTTAGTCCCCCCAGATATTTTTAGTAAAAGCCAGGGACAGGTTGCAGGCTTCTGTGAATTTTTGTTTATTGCCCATGACCTATCCGTGACTTTTATTAAAAATACCCAGGACAAAATCTTAACCTTAACTATACACCATATACAGCACTAGCAACCACAATACAGGGAAGTAGCATGGTTTGCTGGATAAGGTACTGCCCGGGGACTCAGAAGCCCTGAGTTCAAACCCAGCTCTACCATTGGCCTACAGCAGGTAAGTTACTTGCCCTTTTTGTGCTTCTGCCTATTTAAAGGGGCTAATGATGCTGACCTCCTTTGTAAAGTGCTTTGAGATCTATGGATGAAAAGTGCTTTATAAAGAGCTGGAAATCATGACAACCACAAATTCATTGACACACTTCTTGTGGTGTTAGTGACAAGTGTGGGTATCCTGGGGCTCAGCTGTATCTAGGCATTTTTAATGTGCCCATAACCATAGAACCGGAAGGCAGCTAAGATTAAAGAGGCAATCAACCCCCATTACCTGGAGATACTTCAACAAAGTGTGCATGGCAAAGATGTGAGAGGAACAGTTTGTTTTTGTTCTCTTTTATTCTCCTTCAAGAAAGTTATTGTG
Organism: Terrapene triunguis; assembly: GCF_002925995.2. NCBI lineage: Eukaryota > Metazoa > Chordata > Testudines > Emydidae > Terrapene > Terrapene triunguis. Next base: position 47,863,371 of record NW_020664446.1, on the reverse strand, counting down.
GGAAAGCTAATGCAAACAGATGGATCTTTCATTTTGTTCTGAAGGTGGTGAGGGGCACGATCATTCCAATATTGCATAGCTGTGGGCCAACCACTGAGATGACTCCATTACTTGCACCTACAAGGTTCACCCTGAGCACAATTATTTGCAGTGCCTCTAAGGAGCTCAGCTGTTGTGATATGGACTGGGAACCAGTGCAGTATATGGAGCACCAGAAAGGAGCCTTTTTGATGCTTGATGCTGCTGTATGTTATATCATCTGAAGTTTCTTCAGAGTTCACTCTCCAGCCCCACCCCAATACAGGTACATATATTGTCAGTGTATCAGAGCTGGCGTCATTGATTTTCCTGCCTCTCCACATTAGCTCTACTAAAGGGACAGGATTTCTAAGCACACCATGACACCAACAATTAATGCAGCAGTGATTAATATAGATAGAATGTGATTCCTATTCGGGCAGTTTTTCTCAAAATTGGGTGAAGGAAAGCAGTTTTAATACTTACTTAGTTAAGTTCAGTTTAAAGAAACATTAAAAACAAAAGAAACTCTTCAGAGAATAGAGAGAATTAAATAAGGAATAAGTTACTCTTTAAGCCTGGTTTTTAAAGGCCTCATCTTGGCCTTCATTGTTGCTGGCACAATTTGCATTTAGCATTTGCATGTGCAACTAATTTCAAACATTTATTTTGTGCCCATCACCGTGATATTTGAACATCTCACATGGATTCAGTGGACATCATCAAGATCTCACTAGCAGAAACCAAACATCAGGCTCCCCTGCAGTGTAGAAGTTACCCAAAAAAATACAGTTTACTCAGATAAAGAGGCCTGGGCAGAGAGGTGCGTCCTATAGCTTTTTCTGAGAATGGCAGATTCATACTTAGTCTTATTTCTGCAGGGTGTGAATTCCAAAAGGCAGGTGCATTCAGGTACACACACACACACACACACACACACACACACACCAATAGGACCATCGGTTCATTAGTGCACTGAATCCCACTGGCAAAAATGGAGGCTGCTTTTTGAAATCAGATGTGACATTTCAAAACACTGTTCAAATATTAACTAATAAGATATGAATTTTTTTTTTTAATAAAAATCCTTACCCTTGAGGATACCTTTATTAAAGTTAGAGAAGAAATGACCATTTCAATGCATGTTGAAAACAAAATCAGGAAGGAATACATCTGATAATTAATAAGGTACCCGGTAATTTCTGGTAATCGTTTACTCATGATCATGCTGATCTGGGGCAGCCACAATTTATGTATCAAGGTTTGCAAGATTTTAGCATTAATATAAGTCTTGCATGTATGGTCCTGTATACTGATTTACTCACTCGCTCACATTACTGTATCTGAGTCAGTTCCTTCTCTCCATCCCTCTTTAAATAAACCTGTCAAATTTTCTGAGATGAAAAGCTTACTGAACAATAGAGATTGCCTACTTTGCATGCTATGTACAGCAATTTTTGCTAATCATGTAAAAACCCAAGATAAAGGTAGAATCTATATAGGTAGGTTAGAGTTGTATGTGTAGCAATTACATCCGCTTTTTCATTGTTTTATTCATTTTCTGTACGCTGAGGATGGGTAGGAAACACTACAAGAAAACATGTTGCATAGCTGCTAATTATTTCTTTTCTACCCTTCATTTTCAAGTATACTATATCTGAGCAAGAATACAGCTGAACCTATACATCACCCTGGACTATGATTTTTTTTTTTTTATGATTTAGTTAACAAAAGGTGTTCATGAATCAGCTAAAAGTCTCACTTCATAGTTAGATGACGCATTTTCTTCAACTAAACAATCCACAGTTACAAATGGCAAACAGAAAGAGTACATCTGTGGAAAACAAGCCTCTTAAGCTGAAAGCATGAATAATGATGATGTGTGGGTTGTGTTTTCTATACCGCAAACTCTGGGAAGACCTTTCTGTGAGCAGCTATCTGATAACAATTGAAGAGGCTTTAGTGTTCCTACTTGCCTCCCACAGCCCTTTGTATCAGCAGTTTGGCAGAAAGAGCATGACAGTAAGATTCCTTTGTCATTTTTGACATTTCAGGTACTGTAACTGCACTCCTCGGGCACCATGGAAATTTCTACCACCAGGCTAAGTCACAGCTGCACAGGAGTCAGAGCTTTCTTGGTGGGACTTGGTCTACACGATACGATTTGGTCAGCGTAAGATGTCTTGTGTTGACCTAGCTGTAGAAACATCTTCGCTTAAATTTGGCTCCCGCTGACGAAAGTACCTCTCTATGCGGATTTAGTAACACCACCTCCCTGAGCAGCAGAGTGTCCTGGTTGATGTAATTAGGGTCAGTGTTGATGCTGCGTTGTTTACATCAACTGTTACTGGCTTCTAGGAGCTGTCCCACAATGACTCACATTGATGATACAATCGCTCCTGGTGAGGGCCCACACCACCAACACAAGGAGCCAAGCAAGCACACACAAGCAATTTAATAACTGTGGCAGCTGTATGCCAATGTAAGTTAGGTCAACATAATTTTGTAACTGTAGACATGGCCTGAGACTGTGGCATGAACTCCCACACATACAAGGGCCATCACAAGCCTCATTACCTTCCCCTCCACTTGCATGGCACATTTCTTCAACCTGCCTTTCAGTGCTTAATGTGCAATGAAAAAGGTATCAGGGCTCAATTTTTTTTTTTTTTTTTTTTTTTTTTTTTTTTTTAAAAACACATTCATGATTGATGCAGCAAGCCCAGAGTTGCCAGGCTCAGCTCTGGCACGAATTAAGCACTGCTGCCTTCTTTACCATAAACACAGAGCAACATGTACATTTAAAAGACAAAACAAACATGAAATCTTACACTACATACACAGTTCTCTCCCTTGGGGGAGGATGAGAGACAGAACAAACCACACGACAGAGGTTAGTCACGTCTCTTAATGCGCTACTGGAAGATGCTCAGATACTACTGTAACAAGGGCAGTATAAGAACCTATAAGGAATGGGAACTGAAGCTCAATGAAAAAACAATGAGGAGTCCTTGGGGCACCTTAGAGACTAACAAATTTATTTGGGCATAAGCTTTCGTGGGCTAAAACCCACTTCATCAGATGCATGGAGTGAAAAATACAGTAAGCAGTATATACACGGCTACCACTCTGAAACCTGAAGCTCAATGGGCATTCTTTTCTGCTTATAACAATCAATACAAGTTTACTTTTGGGACATGTAAAAACACTTTAGGTCCTAATAGCAAACATAAAATTGGAACACAAGCAAATCTTTCTTAGGTGGCTTATGACAGGAAGAGAGAGACCCATAAGCTTACGTACGTTCACATTAATAGATCGCTGTGATTAGTCATGACACTTCATCCATCATATTAGGGACTGCTAGAGAGAGACAGGCCAACAATTGTAACATTAGAAGATGTGAGTTAGCTGCTTTCACCAAACCTAATTAAGTCAGCATCAGGCCCAGCTATATTTACATAGCACTGCTATGAAAAAATAAAGCACCATTAACCCTGAATATCAGAGCAAGTTAAAGTAACACCCTTTGACACTGCCAAAGGACAGACTTCTCTAGCCAAGAACAGCATCACCTACAAGACTTGGGGGGGGGGGGGGAAGAGGAGGAAGAGAAGCCTCTCATGCCAAATGAGAGAGGCAAACATTTCTGACACGTGACATAGCCAAGCTCAATTTTTCAGGAAAACACATTCCTTCTCTGCTAAAGAGAAGGACCCAAATGCCTCTTCTGATACATGACAGACCTGCTGTCATCCTATCACACCCTTCCCTGTCAGTCATCTAAACAGACAGCCAGGGTCCAGGATGAGTTTTTCTGTGATTTCTCAAACCAAGTTGTACTTTTCTTCCCCCTCATCCAAATCACAGTGTCACAGGACAGGTCTCTCTTACCCTAGATTCCTCACTGCAGTCAGCCCTTACACACTCCCATGATGAGTTCTACACTATCTGCTTTATTTACAACATGCTATATCAGTGCTTGTTACCCACAGCATAAAATTTTTACTTTTTCCAGAGAGAGAGTACAGTTTCCCAATCCCAAGCTCCTTTGGCTTCTCCTTTCCTGGACCTCCTGTCTCTCTATAAACTATCCTCAGCTGATGAGCTGAATCACCCTTGTTAATCAGTTAATCATCTGGTGCTTAATCAATTATCTTGTCAATTTGGCCCCATAAGTGGGGATGCTTATAAAGTGCACAGAGTGGTGAGCCAGCCTTGGGCCAATCCTATTCTATCATATCTAGTCACTAGATGCATTGTCAATAAGCACCTTACTAGTTTATTTATGCCTTTCAACCTCAACTATATTGTTTAAACATGCTGCAGCTCCAAGGTAAAGCACGCATTTCTCACTTCTGAAAAATGGACACAATTTAAGCAAAATAACCCTGAGCACTCTGCTACAAGCAGAGAATGCTTGGACCCCAGCCTCTCACTCATAGCTGTATATGAGAAAGAATGCAGTGGCTCAACTGCTGTCCTCCACTACAGGTTTGGAGACTCAAGCACATTTTGCGTCCTTCTGGACCGTGTAGGGTAGCACGTGGGTCTTTTCATGGGAAAAACAGCAGAGGCAGGTAAACTCTTCTACAAAGATCCTGTGATCATGCCAATATCTTTTGTAATAAAGGAATAGAGAGGATAGACTATATGAATGGAATTGTTTCTAAATAAATTCAAGTCATATGGGTGTTAGTTGGTCTCATCTCAGACCTTTACCCCAATGAATAGTTCCACCTTCTCTGACAGAATAGGCCTCAGCTGACATCAATTAGCTGCACCATCTTATTTCATCTGAATTTGACCTACAGTGTCCATAGATCCTGATCATGTTGTTCTCAATGTTCTTTATCAAGTGGTAAATGGCAGGCCTATCTATATACACCATCTTGCTGATGGACTTGTGTCCCACTAGTCTATAACACAGTGCCAACTTTAGCCCAGTGAAGAATGATGAAGGAATAACCTCATGAAATCACTTAACAGCAGACCTCCTGTGATTCAAGTAGAAATCAATGCCTAGCCAGATGCTGATGCACAGCACTTCTTAGATTATCAACACCACAGTTTAATTAAGACCTTTAAGCAGCCTTCCAAAGCAGTCAAGGTTTCAGTTTACAACTTCCAGTTAAATAGTTTAATACCATAAACTTTTGAAAGTAATAAATTCAAAAACTAACTTCATCCTATTTGTGTTATAAAATGTTTAAAAGGGGCCATTTAAGTTATTTTAATATATTGCTATAATTACAGCAAAAAGTTCTAGTTAGGTTTGCCAACCCTCCAGGATTGTCCTGGAATCTCCAGGAATTAAAGATTAATTGTTAATTAAAGATTATGTCATGCGATGAAACCTCCAGGAATACGTCCAACCAAAATTGGCAACCCTAGCTTCTAGTCTTCTACCTTACGCACAGAAACTAACCCACAAAAATCCTAATTCCTGTGAAAAGTTAAAAACCTTCCTTTTGCCTCCCAACTTCCTTTAATAGTTGTAAACTTCACAAGGGCCCTGATCCTGTACAGATTCACTTGACACACTGTGAGTAATCCCTCTGAAGTCAATGGGAGCACTCAGAATGTGTAAAGTTAAGCATATACCTAAATCTGTGAAGAATCAGAGACTAAATGGATACATGATGGATGCCTCTGGAATCCTACACATTCTTCATCTTCTGTATATGTAATGTTTGTGTTCTAACGATATTAGGGTTTTACTCTGTGCTGAGTTATGGGGAAAAGAATATATACAGCATAAGACCTATATGTGCTCTACTTACCTGCAGAACACAGTTAGGGCCAGGTCCTGAAACTGATTCTATGCAGATAGACCTCTGCCCCTGCACAAAGCCCCCTTTACTCAGTGGCGTAGCCAGGTTCTAACATCAGGGGGAGTGAACACATAAAAAAAGGTGCCACCCGACATATCAAATTACTATTACATACTTTTAAATTTGTTATACATATTTATTTTGTACTTAAAATAAAAACACAAGAATGATCCAGCCATGGAAGGGTTTGCACAGCCGGCATTTTGCAGGAGAATTTTAGATTATACTTAGATATACTTTAGATTCTAGCAAGTAAATGACAGATTATAGTAGTTTATAATGGTCTCAGGTTTAAAAAAATACTGGCCATTTTTTCCAGTTACTAATTTCATTTTAAAAAAAATCAATGAAATGCACTTTATTTATAATAGATCGTAATTCTAAAGTCACCAAAAAGGCATGACAAATACAATATTTATGAGAATTGGTGAGCAAAGATCTCATAGCTCTTTGGGGTTGGACAAAGCAGTAATTTCCCTTAAAGTAGCTTTATTCATGGGGGTTTTTTAAACAAAAGACATCTCTATAACATTTTTGAAACACTGAGTACTGAAAGTTAGGGTTTTTAACCAATTTAAGCTACACACACACACACACACACTGCTTAATTTGTGCAAGGGTTTGCCAAGGCTAAGTCCCAGCACCTGTAGGCTTGGCAATTCATAGCCCTGGTACCTTTGGGCTTGCTGCGTCAGTTATGAAAGAAAAAAAATTGCTTGAGCCCTGGCACCTTTCATTACGAATTAAGCACTGATCTAGCGACATTTTATTATTCTTTTTAGAGCCTCACCTCGTAGAGGCCTGTGAGTTTGTGAGAATCTCAGCTATCATTAACAACAACAAATACAAGATACTAGCCCTCATGGGAGAGGGGCAAAGCTGGAAAACAGGAGGCAAATAAAAGCTCAAAAACCAGAAGGCAAATAAAAAGAACCCCAATTGTATTATATTTTAAAATCTCATGATTTTTAAGCCAATCTCGGGATATTTGGGGGCTTGCCTCATGATTTTTTGAGTACGTGGCATTAGCACTAGTAAGGGAATCACCTGCTTTTCAAGGCCATCCAGGATATATCCCTATGAAAAATCGAGGACAAAGGTTATTGTTGGGAGACCTGGCACTATAAGACGTTGTGTGGTAAGTCACAGGCACTGCTCAGAAACCAGGAAAGGTGAAATCCTGTCCCTTCCCCTGTTGAAGACAAGGGCAAAGAAACCCCACATTGATCAGCACAGACAGAGACCAGCTCCCCCCAAGCGCTGGAGATGGTCAAACGCTTGATGGGCAGCAGCGCCCTAATGCACCACCTCGTTCAGGACTTTGGGCCCCAAAGGGCGCCCTTTAATACAGGCCAGGTGGCCTGGGGACGGAGTCAGCCCAGCTCCCTTCCCAGCTGACCCTTCCTGCGGCCCCGCTAGCCCCGCGCAGATCGGAACCGAGTACCGCGGGAGCTGTTTCCAGCGGGGACAGGCCGGGGGAACGTGTTCAGGCAGCGGCAGGAAGGAGGCTGCGGTGCGAGGTGGGGAGTGCGGCGTGTGCAGGGGCTGCAGGGACCCGAGCTGCCCCGGTCCCGGCTGAGTGTCCGAAGCCCTGCCAGGCAGAGGCTGCAGGGTGAGCGGGGGGAGCAGGCGGCACAGAGGCTGCAGGGTGAGGAGGAACAGGGCAGGCAGGCAGGGGGTGACCCTGCAGACGCTGCAGGGTGATACCCTCAACAACCTGCAGCGGTGGCGAGCTGCCTCCATGAGCCTGCTGCTCTTCAGCCCCCCTCCCCTCCCACCGCGCTGGGGGGCTGCACTGCCACTCCTTCCCCTCCCGGCAGAGCCCACCCCTGCTGGGGCTGCAGGCAGGAGCCTCTTCCGCCTCCCCGGGGAGCCAGGCAACCAGCTGACGCCGCCTGCAGCCCAGGAGCGAGTGAGCGAGCCGGGCTGGGATGCAGGGGGGTGGGGCGGAGCCGAGAGCCAGCCAGTGGCCGCATGCAAAACCCGGCTCCGGACTCCGAGTCCGGAGCCCAGTGCTGGCTGCGCAGAAAGGTGCCGCTTTTGGAAAATGTCTTCAGGGGGAGTGGCCGCGCCCCCTGCTCCACCCCTAGCTACGCTACTGCCTTTACTTCAGTGCCTCAAAAAAGAGGACAAACTGTGTGGATCCAATTGTACGATCAGGGCCTTAGGCACTAAGGCTACAATTCAGGAAAGCTCTTAAGAATGTGCTTAAATTTTTTCCTGAATGGGGATTAACTAAGCACACGCTTAAGTGCTTTCCTGAATTAGGGCCTAAGGCCTCAATTTATCAGTCCATACCCATTCAGCAAATAAGATGATACTTAACAAACATGTGGTTAAGTCCCATTAACTTCAGTGGGATCTAAGCATGTTTTTAAATGCTTTAGTGAATAGGGATGGATTTAAGTGCTTTGCTAGATTAGATCTTATGTACCTTTACACATTTAAAAAGTGGCTAGAGATATTGCCTAACATTTATTTTAATATAATTGTTTAATTTGAGGTTTATAGAGCCATGCATAAAGCATTTGTTATTCCACCTATAACAAAATGATCCATTAACTCTGACAATATTTTTAGTACATATTTTGTTACAAAAGCATTAAGACAAGTTATGAATCATTCTGGCATTATATGAGTTAATAGAATACTATATATTTTTCAGGATTATTAATATTTAGTGTCTTTCAGTAAATTAAAAAATCAAGCTTAACTAAGGTTAAAAATATCTGATGATACAGCACACAGAAGATTGTAAATGTATATTAATGGATCTTTGCACAACTGACTTGATTTTTTTCGTTAATCACTCAGAACCATGCCAAACATATATCAAGACTTCAACTCCTTTTTCATCCAATCTTCTGACATTTCATTATTATGGTTACCTGATTAATGGATGCAATAATATATGTGGCATGATATGATATGTTCACATTAAATTTTAATCAAATATTACTAAATTCAGAAAACATTAAGTAAATCATGACTGATGAGGCAATATTGCTGTACTGTCATATTGATGGTTAGAAAAACTCACTGGTGAGAGTTACAGATTAAGGAAGTGAATCTTATGAGGAAATAGAAGTATCTCAACTTCAACTAGTTGTGCTCTTTTTAAATTGTCTGACAGCCAAAGGCTGGATGCTAGAGCCATCCAAAGTATTTCAGTGCCAGCAACTGGCGGGTGTGTTTTCTTCTCTTTCCAGTCATCTCCCCTTTTCAAATAATGGAATAACATTCACTATGCAGCAAATCCTGCCCCTGCAAAAGGCTCCATGTGCAGTGGAACTGATGATTCCTCTATGCAGGTGCGGAGGTCATGGGGAAACTTGGCAAGGAGCATAAACAACATTGCTGGGCTATGAGGGGGGATATCTGAGGCATAGAGATGCCTTTGCCACAAGCACTTTCCCCCAAATTTGCCCCCTATGTTGGGTGGGGGAAAAGATGTAGGAGATACTATGATGACTCTACAACACTAGAAAATTACCTTACGTAGGGGAAATCCTCCACCAGCCAGATTCACAAACTAGGGAGGGCTTGCAGAGGGAGAACCAGAGAATCTGACTCTACTACTGTAGACAGCAATTTAGCTTTTAGCTTTCTCTTTTGCTAAGTCAGGGAGGAATCCACCTATTTTAAAATCTGGAGTCCATGTATATTTGGTAATATTTTTTATATTATGTTTTCAGTTGGTGGCAAGGTGCCCAGAGCTCCGGATGGACTTTTTTTGTGGTAGTGTTTTTAAATATAAATAGAGAGAATTATATTTGGTTATGTGCATTTATCCATCTTGTAAAAAATTTGATGGGAAATAATTTAAAATATCCTCGGCTTGCCTAGCTCCTACATCTCTCCCCCTAAATTATCTTCTACCCACTCTCCCTGAGAGACTCAATATGCTAATGGTTTTTTTTCTGTCACTGTTCCTCTTTAGAATGACTATGTCATCCAGGCAGGGAACAAACTTCACACCATGTGAGTTAAGTGACCGAACACAAACCAAATACTGAATGCCAAATATCAAAAATTTGAAAGAGCACTGCCTACAATGAGATTGCAAACAACAACTTAAACAACAACATGTGATAAAGCAAGTTACCTCTGACAATGTGGAAACCCAAGGGATAGATCTGTCAAAGGGCTCATTCAAAGCTGTATGTTCATTGTATTAAAACCCCTTATTGAATATATGTAAAGTTTCAGGGGGCAAATAGAGAAGGAGAACCCAAACATGCAGTGCAGAATGTAGAGCTGGCTTCTTCCTTCCTTTCCCCAATGGTTCTTATCTTAAAACATAGAGATTTTGGCATTCTTACTGTAGGGCAGTATTGCTTTGCAGAGTTTTTGCTGAAGCCAATATGTCACAACCTGTTGGCTCCAGTTTAGGTTATGTGAAGGAGTATGTCAGCACTGCCATTTATACCTTTACAGAGCACCATCTCGTGAAAGGAAGGCTGTACTGCAAGGAAGGCAACATGATCTAGTTGATAGACCATTGGACTCGAGTTCTATTCCCAGCTCTGTTACTGACTGCTGTGTGACCTTGGCCAAGTTACTTTACTTCGCTCTGCCTCTGTTTCGCCTCCCACTCTTTCTCTGCTTTGTCTATTTACACTGTAAGATTTGTGGGGCAGAGACTATCTCCTACCATCTGTATGTACAACACCTAGCACAATGGGTCCCTGATATAATTTGCAGTCTCCAAGCACTACTAGAACATAAGAAAGGCCATACTGGATCAAAACAACGGTCCATCTACCCCAGTATCCTGTCTTCCGACAGTGGCCAATGCCAGATGCTTCAGAGGAAATGAACAGAACAGGCAATCAGCGAGTTATCCATCCCCTGTCATCCACTCCCAGCTTCTGGCAATCAGAGGCTAGAACACCCAGAGCATGGGGTTGCAGCCCTGACCATCTTAGCTAATAGCCATTGATGGATCTATTCTCCATGAATTTAGCTAATTCTTTTTTGAACCGCTTTATAGTTTTGGCCTTCACAGCATTCCCTGGCAATGAGTTCCACAGGTTGACTGTGTGTTGTGTGAAGAAGTACTTCCTGCCTATTAATTTCATTGGGTGACATCTGGTTCTTATGTTATCTGAAGGAGTAAATAACACTTCCTTATTTACTTTCTTCACAACATTCATGATTTTATAGACCTCTATCATATCCCCTCTTAGTCTTCTCTTTTGCAAGATGATAACCCCAGTCTTTTTAATCTCTCCTCATATGGAAGTTGTTCCATATTCCTAATAATTTTTGTTGCCCTTCTCTGTAACTTTTCAATTCTAATATATCTTTTTTTAAATGGGGTGACCAGAACTGCACACAGTATTTACGGTGTTGGTGTACCATGGATTTATATAATGGCATTATGATATTGTGTGTCTTATTATCTACCCCTTTCATAATTGTTCCTAACGTTGAGTGGATGATTTTAGAGAACTATCCACAATGACTCCAAGCTCTCTTTCTTGAGCAGTAACAGCTAATTTACATCCCATAATTTTGTATGTAAAATTGGGATTATGTTTTCCAATGTGCATTATTTTACATTTATCATCATTGAATTTCATCTGCCATTTTGTCACCCAGTTTAGTGAGATCCCTTTGGAACTCTTTGCAGTTTGCTTTGGTCTTAACTCTCTTTGAGTAATTTTGTATTGCCTGCAAATTTTGCCACCTCATTGTTTACCTCTTTTTCCACATCATTTATGAAAATGTTGAACAGCACTGGTCCTAGTACAGATCCCTAGGGGACACTACTATTTACCTGTCTCCATTCTGAAAACTGGCCATTTATTCCTACCCTTTGTTTCCTGTCTTTTAACCAGTTACTGATTCATGAGATGACCTTCCCTTTTATCCCATGACAGTTTACTTTGCTTAAGAGCTTTTGGTGAGGGACCTTGTCAAAAGCTTTCTGAAAGTCCAAGTATATTATATCCCCTGGGTCACCCTTGTTGACCCTCTCACAGAATTCTGATAGATTTGTGAGGCATGATTTCCCTTTATAAAAATTGTGTTGACTCTTCCCCAACAAATCATATTAATCTATGTGTCTGATAACTCTGTTCTTTACTATAGTTTCAATCAATTTGTCTGGTACTGAAGTTAGGTTTACTGGCCAGTAATTGCCAGGATCACCTCTGGAGCCTTTTTAAAAAATTGGAGTCACATTAGCTATCCTCCAGGTCATCTGGCACAAAAGCAGATTTAAATGATAAGTTACATACCATAGTTAGTAGTTCTGCAATTTCTTATTTGTGTTTCTTCAGAAGCCTTGGATGAATACCATCTGGTTCTGGTGACTCATTACTGTTTAATTTATCAATTTGCAATACTGCAGTACAAATAAACTGTAACACTGGCAGCACCATACTTCCCCACTGAAGAGTGGGAAACTGCTAAATATTAGCTGGTTTATTCTAATTCTGATTTATTTGTTTTTGGATGGTGGCAGGTTTTTTTTTTTTTTTTGAATGGGCGAGCATTTCATATGCCTGTTGTTACGTGATTTTTATTAGTCAAATCAATGTACTTTTTTGGAATCTGAAAGTCTGTACTTTTGATATTTATCATGGACTCCCGACTTGTTTTCAGCTTTCCTCCCTGTCTGTTTCCATGAATCTATCACATACATTTCCAGTGCTACAATTGTATTGTGACTCTAGGGACCCAAATATGTTTGTAAAACTATTTGCTGAACAAATACAAATAAATATATTTGTCAAAATCATGATTGATTTCCAGACAATTCAAAAATAGAAAGAGAGCCAATGCCAATGAATAAATCATTGGCAGTTAATAGTTCAACAAACTGAACTCAACCAAGTTAAACGATGTAATCTTTGTATTTGTCTAGGCTGGGAGGAGTGGTTGAGGATAGTTTAATTTTAGCTAACACATATAAACTGCAAACAGCATAATCACAACCATTTTATCTAATCTGGACAAAGCTTTATAAAAGATTAAGGAGGTTTCTCATAAAAATAGAGTAGTAGAGAAGGAACTCCCTCCTTATGGTGGAATTATCTTGTGCAGCCAAAAGTTTTGCCCAAAAAATGAATGTAGTACAATTGAACTTCTTGGAGACTGTCTCTTATCTTAAACAGCTCCAATTTTTCACACTCCACAGGATGAGCTTCAAGAGAAAAATCAAATTTAGATGCTCTTTCCTGCTGATAGTCATAATGTGAACAACCACAAGAATAATTAATGCAAGTCACTGTCTAACTTGACCCCTTCCGCACCTAGAAACGTTTTGTGGAATTAAACAAGATAAAAAGCTTAAAATCCATAACATTTGATGTAAGATGTAACAAAAATGAGTTTACACATCCAAACCTGCAGTTCTGACCTTAGGCAAAACTCCCACCAGGGCTGGGAACTGCAGCAATACAGAGAGGAATGTAAAGATTCCTCACAGAACCCACTGGGAAGATTGTCTCTTTCTTGGTTAGTTGAATGATTCTATTATGTCCTCATTCTTGCAGCTCTTGCTTTTAGCAGAAATGGAAAGGAGGCCGAGAGAAAGAGCTAAGTAAAAGGCTCTCAGTAAGATTCTAGGCTTCAAAGCATAATGTTAAGACCCTGGCTTCTGTGAGGTTAGTGGTCCTCCTCCTCTAGGCTTCTTGGCTGATGTCAAGGCCCTGGCCTCTATGAAGTCACCGTCTTAGTACCTCTAGTTTTATGGACTGATGTCAGGGAGTAGGCCTCTGTCAGTTGACTGCCTCACCAAGCTGAAACTGTTCTAATTTGTGTTTGTTTATTCTGCATTTGTGTGTGTGGGGGGGGGGGAGGGAGGAACTGACCCCCACTGAGCAGTGAGGAAATGAAACCCTTGACTACAGAAACCAGACTGCTGAGCTGGGTGAGGAGGTTCCATAGGTCCTTTGCTGAATGGGGTAACAAGGGAAAAATGAAATAAAAAAGCCAGTGCTAGTGAAACAACAGGAGTGGATCTCACATTACTGTGGTGAAGGTAAGGGGAAAATTCAACATATCAGCTGACCAAATATTAGTTTATCACCGCAGAGGCAGGAATGAAAGCAGCAATGTTTCAGTTCTGATTCCAATTGGGGTGAATCTGATAACCACTACACTATGGAAATTCAGCTGACAACATCTCACACATGGACAAGGCAAGGTTAAGGCATACTGCTTGGCCTATGCCCCATCCTCAGAACCCTTTCTTTCGTCCATTCCCCACCAACTCCCTTAGGTAAATTAACTGTATGGAACAGAAGTGTAATGCTATAGATATAATTATTCATTTAGAGCCTGATCCAAAGCCCAATAAAGTCAATCAACAGATTCTTAGTCTGAACTAGCTGTAATAAAATATTATTTTATTTGCTATGGGCAAAATTCTGCCCTCAGAAATGTTCAGAGGATTTAGACTGATAGTCTGTAAGCAGGAAAAAAAATCTTCTTGCATCTAAAACCAAAATAACTAATCCAAGAACACCACACTAGTATATATTCCTTTTTTTCTTATTATACAGGTATCAATGGTTTCTTTTTTAAATAATAATGCCTTTACATATTATTTAAATAATTAAAACATCAGAAGTGATTGTGGTTCCTCTGTTTAGTGAACACACGTTGTGCTTACATACACATAACAGATCACATATCTGGGTCAATTGTCTGCATGTAAATAAGATTATGAAAATATACAGAAGGGGAATTATTTTTTGCAATAAAATGTCTATACATAGATTGGGGCCTCCCTGTATAACCTTTCAACACTTTTTTAAAAGTCACCGATTTTGCCCTGCAAATCAGGTAGGTTAGATATCTAAATTCTATCATTTGTCCCTGAAGCCAAGTACAAGTAGAAAATTGTGGGTGAAGATGTAAAGGCTATGCTGAGGCTCCTTTGAAAATGTGACCACAAAGTTTTCACTAGTTATAATAGTTCCAAATCTCCTGGGGAAAAATAAACCTATACCTATAACTGTAATTACAGGGCATTCCAGTGGCAACTCTCCGTCCTATCTATTTTAACTCCTGTCTCCCTTTTGAGTATTGGTCCTAGCTACTGACCCTATTTAATAATGAATGAGGTAGAAAATGGGAGAGGGACTTGGGGGAACCAAGATTCAAAGAGAGACCCAATCAAAGGAAAAGATGATAGTGACACGCTATCTTATATATGTTCCCCAAACTACCATCCTCCCACTCCCCAAAACCTCACAATTCTCCCCACCTTTTAAAACAAGTTCCTTCATGCCAAATTGTCAAAATCCTGCCATATGCATTGTCTTGCCCCCAGCCCCTCTCCAGCCCTCCCTAGAGGCAACTTGAAGTTATATAGCTGAGCTGGGGGATGGTCCTGAAAAGTGGTCACACTGAAGATCTGACAAATGTAGCTAGACACATCACTATGATAGCTATACATGTGTGGCGATAAATAAGTTGTCAGGCACATCAGCACATAGGGGAATCCCTTTTGTTTAAAAAGTGTTTCTTCAAAGACATAGGCATCCCCATCTCTCTTTGAGGAAGGCGCTGTGTGGGAGGATATGTGGGCTTTCCTACAATGCCACAACTGAGGAGCCTGTCTTTAAGTAGTGCTTAACTGAAAATGCACAGTCCAGGCAAAATGCAAAGGCACAAAGAGTAGATAAAGAAATAGTCAATGCTAAGCAAAGTGTGGGCTGAAGAATTCTGCCTCCTAAGGAGGTGACAGTCAAATGAAGCTGGCTCATCATGTGTGTCAAAGGCAGCATTAGACAGGTAAATAGCAATTAAATACTTCCCTCCCACTCTAAAATTCCACTCTGAAAACACTGGGTATTGCAGGAAGCTTCCTGCTGACAGGCACATCCTAACTAGAATTACACTTTAATATTTCCTCTTTTAGAAAGATGTTTAATTTATACATTATATAATCAACCTATTCCTCATACAGTTTCTAGGAGCCAGAAAGCTAAATTGGGAAAATATTTGCCACACAATGACGTACACAATTTAAAAAGATCATTTTTACTATGTCTTCCTTTCTAAAAAGTCATTAATGAGAAATGCGGTATATGTAGCAGTGTTTATTATGCTTTAGTTTTCTCTGTTCTGCACCTTTAAATCGCTTAAAACTGCTTTTGTGACAGGCAGACTCTTTCTGTTCAGTTCAGTGCACATTGGCAGAGATACCTAGCTGTCTGGTACCTCTGATCTTGTAAGAGCCAGCTACCAAGTGTCCCAGGATGCCCCCAAATGGGAATAGAGCAATGAAGAGTTGGCAAATTTAGGCTTTGGTCCTACAACTGACTCCATGCCACGGGTCCCAGGTGTCCATGCAGAGCCCCGTTGACTTCACTGGGTTTCCACCCAAATGCAGGGATTTACCCACATGGAGTTTCTTACAGGACTGGACCCAAACAAAGTTTCATTTCACCCAGAGCCAAAAACTGAGATTTAGAACAACATTAGCCTAAAAGAAGTATTTACCAAATGGCAACTAAACTTGCCAACCCCGAACACTCAAAAACCATGAGGCAGACCCCACCCCTACTCATCTCCACACTCCGTCATGAAATTGGCTTAAAATTGTTGAGATGTTTAAAAATAATTGTGTTGGGGTTCTTTTTATTTGCCTTCATGTTTTGGGCCATTAGGGGTCACAATCTCAAGCTTTTCTCTGAAACCAGGAGGGCTAGAATCATACTTATTTTAAAAATGAAAGCCGACATTCTCACGCCATTAAATGACTTAGGAAAAATACCAACTATTATGAGAGTCATGATAAAACTGACAGTACCATTGAGAGGGAAGCCTACATCATGGAGTTGGTGAGACCCCCCAGTTTCTCTCTGTCCTTAACTCCTTTCAGCATCAACGATATACTCTCAGAATGGAGAGTCTCCAACCCTATCTTCCTACTATTCCTTACCAGATGCAGGCCTACAAAGATGGCTAATGTGGTAGACTGTTTCCCTGTGATGTCTTGCTACATATATGAAGGCCTACAAAATCAGCCTCCATGGGCCACATCTTTAACCCATACATCACTGATGGAAGGGAGGACCTCCAGCCTTCAACCCTAACATGGGGGACAGCAGGCTGGGATTCTGTCTGAGTCCCCTACTATTTCTCAAGCCTACTTCTTCCCCGTTAGTGACAGTGCACTCAGTCACAGGGTGCTCTCCCATGCAGAATTTACTTTTCTTCTTTTTTGGTTTGTTTTTGTCTTAAAGATAATTCTGACAAAGAATCCGTCTGTTCTTTCGGAAAAACAAAACAAGTAAACGTAATAACACTGCTGCACAACTATAATGCCTTTCAGTCAAATCTCTCAAAGAGAAGTCTAAAAAGCAAAGCCAACCTGCAAAACAGAAGGGGAAGAATTCCCTAGGATTATGTTACATATGTAGCAGCTAGAGCAATATGTGCTCTGCAGACCAGGGCCGCCCGGGGGGGGGGGGCAAGTGGGGCAATTTGCCCCAGGCCCTGGGCCCCGCAGGGAATATAGTATTCTATAGTATTGCAACTTTTTTTATGGAAGGGGCCACAAAATTGCTTTGTCCCCGGCCCCTGAATCCTCTGGGCGGCCCTGCTGCAGACTACATGGACATCAGGATCCCTGAGCTATCTTGCTTTGCACCAGCAGCATGGCTTCAAAAGCTTGATTTGGCTGCTATAATTTTCCTTACCCACAACACCCCTCCTTTCACAAGTACTGAGTTAGGACAATGTTTTAGACCCATTTTTACTGAGAATGCTGTCTCATGAATTAGTTTGCTATTTTAACTTTTCTTGCAGGTTTTACAAAATTAAATTAATTTGTTACTCTTGACACTTGCTAAGGAAAAAAATTCCTCAAGACTTACTGTTTTATTTCTAGAAAACTGTTCAGCATAACAGTCAGTTTTTAGCATATACTAGCATGTATTTCGTTTGGGTAAACAAACAGAAAGCAATAGCCATGTTATCTCCAATCGTGCATCAATACATATTTTGGATAATATACGGGAAAAATATATACCAGAATAATAGTGTAGCTATAACCTAACAAAAAACTGTAGCTCAGTCAGCAAAGAACAGAGCAGAGTTAATAAAATAGATAGAAATGTAAGCAGCTTAATAGTATGCAATTTGACTGCCAGAGTATCTAAAATCTCATCCTACATAATATCTAACTAGATCATCAAAGTCTGCAGCTGGATTAGTGCATCATGGAAATGGATCATCAAAGTATGCAGCTTAATTAGTAGTGTGTAAGATCTCAAGTACTAAAATATGCAGCAGAATCAGTAAAATATACTTGATTAGTAAAACATGCCACATTCAGTCAGTACATCTTAATCAACAATTCAACAACCGACTCAGGTCAACTCTAGGTTCTGCAGGGTCCTATGTAAAGAATAAGATGTGCAAAACCTTGTCAGAGTTCTTTCGGTTGCACATCTACAGAAAAGGGAGAGGGGACTGGGCAACTTGCGGATAAGGCTTAGGAAGGGTGCTTATTATTATGGGGAAGGAGTTCTGAGCAAACAAGATGGTCAAGAAGATATTTGTTGTACTACAAAGGCAAGGGAGAGTTGTCAGCTGTGTGAGCTGGTGGTGAGGGGGATCAAGAGATTTGGCACAGTGGGTGCACGTGGGTTTTAACATCTTATTGGGTTGGGTTATGAGTGCTTGAAAGTGAAGCGGGTTTCCCTACTTGATGGCCTCTCGATCTTGGCTGATGTGACCTGTCACTCCACTGATCTGCTATCCAACTTCCCCAATCAACTTCCAACTTCCTGATCTGTGGGCTCCAGTTCACAAGCACTTAGTATCCAGCAGTCACTGCGGTGCCTCATCATTTGAATATCTGGATGTTCTAATGAAAGAGGGAATCTAGCAGGTATCAAATGCTGGAGCACTCCAGATTGTACAAGATCAGGTTTTGATGCTTACACTTAGACATATGGTAAATAAAGTCCAGTATCTGAAACTGGCCTTGAAAAGTCCTGTGGCTGAAACAGCTTCTCCTAAACTAATACAAAGTTTTCCAGAGTACAAGGCCCTAAGCAGACCATCCTAACCACATGTGTGGCCTCTTCCAACCTAGCACTCCTAGGGGCAGAACCAGCCCCACTGACACATGGATGCCTGGGAGCCAAAGTACAGCGAGGTGATGGTATCTGAGGCACCTTAAGAACCCATAGACACCAGTTAGGTCAGCAGACTGCATTCTACAAATGGAACTCTGGCTGTTCTTCACTGTCTGCTGATTGGCTATTTGCTCCTCATTCCTTTCTATGCGTCTGTCTGCTGGTAGTCTCACTCTCTTTACCCTCTATATTCCTCTTCATTCTCTCCTCCATTCCATAATTCTCTCTCAATATCCCTCTTCCCTTTCCATCCATTTTCTTTTGTGCTCCTATTAACTCATCCTTCCATTTACCCTTCACCCCCATAATTAATAGCAACACTCAGCTCATATAGAGCACTTTTCACCCATTAGATATCAAAATTCTTTACAAAGAAAGCCATTTTACAAATGGCAAAACTGAGGCAAATATAGCTGATTTGCTCCAAGTCAGTCAGCAGCTCTGTTGACTCCTTAACCCAGTGCTGTGTAGTGGACCATGCTGCCACTCTAAAAACAAAAACAAACTTTTTAAAATTATTCGATACCATTGATTTGTTAGCACATAGCTAATCTAGGTAACCCCCACACTCATTCTACTGTTACCCTTCATATATGACATTGTAAAAGAATCACAGAAGGAGTTGTTTTATTTTAACAGTATTATCCCTGAAGCTACTTTGTCTCTCTTTTTCTTCCTTCTGTCTCTGGTTCATTAGAGAGCTTAACCAAATGCAAAGAAACAGAACAAATACCATCATCCTTTCCTCTTGTTGTTACTAGTGCTCACCTGTGTCATCTTGTCTTAAACTATAAACTCTTCATGTGTCTTTCCATGTTTGTACAGCCCTTAGCACTACAGGACCGTGCTCCTGACTGGAAGGCCCCACTTTGGCATTACCACAGTATACAGTACAGCAAAAAAACTCACTGAAGTACCAGAAAGAATCTCACTTTCATCATTATATTACAGTTGCAAATGATGGTGTTTCTCTTTTAGTTGTAACCCTTTCATAGACAGCTTGATTCCAGCATCAGAGGCATGTGAAGCATAGTTTTGTTCTGCATGGATATTTATGAATAAAGGTGCTACACCAAATTCTGTGCTGCAGAAAAAGGGTGTAAAAGCAACTACAAAGAAGGATCTGGTGGTGTTTGTTTATTCACATTACAAAAGATTTGGGTCCTTACTGTTAGAGGAGACCAATATTTTTAGTTATTCTCTCACCATAAGAATTATTTCTGATCCTCTTTTTAACTTTGGTTATACACAGAAGTCTTACTTTTATGAAAATTAAGACCACTAAAAATGGTTTTGTAATTAAAAATAAAAACACAGGAAAACTTTTTTTAAATCAAAACTTTCTCCTGTAATAGCTGAAGCCCAAAGATTGCTGCACTAAAACCTTGAAAGTGAAACTGATTTCACTGATACTTCCTTGTCATAGTAGAATAATGCAAAATATAACAAAGAGATAAATGGTGACAAGTAACCTGTATTTTTAAAATGCTTTAATTTTAATATTATTAGTCACAAGGTAGGAAATGAATTGATTTCCAAGATTTTTTTAAAATTAATAGTGTTCCTTTGGAACTGCGTGCACACTACAAAAGTAAATAATCAAGAACTTTTCTGAATGATAATCAGTAATTTCCACTGGGTACTTCAACGGTAGAAGCTTTTTCCACTCAATCAAATGTCATACAACTACTGCAGACATTCCTTCACTTAGGATAAATCATCATCCACTTAAAGAATGATGGTCCTTGAAGACCCCTAGCGGAGATTTTTAGAAACTACAGCTGATCAGCTAAAACGCATATCACTAAGTGTACAAATATTGTATTATTGTGGTAACATTCAAAGGCTAGTGCCCCAGTGTGGTAGGCACTGTTGAAACACATAACAAAAAAGACTGAAAAGATTACACTGCAATTAAATATGTTACATCCTCTTACAGCAGAGCATTATAGTGTTGTGCCAGCAACGTGATTAAGGAGTTTCACAAATTCCATGAGAACTCGCACATTGAACTGTTTTCAACTTTATTTTTCAACATGACCCAGAATAGTATAACATTATAAAAATGTCTATAAAAACATTATGATGGTTACAGGAACAGATTTATGAGGCACATGTTTCTAACAATGAGAATTAAATTTTAATCATTCTTTTCAAGATTCACAAAGTCACAAAGTCTCTTTTTTGCAGTACCAATAACAACAATTTTGTCGCTGAGTAGACATTTAACAGAAAATCCCTTAGGAAAAACATTCAAGGATCCTTAGTTCTCCGTAGAACCTCTTCCCAAGATTTATTTATTAGACTTAAATTTTGTATGTACATTGGCAACCCAAATGGCAAGTTAGTTGAATTCTAGAGAAGACGCTTGAAACGTCCATCTACAGTTTCACATTTTTATCCTAGTAATAATAATAAATCAGAGAATTTAAATACTCTTGTACGGACATTAATGACAAGTGTAGCCACTCCTAGTGAACCAAAATATTAGAATCTGGGAGTCTCGGGGCCTAAATTCGGTCACCTCCAGCAACATGCAGGTTCTCGACCTGGATTTCTGCAGCCCTCGTGCTGCGGGAGGCATGTTGGCGTGTGCAGTAGGAGCGGCTACATGTGGACGATATTCTGATAGAACAATTGACGGGTTAGAGCCATATGGAGGATCCCGCGTTTAACCTTAGAGTGGGAGGAGTCACAGGCGGCTCCCGAGTCCTTTCCCCCGGCCTGGGGGTACAAAACCCGGGGGTGATGCTGATAAAACGGGACGGCGGACGGACCCAGCACCTTTACAGCAGTGCTACCCCTGGGCGCGGGGGCGCGCGCATGGATATCCCCGGGAGGCGCGCACCCATGCGGATACCCCGGACACCCGCCTCAGAGGAGGCTGGGGAAGCCTGGCCAGGTGGCATCTCTGCCCCGCCCCCTCCGCTAAAGAGCCCGCCCTCCCACACCCGCACACGCGGCCGGCAGGCCGGGGAGGCTGCAGCCGGACCACTCATGTTCGAGTCGCGCCTCCGAGCCAATGAAAATTCGCTGCCGACTCCCACAGCATGGCTCAGTGCCCGTTACCATGGAGACCTTCCACTCTTCTCGTGGGATTTGCGCATTTGGACGTGGCTCTCGCGAGATTTCCGGGCGGCGCGGTGACGCCACTGCGTGCGTGCTTGAGGCGGAAGTGTTTCGGTGTTTACAGGAGACAGAGCCTGGGGCCGGGGCGCCGGGACGCAGCCGCAGAGCTCATGTGCCCGCAGCCCCCACCGCCTATGGAGGTGATGGAGGGGCCCCTCAACCTGGTGAGCCGCGCCCCGGGCGGGGAGGGGTCGCTGGGCAGCGGCGCCGGGGCGGGCGGCGGCTGCCCCGCTGGCAGGGGGGGCGCCTGGCGATGCAGGTGCGGAGCGCGAAAAGAGTCGGTGCTGGGGCGGGCAATGGGAGGTGAACGCCCCGGAGCCCCGGCTGCGCTGCGGCTTCCACCGCCGCAGGGGGAGGAGCTGCCCCCGTGGCACAGCGGGGGGCTGAGTGTCGCTGGCGAGGACAAGGCCCTGCTGGCTGAGGTGGAGGAGGCTGCTAGTAGCGGCTGCACCTTCCCCTCGCGCCCTGCGGCAGGGGCCTTGAACTCCAGCCTCTGGTGCCCACCAGCGGGACAGTAAACAAACGCTCCGGGCAGGTCCCAGTGCTGGGGAAATGCAGGACCCGTGGAGTCATTGTCTGGTCGGTCCTGGCGGTGCACATTCTTCAAAATCGCATCATAGCCCTGATTAGAAACCACCTCTAGCCACGTCAGCTCGGAGTAATAATATAACAGCTGCTAGTGAGTTAAATATGGTGTTAGACCCATTAGAAAATCCCCCGTCTTTCTATGTATACACCCTAAGAATAAAAGGTGATGGGCAGGTAACACAGACACTTGAAGTTACTCGTGTACAGTATTGTGTAAGTGTCTTTCCTTCACTGGTGTATAGTATTTCAGTACTTTGAGAGTTAGTCATAGGGCCAGGAGATTTTGGACTGCTAAAAGTGGCTGTAGCTGTTTAGGAAGAATATTAGAGGGAATCAAAGCATGAATAACTGATTCATCAAATCAAGATTGGGATAAGGAGTAATTCTGGCTGTGCCCTGGTACTAGAATACTTATATGAGTGACATGAGACATGTGCAAAAACAACAAGGAGTCTGGTGGCACCTTAAAGACTAACAGATTTATTTGGGCATAAGCTTTCGTGGGTAAAAACCTCACTGCATCCGAAGAAGTGAGGTTTTTACCCACGAAATCTTATGCCCAAATAAATCTGTTAGTCTTTAAGGTGCCACCAGACTCCTTGTTGTTTTTGTAGATACAGACTAACACGGCTACCCCCTGATATGAGACATGTGGGAAGGAAACACTTTAGGATTACAGAAACAGGATAAAATGCACACCGCGGCCTTGTCTGCATTAGAGAAGTACTGATTTAATTAAATCGGTGGAACCCTATTGTACAGAGAGACTATTTTAATGTGTGCCTTATAGATTTAAAGTAGATTCCTTACTGATTTAAGCTAAATTGATATAAGGAACTCAGACTGAAATAGTGATTTTGCAGTAGGTTGGCACCAAGGCTAATCTGAGATTTAAAGTTATGTCATGTAGAGAAGGTCTAAGACCAAGTAGTAAGAAGTTGATCTTTGCTCACAAGCAAGAAACAAGTGAATAATCATACATAAGGGGTAATTTAGTGATGGGATGGGCATCCAATCAGGCTGAAAGTTAAGAAGATTGTGCTGGAGGAAGGAGCCATAGAGGTTGAGAAGTCACTCCAGAACCTCGTTAAGCAGTTGAGTAAACATAGGACTGCAGTCAGCAACTGAGGAAAGATCTAGTGGGGGTTTAGAAGACAGAGATCATCAATTTTGGTTCTGAGTGGTAAATAGGTAATAACTATGGGTGGCTGGGCAGGAGTCACCATTTAGTAGTGCCCCTTCCTGACATTTAAAAGCAGACCATTAAGTAAAGTCTTCTGCACTAACAAAAGTATGAATTAGGCCAAGGAGATGGTCTGACCACAAGAGCAGTGTGATCACCATACCTGTTTATAGTGCCAGACAAAAATATCTCTAGACTCTTGTGTGTGCTATAGGAGTTCTTGTAAAGAAAGTAGTGACATATGTTGTCCACTAGCATCCTGACAGTGGCCAATACAACTTCAGAGGAAGGTGCAAGAAACCCTACAAATAAAAAAATAATGGAATGACCTGCTTATAGGGGAATATTTTCCTAACCCCCTCATTAATGAGTGACTATAACCTGAAGTATGGTTTTTACCCTTAACGTAGAACTTTGTATCTTATCTGATGGAACTATGAATCATCTCATCCCTGGAAACAACCAATGTCTTTTTGAATCCCACTGAGCTCTTGGCCTCTCTTGTGGCAATGACTTCCATAAGTATTATGTAGTGTAGATAAGGGCTAAGTGTTTTATAAGTAAGTTACAGCTTTTAACAGTTTTCCCTCTGTTGAAATTAGGCTCACTGCTCTGAAAGCCAGGATCACCCAGTAACTTTTTTCTAAAGTACAATATTTTCTTTCCTCCAGTGTAGAATGTTGACTTTAGTGAAATTGCATAGGTTTGTTAGCAGCTCAGACTATTCATTCTAAAATTCATTAACTCTTGGATGTGAATACCATATGTTCCTGGTGACTTTAAAAATTTCAGTTTGTTGTATCACCTGAGAAGTTGAGCATCTCGCCTATTTCCACAATGAAGAGAACTGATAAAAAAATAATTTAGCTACTTTGCAGTGTCCTTTTGCACCTGAATTGCTCCTTTAACATCCTGCTTATCCAGCAAACCTGAAAATTCTCTTGTAGTCTTTCTGCAACTGATACTTAGAGTTTCTAGTTTATGTATTTGGCTATTTGCGCTTAGCGTATCTAATTCCTTACATGTCTGCAATAGTATGCTTTTCTCTATTGGCTTCACTTGGGCTGCATTTCCATTTTTCTGAAGGATACCTGTTGGCTCAAATTTCTTTAGTCCTTTAACTATACCATTTTCTGTTTGCATCCCCCTTCTTGTTGTGCATGCCTTCTGAGTCATCATGGTATGCCTAAATAGCCTAAGGATTTTAGTTTCCTCAAGCCTGACTTTAGGGTTTTGACTTTTTTCTGCTTGAAATCCTCCTTTCTAAAGGGTAGTCTCACAGTGCTAGCTTTTGGTGATTGTTTCTGTGAAAGAATATCTTAATTATATTGTGGTCACTAATACTTACTGGTTCAGCTATAGTGACTTCTTGAATTAACAGCTGTGTATTATTTAGGAATAAGTTCCTTCCTTCTCCATTAACATCTAGCACCATCTCGCAGCCCATTAAGGGAGCAGTGATGCTGGGCTTGTGCTCCTTCTCTCCTTCAGAGAATTCCAGAGTTTTTCCTGGTCCCAAAGTTTCTATTAACTTTGAGTAAGTGGGATTATAATCCTACTAGTCTAGTTGTAGGGTTATGTCTTAGAACTGTATCTGTATAAATTCTACTGGATGGTCACCTCCACTAAACCTCAGTCATGTCTACAATTGTAGGACCCCCTTTATTTCTTGGTTTTCCTTTGCCCAAAATAGCTTCATTATAAAAGAACCTCCCCCACTAATGTTTGTAGTGAAGCTGGTTGGTGTTAGCAACAGAACACAGGTTGCTCTTAATACTTCTAAATTCTGTCATTTGTTAGTTTGACAAAACAAACCCTCCCTGAAGTTACTTTCCTCAGCCCTCCTTGCTTCATTTTTTTAGTTTGTTTTTTTACTTCAGTTGTAGCTTTTAGCATGTGTAGCCTATTGCAGTCTGTGCCTCGTATCTTGTTAAAGTTTTGTTAGTTTCCGAAGGATGCTCTACCATTAACTCCGAATATCTTCAAACAAGCAAAGTCATTCTATGTGGGCTAAAGTCTTTCCAGAGAGACTTTTCCACTGTGTTTCAGGAAAATAAAGCATGCATAAGGAAAGAGGACTTTCTGTCAACTTGTTGCTCCAGGGAGACCACAATAGATTTGCTCTGTTCGAAAACTAATAATTCACAAATCTACCTTTTAAAAATCACATAGGGACTTACTTGTTTTGTCCTAGGAGTCTTCTATCAGCAGTTAGCAGTAGAGTGGGATCACTTGGGAGAGACTGCTCTTATTCACCCAGGCTAGAGTCATGTGACTATTTACCACTTAAAGCTGTAGCTGTTCAGTTCCTTAGATTAGTAATCAAGCATGTTTCTATCTTTCCTTACCTCAAAGGCGGCAGTCTTACTGTTCTTAATCATCCCACTCAAAGGAAATATTGACTTCCCATGTGGCTCATCAAAATTAATGAGCAAGTAGAGGGATGTTTGGTGCTTCCCTAAAGTCTCCATGTTTTCTTAAAAATGTGGAGATTACCCTTAAAAGGGACTCTACTGCAGCCAGAGGATGCTCTGTTACACAACTTCATTGTAACCATATTAGAAACTTGTCTGCTCCTCTGTTCTCCAGGAGTGCAGTATGACATGCCTAAACAATATCTGACAGGCTATGTTTTTTTTAAGGCTTTTCACATGCTTACCTGCTGTGATTAGCTATTTAACCATAATTTTAAATGACACTTTCTGTAGAAAATTCTTATGCAGAAATTATTCCAGGCTAATTCATAAATGGTACTGGGGTTCTGTTTTGCTGAATTTAATTCTGATCAATGAAATTGCTACTTTTTTCTTTCTTCTCAAGACTTAAGAATGTCTCCTCTTCCAGTTGACCTGGCTTCTTTGGACCTGTCTCTTGGATAGGCCAAGACTACCCATTTTGATATTGAAACTGTCACTTTGGGAAACTACAGAACTAGTTGTAAAGTTGAGTGTGTTGAGGGTTCTACAGATATTACTAATGCAAGATACCAAGCTCATTTCCTGTTAATGTCCCATTTCATATACTTTCTGAGCTGGGCTCCTATTTTTCTCAAGAGCATTTTAGTAAATGAAGTTACTGTATGCACAAACCAACCTCTCTTGCCAAAGGGTGAAGCATAGAAAATGGCTATTTGTGAAGCAAACACTGCTCTGGGTTAACATACTTGTGAATTCACTCCTTGGTTTGTCAGGAGAATAAACTCTTTTCCTTGGTATAGCCTCATGTGAGAGTTTATGGAAAGATGTAATAGAACAGTATCTTTCCCTTGGAATATTGGCAGAAAAAAGGAATCGCCTTCCTCTGCCGTGTTCAGACAAATGTGGGGATGAGCAAAAATGTGGGATGTTGACAATATTAAGGGTTTATCTATACAGCAATGTAGTGCCTGGTGCAAGCTGGCGTGTGAATCTGCAGCACATGAGCCTGTCACACAACGAGTGGCTGTATCGATCCTGCTGCTATCCCGTAAAAGTCCCATCACGTGTTTTGAGTAGATTGCACTAAATCACCATATAGACAAGCCCTAAGTGGGTAAACGCCACTTAAATATTGTCACAAAGATCCTGGAGTCTAGTCTGAGCCTTTGTTCACACAGGTCAATACTGGGTTATAAAAACTACCCTACCGACCCAAATGTCTTAACTGGGTTGACATAACTGATAGGGTCCATAAACAAAAAACCCATCTCTCTAGAAACAGTATCTCTTAAATCATGCTCTTTGTTAAAACTCTTCTACTCTTAATCTGTTGCCATGAAGCAGCTTACTGCTATTAAAGTATGGCTACTTATGCTGAATTTTGTAAACTTTTAACCAAGTTGAAGGCTTTTATGTAAAGCATCAAATGATAGTGTTTCTCTTATTTTGTCAGCGTTGAGTGCAGGGAGCTCTTCAGGATCGTGAAGGAAATGAAAAGCTGTTGGGAACTATGGTCCCACAAGAGAAGTGCATGTGTGGTTGATCTCACACATTGCTTATGAGAAGATTCCAGGCTCTCACATTAGGGCACACAACTCCACAGCATAGGAATCAATAAGGGCAGTTTTGGAGGATTGTTTCCAGTAGCTCATGGCAATATAGCCACTGGTGGCTGGTTCCTTACACCATGGACCATTGCCCTAAGACACTTGTTTGCCACTGCAAGTGTGTAAATGTTTGGTATTCTGTGTGAAGCCTTACAGTCACTGCCACTTGATAAAACCTTAAACTTTTGCCATACCTGCACAGTACATTTGTCCACAAAAGTCCTGCGGTGGGTGAGCATTATAGGAAATTGTTTCTCTGCCTCTCAAAGTCTGGAATGGGAGATCTTGGGTTAAGACTCTGAAGATGTATGATGTGTGAACACCTGATTATCTGTTTGGTGCTAGTTACTATAAAAACCAGTTCCAGTCATTTCTAGTTTCAGCTTTGATTAAAATAAAATTTTGTTTCTTTTAAGGCTCATCAGCAGAGTAGAAAAGCAGACCGGTTGTTGGCAGCAGGGAAATACGAAGAAGCAATTTCTTGTCACAAAAAAGCAGCTGGTGAGCATTACCTTTCCATAAGATATTTATGATCCAGTTTTCAAAAGCAGCCTTGAAACTTGCTCAGGCCAACTAACTATATACATACTTGCATATATACAAATGCTGTTTTTATACATGCAAAAAATGTGAACACAGGTTTGGAAGCCCTGTGGGAAGCCTCTCGGAAATGTGGCCTTTAATTTCACTTCAATTTTGACCTTTCATGCCTTTCTTACTTGGAGTAGCTAGTTATCAGCATAATGTGGGAAATATTTAGCCACAAATCTTTGCTAAACAGTCAGTTGGTGGTTAGCAATCTTAATGTTTTTAATGACTCTATTGCTGGTAAAGCAATTTTTACCAAGAAAGCTCAACGTTCAGGGGTAATGAGCTCAGTTTTGCAGGCCCACCCTATGATTGACAGTCTTCCATCCTTATTCACAAAGATTTGTGTTCAGGTTCACATTTGATTTGTGAATGTGCAGCTGCTGCCTATTAACAGGTAAGATCTGCTCTGGAGAGCTGGGAGGTGGCCGCATTAGTAGGCACAACTGGCTGAATAGGTGCAGTTTCTGGGTCTCGTATGGAGGACCGCTAGATAGGTGGCTGCTCCAAGTGCTGTGGGTTTGTTTTTAATATACTTTCCGGGGAGAGGGAGCTTAGAAGCTTGTATTCCTGCCCCAGTCACTGAATTGAACTAGAAGAAGAAACTGAAAAGAAGAAAAAATTCTCTCTGCATCTGGAGAAGAGGGTACTGCTGTCAAAAGCTGACTTAGCACATCAACCACTTCTGGGTCCAGGTGCTTAGCAAGTGACTTCCAGCAGTTCAGTGGATTGGCTTTCTTTAAAATGTCAGTAAATATGTACTGCTTGAATACTGAAGTAATTTTAATAGATTATAGTAAATTTAGGCCTTAGAGGTTGTAAAATTCAAAATTAATTTTAAATAGAATTAATTTTTAAAAGGCATTTAAATAAAAAATGCATTGATTTTTATTCAGGTTTGGAGCCATGGATATTGATTCCCTACCCTATCAGTAATGCAGTCAAAGAAAAGTGTGGTACTCTACTGTAGAGTGTTCTTGTATTTCATTTATATGTTCTTTAAATGGATGTAAGACAGACTCTGGCCCATAGCTTTGTCATTTCCTTATGTACTGCGGGGACAGATGCTGCTGCTGCTGCTCCTTTGGGGACTTCCTGCAAACTTTAGGGTTGATCTGGAAAAGGCTGTACCAGTAATGAAATTGCGTGGGGGGTAGTGCTCTCCTTAGAGGTGAAGCAGTTAGAACCGTACATGAGAATGTGCAACGCATATTATACCATGATGAGCAAAGAGACTTCGCTTCAAAGATGATATGGAAGTAATTTACCTTTTAATACTATGTAGGCTTAAAGCTCTTCAGGGGAGACACGCATTTGAAAAGCAGTATGTATATTCCCAGCAACAATTTGCCTGTGTAAACCCCTCTTTGTGTGTGGATTCAGTGAACAAAATGATCAGATCTGAAAACTTTTAAAAATACTTAAATGTGTTAGTCTTTAGCTTTCAAGAAAAGAATGTTCTAATTGTCACAATCCTGGCCTAAGCGTTTACCAATTTGTTTTTTGTGCAGCATACCTTGCTGAAGCCATGAAGCTGACACAATCCGAGCAGGTGAGATTGCATTTAGTTTGCATTCCACGGCTGGGAAATGTTGAAGGTATTATTGTACAAACACACTAACTCTGGCCCTTGGGCATGTGCCCATTACACTATGTCCTAATTGTGTGATCATACCTCTGACACCATATAGTCATGCTACCTACTCTGAATGAGCTGCACTGCTCTAATTTATGCCTGGCTTTATGCCAAGGCCCAAAGAGCTGATCTAGTAGCTGGGGATAGCAGGAGGGTGGAGTAGAGCTGGGTGAATAACCCCTTATTGTGAGTCGCTGGCAGTTCCACAAAAGAAAAGAGAATTCTCTTTGGGGCAAACTAAAGAATATCCATTTTGGGTTAGACAGAATAGTTTGTTGGACCTGAAACAGGCTTTGTGGGGCATTTGTGTGTGTGGTGGGGGAGGAAGAGGAAGCCTTCCTTAATCTTAAACAGAGTGCTTAGAGCATTGTACCTGGGGTATGGGAAGCCTGGGTTCAGTTCCCCCTCTGCCTGATGTGGAGCAGGAATTTGAACTTGCGTCACCTCCATGGGAGGTCTGTCTGTCTCTCCCGCTGAAGCTGTTCCACTTATTGGAACAGTCATTGGAGTGGGAACTTGGATCTTCAAGTGAGTGCCTGAGTCACCAGGCTGTAAAGTCGTGCTCTCTCTCTGATTCAGTGACTATAAAATTGCCACTACGACTGGGGAAAGTACATTGCCCCACTCCCCCTATTATTCTTTTAGTTTAAACATAGCTAAACTACTGAGAAAATTTCATCAAAAATGGAACACTTTTTTTAGCCAAGCCTGGAACATCCACCCCAATGGTCCAGCAATTGGAGGGACTCAGAATAGAGGGTCAGTTTGAAAATGCTGATGTAATCTCATTGTAGCAATCTCTGCTGCTTAGTGGTGGTGTCATTAATGCAGTGGTCTAGCTATATTCTACAACAAAAGGATTTGCTTCTTATTTAAAAAACACATGTGTTGAATTACTGGCCAGATAAAGCATGACCTCTCATCCCAAGTACATTTGTGGATTATCACAGGCCAATCAAACTTTTACCTCCTCCCTTCAGAAGTCTCCATATGGATTGAAAGAGAAATTACAGAAGTTCAAAAATTAAGTAGTCACACACAACACTTCCATTTCACAGACTACAGTTACAGTGAGTTTGATGGCATAAATGCCTGAATCTGCATTGCGGAAGCTAGAGAGAAAGGTTTCCCATCCAGGGCATGCTAAGGTGCTGATTCTGTAAACGCTTAAGGATGTCTGTAACTTTACTCACAAATATATGCTTGCAGTATTAGGGCCTATGTGTTAATTCAGTCAATCTTCTTTTTCTTGGACAGGCTCAATTATCACTGGAATTACAAAGGGATAGTCACATGAAACAGTTATTGCTCATCCAGGAGAGGTGGAAAAGGGCAAAGAGAGAGGAAAGGCTAAAAGCCCAACAGAATGCAGACAAGGATATAGCTGCACATCTTCAGACCTCTTATAAACCATCAGCTGAAGAATCTGAAGACCACAACATATTGATTCCTGTTACTCAGAAATACAGTCCTTCTGCAAATAAGCATCTACAGGAAACTCAGGGTGTCTTTGACAGGGAGCCAGATACACTATTATTTCTGCTTCAGAAAAGAGAGGAGCAATTGGAAGTGTGTATTGGGAACAAAGCCCCAAAAGATGACAAAACAATAATAGAGGAGCAGGCAACCAAAATTGCAGATTTGAAACGGCACGTGGAATTTCTTGTAGCTGAAAATGAGAGATTAAGGAGAGAAAATAAACAGCTAAAAGCAGAAAGGATTAGACTCCAAAAAGCTCCAGTAGAGAAGGAGTTGGATGTAGATGCTGATTTTGTGGAGAAGTCAGAATTATGGGGCCTACAGCAGCATTCAGAAACTGCTACTACTTCAGCCTCAACTTGGCAGAAGTTTGCAGCAAGTGCAGGGAAGGCTAAGGACATTCCAATACCTAATCTTCCTCCGTTGGACATTCCATCACCTGAACTCCCTCTACTGGAGCTCTCTGAAGATATACTGAAAGGACTTATGAACAGCTAAACGAAGACCATGAGAAGTGCTCATGAAAGGTAGTTAAGCAAATGAGAAAAGGGAAAACCACCAGGACAATGATGATCCAAGGGCAGCCAACATCTAACACAATCTTACTGTTCGAGAAAAGGCATTACAGCAACTGTCACTGTGAAATACACTTAATCATAGAGCTTCAGGGTACCATAAATTGGTAAATGCAAGCTCTTGCGTCTTTCTCCTGACGTTTCAAACCAAATGACTGCTTGGAAAACATTTCAAACACAATCCTTCAGGGTTTTGAAGTAATGCTATGTGTAATAAGTATCTATAATGCCATAAACGATGCAGAACTTAACTTATGGTTGCCAGATGGCTGCCACTTCAGCTTGAAAGATGCTTTCTATCATGCATTCAGATTGTAAGCATTTCATTATGCACAATTTTGTTAATGGAGAGGTGTATAAGTTACACCATATCTAGATGGATCGATGTGCCACACTCTTGTCTCCTGACAATATTAACCTCAGATTAATCAGGAGAAATATATAAACTTTCTATGGAGGAACCAAGTTATTCGTTCTGTGGGGAATTTTTTAGATTTTGTTTACATAACTAATCAAGGTGCATCAAATTTAACTCTGGGTATCTATATAAAAAATTACATTGCTTAAAAAACCTGAGGAAAAAGTATCCTGTTCTTCAGAGGTGCATGAATGGAAGTAATGCTAGTGGGCAGTATTTAATTGCACAAAGGAAATATTTGTTTACATCTGTAAATCAGTCACCAAGGCTATGAAAATAAAAAACTAAGTCATAATCAACACCATAACAGTGGGTGAAAATAGTCTTCACAAACATTAAAGTGCCAGTCAATTGAACTATACAATTTGTTACACTAAAAATAGCTGGTGGTAAGGGAAAATGGAACACAACTTCCAGCCTTTCACCTTCAGGTGCATATAGAGAACTTGGGGAGAGTGCAGGGGTTGTGGTGGTCTGTAAAATGACATTCTTGTCTGTACAATTTTAAGAGGTGATGCACCTAATGAGTAGAAACCAGAGGACACAGATTCCAAAATGGCTCATTCAGTTCAAGACTCAAAGCACAAGTGCAATGGTTTTCTGTACTACCTCTACAGAATGAGCTTGTGCCCACAGCTTTAGTGCCAGCTTTCTGCTGAAGTGCAGAGAGAACACCATGGTCCCTCGTATTCTCAGCTTCCGTGCAAATTTTCTTCTTTCCCCAATGCCTGGTCTGTTCTCTCCCTGAATAGAAGGCAAGGGCTGGAGGAAAGAAATGCAGACAAAAACACTGGACTTGCTCAAGGAACAGGTTTGAATTTGCTCACAGCTCAAGAAATTTTGCTGTATTCCTGAACTGACAAACAAATTCTCTAGTTCACTGACTTCTGTATACATAGAAAGGGGGATGTTGAACTTCCTACTCAGATAACTAGTTAAAATCCAACAGTAGCAGTTGCATACATGTAAACTGAAAAGCTAGCATGCCTTCCAAAGGTGGTGAAATAACTAAAGTTATTTAAGGTCCTAATTAATTGCACTCTGTGAACCCTCAAATAAATGGTACTAGATGTTGTGGGATCATTTCAACCATTTTTATGTAGCTGCCACAGCTGCTGTCTGGCATGCTCCTGGCACTGCACAGGAAATCATTTTTGGACTGGCCACCTCCACTAAAGCATAATTCAAGTCTTAGGCCTTATCCATTCTGCTTCATGCCAAGCCACTTATCCATTGAGGATGAGTACTCAAAGCAGGCAAAACAGTGACGCTGAAAGGAAACCTCTCACATTGTTCTCCAGCCTACGTCAGACTCCAGGACAACTTCCCCCACAAATTGAACAAGGGCAGCTATAGTAGTACGAAGATTAATCTCTTCAATTTCTCCTTAGTTACAAGCTAGAGAGACCTTGCTTCCTTCCCATCCTCCCAAAGTAAGGTAATCTATTGCTCTTAATTTGACTGAAATAAGCACAGTCCATTTAAAAACCCACCACAATAAGTGTCACAGCAGATGCTTCAGAGTAAAGTGCCACAATCACAAATAGTTAATAGTGGAATAAATTGCCCCTGACAATCTTTTCCTAATGCCTGTCAGAAGTTGGCTATAATACAGAGGGGGGAGGATGTTTTTAAAAAATGTAACCATGTTGTGGATGTAACATTCTCCACAAACACCTAGTTCTTCTGTGAATCCTGTCAAACACTGGTTCTCATACGGCAATGAGTTCTACGGGTTAGTTATGTTAAGTAAAATACAGTTGCTTTTATCAGTTTTAAATGTATTGCCTTTTAGTTTGTTATTATTTCCCTGTTCTTATGAGAAAAGATCACTAGGAGCACCTGAACTTACCTTATGTTATTTCTGACATTTCTCTAAACAGTCCCCCTCTTTCCATGCTCTCCTTCTAGGGCTGGTCTTCCTATGCCTTCTTTGGACTTCAGTCTGATTCTTCTACTTCCCCCTTTTGATATGGGGTTATTGGACCAAACCCAGTAGCCCACAAGAGGGCATTCATTAATTTATAGAATAGCACACTTTTTTTCTTTTTTACATAGTATTTGCTTTTTGACTGCTGCTACGCACTGAGTGACAGTTTCCACTGAGCTGTCCGTAGCAATACCCAAGTCATGTTTACTACTTTATCATCTTGAAAGTATATTCTGTGACAAACATTGCCATCTGGTGAACAAAATAATGTTACATTAAAACAAACAGCCCCTTTTTCTTAAAATAGCACATTACTTCAAGTCTTAAGTTTCCCCACTATCATGATTGTCAATATAGTCAACCCTTAAAGTTATCAGTTAGCATAAAAGAAAAGGTGCAGAGAGGGATAAACACGGCACACAATATAAACAATTTCGATCAGAGTCCTTATGTATGTTCCTGTTACTGTAGTTTTGACATTATCAAAGAGATTTTGTCATAGGGCCTAATTCCAAGCGTTTTAAAGTCAATGGAAAGATGCCCCTGGGCTTTGGATTGGGTCCATGATGCATTATACTTGACATCTGTAAAATTCTGTGGTCTGTAATTTGAAAGCGTCTCACCAAGAACTAAATTTAAACATATGCCCAGACATTTAGTTCAATTCAGAGAGCTTGCTTTACCACAGAAACCACTGTTGTCTTGGAACCTAGAAATATTATCCCTGTTGAAAACAGCCAACATATGCTTTGCAAAAAGAATTTGTGAACTATGGAATCTGTGAGCATATCCCAGTAGAGGGAAAACCCATGGAAAGTTGCATGGAATCTTTTGGGAGTAAAATCTGCCAAACATAACACCAATGGCTACTTACTATCACAGCTAGAAAACAAAATACAAAAACACTGAGTTTTAAGTGTTGGTTTTATGTTCAGTGAGTCAGGATCTTATGCCCCTCTTCTAAGGAATTTTAGTTTTCAGAAAGTTACCTTGGCAAGATTTTAAGGCCTTCATATTAACAATAGCTCCTAGTACAATCTACAATTCACATTAAGTTGCTTTCAAGGTGCCATATTGAAAGTTGGTGGCTGTTTTGAGCAGTACAGGCGTGATACCTCTATTTGCAGTCAACTGCACATTCACCATAATTCCCATTTATATTCAGATTCATTATTTTTATGCCTATCCTCCCATTCTAAAAGTGGTGCTGAAATAGAAGAGACAGATACATTTTTTAGAAGTGGTTAAGGATGGTGACATGGAAGCAGGCCAGCAAAACTGACAAGAAAAATGCTCCGTTAATTTACAGCAGCATTTAAAATGTCTTACTGAACGGGACTCAAAATAGGGGAGAGGCAAAGTCTACGCTGTAGAATCTCCCTCAATTTAGAGCCCTTTAACTGAACCTAGTCAAATATTAGTGTAAGTTCTTCACAGTTGGTTTTGTGGGCTTCGGACATTTTACTTTTCAGCTCAGAAGTAACCCTTTCCTAACAAGGAAATCAGATACAATTTGGCTCTGGAGACAGATTACGACCGGTCTGGTGAGCATCTCTCTTGAATTTACTGTTTGAAAGTGATCAGAAATTATTAGTGGCAGCAACGCAATAATAGAAAGCTATAAACCTGAGACTCGGCTACAGCCTCTCTTATAGGCAAGATAGTGTTAAAAAAAACCCATAGGTTATAGGAGTTCATAACTTTTTAGAGACCAGGAGTCTTAGGCTTCCCCTCACCCCCTTAAAAATGCTGTAAATTTGCCTAGTGCCTGTTTTGGAATCATTTGAACTACTGTCCCTCAAGTCAGTTTGCTACAGGTGGCACGATATTACTGAGATTAAACAGTATCAGATCCATAGAGCTATAAAACAAAAAATAGTATTTCCCATCTCAGGTCCACCCAAATCTAGCCTTCAGCTCAAAGGAAAACACACACAAAACTACCATAAAACTGCATTGGCCCAGGATGGGAAGGGGCAGCACAGCCAAGACTGGCTGCCATGCACATGATCCCAGGAGGCAGGAAGGCACATACTGTGCTTACCTAGTTGGAAAATTCCAGGGAAATTCACACGGAACTATCACAAAGCAAAAGCTTCCTGTCTGATGCTTCAGCTTTAGGGAAGTTTCGAGTTTAAAATGCAAGTGTTCTCACATACTACGTCTGGAAAAGCATCAATCTTCAATTTGCTATAAAAGAGGGGGCAACTTTTCCATTGGCTCTACATAAATTGTAACTTCTTTTTAGAAAACTAATAGAACAAGTGAAAAAATGCAGAGATTAGTGTCTAACTAGGAATTTAAAGCCACCTCACAAGCTGAGCATCATTAGGCCTTTGGGCAGAGTTTCCTAGGCTGTGAGGGGCCTAGAAGTAGGTGCTGCACCAGAGGGCGCAATGCTCTGCAGGGGTGAGTATAACAAGAGCACAAAGACCAGAAAATAAAACTACACCAAAAAGTAGTAACTAAAAAGGGCAGGAAAGCACTAAGCTGCTGACCTTGTTCTACCTGAGGCAGAACTTCTCAGGGGCAAGCAAGAGCAGGGTTGGTCCCAGGGTCCCTGGAATGTATTCAGGAAGGCACAGCCCATTCAGTATGGATAGGGGCAGATGCTATCAGTCAAGAAGAAAGTGAGAGATTTTTGAAGTGTTATCTAGGAAGAGGAGACAAGACTTAGTGACAACCTGTATGTGGAGGAAAGACCGAAAGCCCAGGCTATGGGCCTGAGGGACAGAGAGGATGGTGGCTTTGCTAATTGTAAAGCAGAATGGGGCTAGGGCACAGGATTTGGTAGGAAAGACAGAGGTTTGTTTTGGCCACAAAGAGCTTGAGATGATAGTGAGTTTCCCTGATGAACTGTTTGAGAGAGATGGCGATACTGAAGCATGGAGACAGGGTCCGAGTGAAATGACATCACCTATAAATAAGGTGTCCAGGGAGAAAGGTAGGAGTCCAAGAATAGAGACCTGAGAGAGTGCAGTTAGAGTGGGGAAGTGGAGAGCTGCTAAGAGGGACTGACGGAATGGCTAGTGAGATAAGAAGAGAACAGAGTTAGGGAGGCTAAGGGAAGACAACGTCAAGGAGGAGGGAGGATCAAGGGTATCAAAAGCACTGGAAAGGGAATGGAGTATAGGCCTTCAGACAGTCAAGACGTTTGTTTGGAGACATTGGTGAGCATTTTCTATGGAGTAGAAAGGGCAGAGGCTGGACTGGAGTCCAACAGATTCATACATTTTAAAGTCAGAAGAGACCATTACGGTCATCTAGTCTGATGTCTTGCATAACGTCATAGAATTTTACCCCACGATTCCTGCATCAATCCCATAACTTCTGGTTGAGCTAAAACATAATTTAGAAAAACAACCAATCGTGATGTGAAAACTTCAACTGATGGGGATTCCCCCACATCCCCAGGTAAGTTGCTGCAATTCCTCTAACTGGTAAAATAGAGAGTTTAAGGCAAGGAAGCTGATACAGGGGGCACAGACAGCTCATTCAGTGAGTATGGTAGTGAAGGGGCAGAGGGAGTTAGGCTGGGAGTTGGAAAGACAAGAGGGCGGGGGGGTCCAAGGGTGGGTTTGAGAGTTTAACGGCATGTCTGTATGCAAGAAAGGAGACCGAGGAGAGGGACAAGAACATGGCGGGGGAAAGGAGTGGGGGCAAGGCAATTTCCCAGGAAGGGATAGGGTTGAGGGGCCAGAAAGAACAGGTAGGTGAGAATTTTCAAGGCCAGTGCCGGGGAAGAAAGATGTTGGGATGGGACTCTCTTTTTGTTTTGTGTGTGTACAGCACCTACCACAATGGGGCCCTGATCCAAGACTGGGGCTGGTAAGTGCTACGATAAGAAAAAGAACAAATCAGGTCACATACCTAAAAGTTGGCCAGCTCCAATGTTACAGCTCATGCCTATTTATGCTCTCCACTGATCTTGGAATAATTCTGATCATCAATTAGGCAATTCTGAGACCAGAAAAAAAAATCCCTGAAGATTAAGTTCTTCCCTTTTTATCCATTTTGTGTTGCGAAGGTTGGGATTACAAAATATTAACACTTGGATTAGGTTTTGTGGGAGATGATGCTAATTCTTGAAAAACGGAAAATACAGAAGCTATGTCTTCACTAGGAAAAAAGGCAGGGAAGATAAGATAGTTTAAAACTAGTCCCCATCATTCTATCCTCCCTCTGCTGCCTCCCGCAGGCCCTGGATAAAATTTCCCTCTGAGGTCAAGGAAGTGAACTAAAGCCTCATTTATGCTGGGGTTTTTAGTAACTACACAACATCTACACTAGGGGTTTACACTAACTGGCTTAGCAGCATAGACTAAGCACAGGAGCTGCATTCAGGATCCTAAATTTACCTTCCTGTAGTCAAATGCCACTTTAGAGCACACAGTCCCAGTCATGCTCGGCTACAATGAAGAAGCAGCTGGATTACTCTGAAGTAGTCCCAGTTACAGGAAGCTGAGCTGGCAGCTGCAATAAGGCTCCTCGTTGGGCCTGGTGGAGAGCTAAAGGGGATGTTTATAGCCTTGAGCTGAAGTTGCATAGGTAGCCAGTTACTTGAAGGAGTCCAGCAGCCCGCATGAGTTCGCAAGTCTAATTAAAGCCTAACTACAAACTGGCTTCTCTTCACTTGAATTGTACCTCAAGTTAACACACATTGATACATAGCAAGAACATTAACATTTAAGCGTAAGAAAAATATGGAAGTGATCAGGAACAATACTTTTTAAAATGTCCAATATCTAGGTACATGAAAATTTCACATTGTGCATACTGATAACCTTCACGGTGGCCTGCTTTT
Organism: Terrapene triunguis; assembly: GCF_002925995.2. Taxonomy (NCBI): domain Eukaryota; kingdom Metazoa; phylum Chordata; order Testudines; family Emydidae; genus Terrapene; species Terrapene triunguis. Next base: position 47,824,053 of record NW_020664446.1, on the reverse strand, counting down.
ATGCTTTAATGTCATATTTGTTTGATTAATGTGTTTAGTTAATAACTATGAAAAGATGTAGGTCAGTAAGTTTAGAGAAACTGAATAAAGTAAGGTTGGTGTGTTAACTTTAGGTATTAAACAGTGCAGAACTTGGGCCTTTATGTTCTTGCTCACTATCTAAATGCTTGTTACCTAGCAACTTTTAGTTTAATAACTTTTGTGTATGGAAATACACATTGTGTACGACATTTGTGAGTAATGCAGTCTTCCCGAGCTCATGGCAATAAAAGCTTTACAGCACTCCACCCTATCATGGATTTTGTTTCTGCCATATTTTCTGATTTATTCATTTTTGGCCTTTTAGTCTCTTTCTTCCCCCATTTGAAATACATTAGTTACTGTGGAAACAATGTTGTCATTGTTATGGGCAGAATTTAGTGACAGGCACAAGTGCATTATAAAGGCAATTTACATAATAGTTTGCAAAATACAGCAGCTTATGCTTTTACACAAGTTGTAAATAACTCAAAAATAAATATACTAAGTATTTTTAAAACTAAATTGATTATAATTATTTTACGCAGATACCACATTGCACACATTTCTGTACTAGACAAATCAGTCCCCTAGTCAGTGAGATTTTACAGTGACACCATATAGTTTTTGGTGTAAGTATCTGCAGTGTTCCTAAAAGGATCCCTATCTAATTGACTTATTATTCAATAGGAAGCATGTAAAACATAACTTATCCCCATAGGGATCCCTTGGGTAGGGTGAATTGGGGCGACCGCTCTGGGGCCCACGCTTTGGGGGGCCCCACGGGCCGGTGCAACTGGCCGGTGCAGTTGGTCCCGGAAGAGACGAATCTGTCACTTCCGCCCCGGGGCCCTGCACCCCTCTAGGGACGGCCCTGCTTATCCCCCACCTTTACTCACCATATCATTTAAAACTGGAGTGGTTTTCCACTCCATTGGTTTTGGGTATCTTCAAAAGAAGGTTTTGTCTTAAAATTGTCAATACCTTTTCCTTTTGCACATTCTGGTTCTAAATTCATTCATTCAGTTTCACACACGTATGTATTTTTTTAAAGTGCAGATTAACATCTTGGTCATATGCTTGAGAAGGATAAATCAACAGGAACTGAGCATTAAGACATACATATACAAAGGAAGAACTTTAGTGCTGATGTTTGGAAATAAAATTGGACAATTGTTTGGTATCAAATATTGTCAGAAGAGATGAACTAAGCTCTTAAGTCATGTCCCTCTTACCACCTTATCCCCCTTCCCCTAGGAGCATATACACTGTGAGATAAGGTGCTGGTAGTCACAATATATAGTACAACAATGGGATGCAAGAGGAGACAACTAGTTTGCAGCAAACTGGGGTGTGAATCTAGCCAGGCATAGACTGAATGGACCCTGTTGATGTGCATTAACAAACTGTTATCTTTTATCTAGCTCCATTTCAAAGAAGACTAGATCAAAACACATTAACAAACAGTTACTGAGAGTCAGCAGCATCCACGACCAGCCCATGAGAGGTAGATTCACACCCCAGCTTGCCAGGAACCAATTGTTTGTGTAGCCCTAGGCTTCGAGCCAGGAGGGGGCACACATTACTGTACGACTCCGTGAAAGCTAATATACAGAGTTAATTGACCAAATTTAATTGATTTCACCCAAAGTCAGTTACTAAGACAACCCCAGCCAAGAGAGAACTTTGATTGCAGTCAGTGACATGTCCTGTCAATATATTTTGCTTTGTTTAAAAGTTAGTTTAGTGCTCATGAAAGCTGCTAGACTTATGGCACTGAACACAATCCGCAGAACAGGTATTGCATAGAAGCAAGTTCCCCCATAATGTCCTGACAAACATCTTAAGCTAGACTTGGAGGCACCATTTTTAAGGTAGTTCCTGCCCATTTAAACCTCAGCCTCTCTCCTGAGGCTGCCCACTAGTGCAAATGGTGATGCAGAAACTACCTCATCAGCTATCAGATGGTGATAACTTTTTGTCAATACTAACTTAAGTCAGATTCAAACAAATGGACTAGTGGTAAAAAACTATACTGTGTATTTTATGATCTGTGCTGTAAGGCACCTACATTCCTGTATCCTGCCAGTATATTGTGCTTCTAAATTTTATTTAATTTAATATGGAGATATGCCTATCTCATAGAACTGGAAGGGACCCCAAAAGATCATTGAGTTCAGCCCCCTGCCTTCACTAGCAGGACCAAGTACTGATTTTGCCCCAGATCCCTAAGTGACCCCTCAAGGATTGAACTCACAACCCTGGGTTTAGCAAGCCAATGCTCAAACCACTGAGCTATCCCTCCCCTCCTTAATTATTTATATATGTACAGCTGTTTTATAGATATTCAAATACTGAACTCCAAACTGGCCTCTACTGGAAGACTTCTAGTTAAACTGATAAGTATAAATCAAAGAATTATGGTGTAACAGTCCCATTCCTATTTACTTTTGGGGCACTCCTCAAAAATTGTGTCGAAGTAGTCATGGATTCCTACATGAATGTCCTAACTGTACATGCTAAAGTGGCCTAGTCGATATCTGAGAAGGTTACTCACCCTATGCAGTAACTTAGGTTCTTCGAGATGTCTCTCTGTGGGTGCTCCACTTCAGTTGTTGATACGTCCCTCTGCCTTTGATTGGAGAATTTCAGTAGCAGTGCCCGTCTAGGTCGTGATGTGCGGTCCCCGTTTCACCGTGCCTTAGGTGCCTCATCTAGTGCACACGGGTGGCCTGATCCCCTCAGTTCCAAAAGAGTCTGGAAATTGAACTCCAAAGTAGAGGGGAGGAGGGTGGGTAGTGGAGCACCCACAGAGACACACACATCTTGAAGAACCTCAGTTACTGCACAGGGTGAGTAACCTTCTCTTCTTCAAGGAGTGTCCCTGTGGGTGCTCCACTTCAGGTGACTGTAGAGCAGTGCCCCGTGTTGGATGGAAGGGGCTTCGGAGTTGCATGAATGAATGAAGATAGCACTGTGAGCCATCAGTGCATCCGATCTTGAGCTCTGGTGATTGCACAGTGTTTTGTGAACATATGTTCAGAGATCCAGGTACCAGCTGTACATATGTCTATGAGTGATACATTGTTTAGAAAGGCTACTGAGGTAGCAATGGATCTAGGAGGATGAGTTCTGATCTCGGATGGAGATTGTAGGTTCTTTCGTTGGTAGCAGAGGCGAATACACCCTGAGATCCATTTTGAGGGTCTGTGTGGAGATCACTGCTCCTTTAGAACTTTTGGTAGTGGAGACGAAAAGTCCCGGGGATTTTCTGAAAGGCTTAGTTCTATCAAGGTAGAATGCTAGAGCGCATCTGATGTCCAGGGTACATAGTACTGAGTCCTGTGAGCTCTCGTGAGGTTTGGGAAAGAATACGGGAAGATGGATTGGTTGATTTATGTGGACAGATGAAGATATTTTAGGTATAAATCTCAGATGTGGTCTTAGGATAACCTTGTCCTTGAAAAAGATGGTATAAGGTGGGTGAGCCATGAGAGCCCCTAGCTTACCCACATGGTGGGCCGCTGTAATAGCTACTAAAATTAGGGCTGTCAAGTGATTAAAAAAATTAATCGCAATTAATCACACTTTTAAACAATAATGGAATACCATTTATTTAAATATTTTTGGATGTTTTCTACATTTTCAAATATACTGATTTCAGTTACAACACAGAATACAAAGTGTACAGTGCTCACTTTATATTTATTTATTACAAATATTTGTACTGTAAAAAACAAAAATAGTATTTTTCAATTAATCTAATACAAGGACTATAGTGCAATCTCTTTATCATGAAAGTTGAACTTACAAACGTAGAATTATGAATAAAAAAACTGCATTCAAAAAGAAAAATGTAAAACTTCAGTGCCTACAAGTCCACTCAGCCCTACTTCTTGTTCAGCCAATCGCTCAGACAAAAAAGTTTGTTTACATTTGAAGGAGGTAGTGCTGCCCTCTTCTTGTTTACAGTGTCACCTGAAAGTGAGAACAGGTGTTCACATGGTACTGTTGTAGCCAGCGTCACAAGATATTTACGTGCCACATAGGGTGACCAGACAGCAAATGTGAAAAATCGGGACGGGGTGGAGGGTAATAGGAGCCTATATAAGAAAAAGACCCAAAAATCGGGACTGTCCCTATAAAATCGGGACATCTGGTCACCCTAGTGCCAGATGCACTAAAGATTAGTATGTCCCTTAATGCTTCAACCACCAGTCCAGAGAACATGCATCCATGTTGATGACAGGTTCTGCTTGATAACGCTCCAAATCAGTGCGGACTGACATGTTCATTTTCATCATCTGAGTCAGATGCCACCTGCAGAAGGTTGATTTTCTTTTTTGGTGTTCAGGTTCTGTAGTTTCCACATCGGAGTGTTGCTCTTTTAAGACTTTTGAAAGCATGCTCCACACTTCGTCTCTCTCAGATTTTGGAAAGCACTTCAGATTCTTAAACCTTCAGAGGCGGCGAGTTGTATGGGCCCGTGGTGCTTGTGCTCCAGGAATATTCAGAGCATGGGGGCCTGGCTCCACCAATGTTCGGGACTGGGTCTCTCCCCTGGCCCCACCTGCTACCCCTGCACGTCTCCCAGACCCGCCTGCTGCCTCCAGGTGATTTAAAAGGGCCCAGGGGCCCCCACCGCCAGTGCAGTAGGGCTAAAGCGGCTTCCTGCCTGCCCTCACTCTGTGCAGCGCGCCACTCCTGGAAGCGACCGGCACGTCCCTGTGGCCCCTGGGGGGGGGGAGGGGCATGTCTCCACACGCTGCCCCTGCTCCTAGCACTGACACTGCCATTGGAACTGCTAGAGGGGTGTGCGGGTTGCTTTCAGGAGCCAGCCGAGGTGCCACACCCCTCACCCCCTCCTGCACCCCAACCCGCTGCCCCAGCCCAGAGCTCGCCCCTAAACTCCCTCCAGAGCCGAACCCCCTCCTGCACCCAAACTCCCTCCCTGAGCCTAAACCCCAAACCCTCTCCTGCTCCCGAACTCCCTCCCAGAGCCTTAGGCAGGTGTGTGTGGGGAGGTGAGGGGGCGGGATTTGGACCCATTCTGGGCACCACCAAAAATTATACAAACCTGCCACCCCTGTAAACCTTGGGTCAAGTGCTGTAGCTATCTTTAGAAATTTCTTTGTGTTTTGTCAAATCTGCAGTGAAAAAGTGTCTTAAAACAAACAACATATGCTGGGTCATCATCCCAGACTGCTATAACATGAAATATATGGCAGAATGTGGGTAAAACAAAGCAGGGGACATACAATTCTCCCCCAAGGAGTTCAGTCACTGAGTAATTAACACATTAATTTTTTAACGAGCATCATCAGCATGGAAGCATGTCCTCTGGAATGCATGAAGGGGCATATGAATGTTTAGCATATCTGGCATGTAAATACCTTGCAATGCCGACGTCAAAAGTACCATGCAAACGCCTGTTCTCACTTTCAGGTGACACTGTAAATAAGAAGCTGGCAGCATTATTGCCTGTAAATGTAAACAAACTTGTTTGTCTTAACGACTGGCTGAACAAGAAGTAGCACTGAGTGGGCTTGTAGGCTCTAAAGTTTTACATTGTTTTGTTTTTTAGTTCAGTTATGTCACAAAAAAAATCTACATTTGTAAATTGCTCTTTCACGGTAAAGAGATCACACTACAGTACTGTACTTGTATGAGGTGAATTGAAAAATACTATTTCTTTTATCATATTTACAGTGCAAATATTTGTAATAAAAACAATATAAAGTGAGAACTGTACATTTTGTATTCTGTGTTATAATTGAAATCAATATATTTAAAAATGTAGAAAAACATCCAAAAATATTTAATAAATTTCAATTGGTATTCTACGGTTTAACAGTATGATTAAAACTTCAATTAATCACGATTAATTTTAAAATTGTGATTAATTTTTTTTAGTTTTTACTAAAAATGCTACCTTAATTGATAGATGTATCAGAGAGTATGTCATTAAGGGTTTGAATGGGCCCCAATGAGGCAGCGTAATACCAGGTTCAAGTCCCATGGTGGTGTGGGAATGCGTACTTCAGGGTAACGTTCTGAATGCCTGTAAGGAAGTGTTTGGTAATCAGGTGCTTAAACAGTGACATCCCATCAATCTTGTGATGGAAGGTGTTAACAGCTGCAAGATGGACCTTGATTGAACTAGTGGATAGTCCCGAGTTTTTCAGCTCCAACATGTAGTCCAGTATCAATGGTAAAGGTGCGAAAGCCAAAGTGATTTGCTTGGCTTGGCACCATATATCTGTTCCATTTTTGAAGGTAAGTCCTACTGTTTAGTAGTATGTGTTTAACCTGTTCCAAACAGGCTAGTTCGTTATGATGGAACGATTGATGGAATATAGGAGCCACAATTTCAGGTGAAGTCTCTCCATGTACGGTTGTGAACCTGTCCGTCGTTCTGCGATAGAAGGTCTGGTTGGAGTGGGAGAGCGAGTGGAGCACATAGCACTATCCGCATCAGGTAAGAGTATCAAGTCTGTCTGGGCCACGTTAGGGCCATCAATAGGACTTTGCTTTGTCCATATGTATTTTGTTTATCACCCTCAATAGTAGTGGTATTTGTGGGAACATGTATAGAAGTGGCGCTTCCCATTTGAGGAGGAAGGCATCCCCCAGCAATTGGGGTCTCAGACCTGCTCTCAAGCATAACTGTGGGCACTTGTGGTTCTGTGGTGTTGCAAAGAGGTCGATAGATGAGTGGCCCCATTGTTGAAATATGTTCTGCAGGACCACATCATTTAGTTTCCATTCGTGATTGTGAGAAAATTCCTTGCTTAATGTGTCTGCTGTTGGAGGTAAGAGGTTGAGATGTTGATATTGTGCCAGATGCACCAATTCCAGAGTTTCATGGCTTTGGTGTATAGGGAGTGGGATCAGGCTCCTCTCTGTCAACTTATATAAAATATGCAATGTTGTAGGTCATTACTTATATGGTCTCGTTCCTTATCAATGGCAAGACGTGGAGGCACGTGTTGTGAATTGCGTGGAGATCTAATAGATTTATGTATAGCTGTGTTTTGGAGGGAGACCACCTGCCCTGGATTTTATGGTGTTGTAGATGGGCTCCTGGTCTATCAAGAAGCATCAGTTGTAAGTGTCAGAGAGTGTCTCCTGCGTGAAAGGAACCTCTGTGCCCACCTTGTTGGGCTGTGTCCACCAGTGTCAAGAGTCTTTGATTTTGGTTGGCATTATGAGGTGTCTGTTTAGGCCATGTAGAAGAGCCAGCCCTGAAGGCAGTGCATGTGGAAACGCACATGTTGTACCACGAATGTGGTTGCAGCCATGGGGCCTAAGAGTCGAAGGCAGGTGCAAGCTGATATGTGTAGACTGTTCATTACTGAAGAGATGAGGTTGGTCATCGTAATAAATCTGTTCGTTGGTAATGACGCTCTGGCTTCCAGGGAGTTGAGATGGGCCCTGATGAAGTCCAACTATTGAACGATTTTGAATGAAGTTGATTTTTGAGTGTTTATCTGTAACTCCAGACTCTGGAAAAGGACAATTGTCCTGTGAGTAATGTCAACGGCATCTGCCCGAATGGGACCTTTTAGTAAACAGTCGTCCAGGTAGGGGAATATTATTACCCCTTGCTTGTGCAGGTGTGTCGCTACTACTGAGAGAATTTTGGAGAAAACATGCAGTGCTGTGGAAAGGCTGAAAGGCAGTAGTACCTTGTATTGGTACTGATCTGTTCCCAGGGTGAACCTGAGGAACTTCCTGTGAGCAGGATGTACTGTTATATGGAAAGAGGCATCTTGAGGGTTGAGGGCTGAGAACCAGTCCCCACTGTTCCAGTGATGGTATTATGATTGCTAGTGTGACCATCTTGAACTTTTGGACCCTCACGAATTTTTGAGCTTTCTGAGATCTAGGATGGGTCTCCATCCTCCATTTTTCTTTTGAGTTAAGAAGTCATGGGAGCAGAAACCCTTCCCCTTATATTGTAGAGGAACTTGTTCCATGGCACCTAGGTGTAGAAGATGGTTTACTTCTTGTTGTAGAAGGTGCTCACGAGAAGGGTCCCTGAAGAGGGATGGGGCTGAGGGGTTGGCTAGAGGGATGGAAGTTGCCTGTATTATTTCTAGGGCCCAGTTGTCAGTAGTGATGGAATACCACGTTGAATAATATGGAGTCAGACGGTCCCCGAAATGGGATACGGATGGTGTCATCAGCACTGTAGTGTGGGGGAGGTTGTTCAGACCCTCGACCACGCCCTCAAAATTGTTGCTTGGAGGAGGAAGATTGAGAGACACTGATGGCAGTGGTGGGGGTAGTCGGCATCTCTTTGGATCGTACTGCCGCTGATGTTGGGTATAGAGACATACCTGTTTTGCTGCTAAGGTTGATATCTGTTTTGTCTCCTCTTTGTGGCATGCGTATACATTTCCAGCATATGGAGGGTTGCTCATGAGTCCTTCATCGTGTGGAGGAATTTGTCCATCCTGGTTGCGAAGAGCTTCTGGCCGTCGAATAGAAGGTCCTTTGCTGCAGACTATCTCCCTGGGGAATCCTGAGGTATGCAACCATGATGCCCGGCGCATGAACACTGCGATGACTGTGGATCTTGCCTTTATGTCGGCCATATCTAAAGATGCTTGTAGGCCTTCAGACACGCGAGCTTTAAATTTATCCCTTTTGTCCTCTGGAATATCATTAATAAAGTCCATGAATTTCAAATAGTTGCCATGATCATATTTTGCTAGTAATGCTGCATAGTTGGCGACCCAGAATTGTAGGTTGATGAGCAATATACTTTGCAGCCAAAAAGGTCTAGCCATTTCCACTCTTTCTTGGTGGGTATGAACCTATACTGATGCTTTCTACCTCAATGGTTGATGGCATTCACTACGAATGAATTTGGTGCAGGATGCGAAAAAAGGAAGTCCATACTTTTGGAGGGAACATAATATTTTTTGTTCTCTTGAGGGAATTCTGTGCCAAAAAATTAAAATTTCTGCCCTCCGTGACATGTACTTGGTAGTGAGGCTGCACCCAACCCTGACACAGTGCAAGGGCCGGAGCTGCCCCACAAATGCCCCAGGGCCCTGCCCTTCTGTGCCAGGCGCACCACGTGTGGGGAGGCAGGCTCCAAGTGCTGGTGGTGGGGATCCAGGTGTAGGGTGAGGGGGTTGTGTGTGGGGAAGTTTGGATGTGGGTGGCTCATTGGGGGGCCTGGGTGTGGGGGGGATTTGAATGCACAAAGGCTTGTGGAGGGGGGGTTCTAGGTGAAGGGGCAATGGGACTCTGCAGGGGGGTCCAGGTGAAGGTGGTTAGGGTTCAGCAGAGGGAGTCCAGGTGAGGGAGGATGGGGCTCAGAAGGGGGCATAGCAGGGGTGTCTGGGTGCTGATGGGGTGAGGGTCCAGGTGCAGCTCGTTGAGGATGTGTGTGTAGGGGGCTCGTCAGGGTGGGGGTTGGAGTGGGGGAGGCTCACCAGGGGATGGTCTAGGTGAAGGGGGTGGGGTTCAGTGGGGAGGTCCAACTCCAGGAGGTGAAGCTCAGCAGGATGGGGGTTCAGGTGTGGTGGGCTTGTGGGGGATTCTGGGTATGTGAGGGTCCAGAAGCACAGGGATTGTGTAAATGGCAGAGCAGCTCCCCATACAGTGACCCCCTACTCCTGTGACTGAGGAGTGATGGGGGTGGGTGTGTGTGTGCAGCTTCCTGCAGCCAGGGGAGGATTCTGGGGGTGGGTCTGAACTGGCCCAGGCTGCTCCTTTCAGGGGAAGAGCAAGTCCCGTGCGCTCCAGTTCAGCCGAGACTACCAGCTGAGCCCAGTGCAGAGTAGGAGCCAATGGCTGGGGCATCCCCAACCACACCTTCTCCCCTCCCCCCCCGCCCGCCGCAGTGATTTACCTCTCTGTCAGCCGCTCCAGGTGAGCAAAACGATGCACCTGCGTTGCTGGGGAGGGGCGCGTGACTGCTCTTGCGGCTTCCCTTTGCTTCCCCTTCAGAAAGTCATTTTTCTGCAGGGAAGCAAAGAAATCTGCAGGGGACATGAATTTTGCACACGCGAGTGATGCAAAATTCCCCCAGGAGTATTTTTGTCATCCCTCTTGAAGGTAGGTGGTATGGTGGCTGGGGTCTGCCAAACTGTTTCGGCTGACTCCATTAGCACATCATTAATTGGGAGCCCTATTTTGGAAGCTGAGGCGGCTTGTAGGATGTTCAGCAGTTTATGTTGAGCCTCCGGGACCTCCTCAAGAGGGATCTCTAATTGGTCCATCACATGTTTTTAAAAAAAGTTCTTGAAATTGCTTGAAGTAATCAGCGGCTGTAGATGGTGGAGGCATTATGGCCCCGTCTGGGGAAGAGAAGGAGTTGTTAGTATTTGGCGTGGTGTCTTGCTCTATGCTCTCCTCCTGTTCCTCAGCAGCTTCCTCATTGGGCTCTGATGTTACAGGCATCCAGGATGGTGGGAGGCGATCTGATCTCCTCCCTACAAGGACTGGGGGGGGGGGGCGCCCTACTGTAGTGACTTCTGTAGGAGGCCAAGGGGTCCCATTGTGTGGGAAAGGGCATGGGTGGAACCATGCAAGGGTGCCAATACCACAACTGTATGTCTTACCTATAGTGGGACCTTGATTGTAGAGATCCGGTTGTTGGGTCTGGTCATCCTCTACCTCCTTGCTGGAAAATGGAGGGGCTATTAGTGAGACAGGGTGTTCCAGTACCAAGTGCACCAGGGAGCCATCTGTGCCGAAAAGTGATGAGTCCAGTGGCGAGGATACTAATATGTCCTTCTGATGAAGGAAGTGGCATGGTACTGGCCAGTGCCAAGGGTTTTGGTATTGCAGTAGAAAGTGCTGGTGGTCTTGGTGGTAGAGTTTTCGGAGCCGATGGTGTCATTGTCAATGTGGTTGTCAGCGCCAATGAAGCTGTTGGAGCAGGCAGAGGAAAGCCTGTGTTGGAAGTCTTGGTGCTGTTTTCTTCAGTGGTGTACACGGTGCCACAGTGGAGGAGATGACTTACTTCTCGACTCCGCACCAGAGCACTGGGGATTGGCAGAGGCCACTGTGTGGGTGGTGTCAGAAGATCCCGGTGCCTTTTAGGTACTCAGCCGCGGTGTAGTCGGTACCAAGAGAGACCGAGATGGAGAGCACTTCTTTTTGGTCGGTTCTCTCTCAAGAGAAGTCATCGCTCATTTCCTCATTGATTTTTTTGAGGAATGAGCCTCTCTCTGAGAAGAGCGTGAGGTCTCTGGAGATCTGTGTCCAGGGGGCGTCTGCTGGCCGGGGTCTGAAGCCGGGTGCACAGCCTTCTACATTAAGATGAGCTTGAGGCGCAGATCCCTGTTCCTCCATGCTCAAGGCTTTAGACTGCTGCAGTGAGCACATTTCTGAGGGATGTGTGACTCAGCCAAGCAGCGGACACACTGAGTGTCTGTCCGACACCAGCATGGCATCTGAACATGAGAGATAGTGCTTAAAACCTGGTGAAGAAGGCATAGCTGAAAAGATGATGGTTCACCTCAGGGGTGAACTTAACTAGGCTATGAAAAGTTTTTTTTTTTTTTTTTTAAACTAGGAAGAAAAATGGGGAAAGTAACCGTACTGCTAAACTAAACTATACTAAATACTATTTTCACACTAAGTGAGCTAACTTCTTGACACTGCTGGGAGTTCTGTCTTCGAGCAAGGATGGTTGAGAAGGAATTGAGGGCATCGGGTTGGTGCGCGCTAGATGAGGCACCAACGGTGCTGCGAGACAGGCACTGCTGCTGAAATTCTCCGATCAAAGGTGCAAGAACGTGCCAACACCTGAAGTGAAGCACCCACAGGGACATCCCTCGAAGAATCTTATGTATCTCACAGTCAATCTTCCTCCTACTTTAGACTGGCCTCCTGGATTCATTCTCTTAGGGTACCAATTGCTGTAAACATTGGGATGTGAACATTAATAAAATTGACCTTTACTGTCAGACTCTTGTGTTGAGGATGAGGAAAGTAAATACAGGGGTATCCATTTGTGTGAAGCACTTCAAATTCAGGAGAAAAAACGAATATTTAACTTCTTTCATCATGAAAAGTTTACATGGGTCGCTAACATCAATCCCCTATGGAAAATCAAAGAGAGCCTGAACTAACCTACTCATTAAACAAGAAAACGAAGGCTTGTCTACACTTGAAAATTATTTTGAATTAAGTGAGGGTGTGAATTTAAAGCATAGTAGCTATTCCTGAATTTTTCCCTTTGTGGACACACTTATTCTGGAATAAGAGTTTCAGCACAGGGAGCTATTCAGGACACTATTCTGATTATTTTCCCTGTGCAGACAAGCCTTAGATTCTGGAGGTGGTGACACAGACATCCTAACTGTCACTCTGGATGTAATATGGATTCGGTTCTAACTTTTCCTTAAGTAAGCAGAGCTACTTTTTGTGTAAAACGTCTCTATGGTAGTTTAATTTCACTATTGTCAGATTACATAGCAACGTTTCTAGAAGTGTGCCATGCAGAAATCATGGTGTACAAAGAAACACAGTAACAGACACAAACAACTTGCATCACCATTAGATTTCATCCAGGAATTTTAATTACTTATACGGAGAGACACATGGATGATGGCAGAAGCAGTGGAAAGTTTTCTGAATGTCACAGGTAAAATAGAACATTTCTTAAATCAACTTTGATGGCTTCATCCTGAAACAATTACCTCCAAACCTAAATTACCAATGAAGGAAATTCAGTGTTCTGTTGCATGCCTGCTTTACACCAACGTAGGCTGTGGGAGCCCTGAGGTCATTCCTGAATCTACATGGTAACATGATGTTATGCCTACAGGTACTGTTTAGTCCTTGAACTTATAAGAAATAAATTGTTGTTACATTTGCAACCAGCCATGGTGTTTACGATTCTATACGAAGAAAAAACAAAATAAAAATGCTGCAATTCTCACAACTGTGTACTATGCACACTGATAGAAAAGTATAATTACCAAGATCAAAAATCTTCAGTGTGTGAGATCAGCTCAGAACAAGTGTCATTACACAACAGTTAGGGCTGTTCTAAACACTACAGTTATTAAAGACATGAACAACCTGTTTCAGTAACAGACTAATCATCTTTGCAATATTAGAAAATGTATATTTCCAAAGGAATTTTTTAAAAAGATATGTTTAAGCACCATATAAATTGTGATTCTTTGAGATAACTGACTCTATGTATCCATACCATACGTAATATGCACATCAGTGTGAAACTTTAACAGTGTCTAATTCTGGGAAGGTCTTTGGCTGGAACATCTTAAACACCTTGGAAATGGTACCTGAAGCTCAAAGTACATTGCTTGGCAGACTATATAAAGACCAAACTATCTCAAAGTGGTCCTAGAATCCTAGAGTTCAAGGACTTGGTACTAAGTATTTTCTGACCTTCAATGGGTAGGTTTCTATTGTAATTTGGACTTCCGTTGGCAAACCAGAGAAGTATAGGCACAAAGACTGATGCACAGTGACCACCCTTGCTACTGACCTGACTGAGATTTCTGCATCATCATACATCAGGCAAGTTTCACCACACATCTCTCAGCCTTGGCTTCCTTTCTGCATCTCTGGAGAAAGAAAAGTTCAAGAGTCTGTCAGTGCACACAGAAACAATTATAATCCACGTAAATATTTGTATTGTGAATATCAGCATATGAAATGATATTCCTTCCTTTTGTGATAAAACTATCAATATTGGAGGCTATACAAGGAGTACTGTGACTTCAACTCTAGTAAAAAGACTATGTTCTGCACTAAAACTGCATGCATGTAGTGTGGTGTTAAGGTGTATTCCATACAAAATTATTTTTCTTATTTACTTAAGACCAGACTAACTGCAACAACACTGCAAACCCAAAGCCTCAAAAATCTTCCCAAAATGTTAAATCTTTTCAGCCAAAGAAACAATGCAACAAGAGTTATTTTTTGGGTTAAGATCAAATTACACCAGGTTTAAAAGTAAATATTAGCTACCATTAAAAATTATTTCTACTCAAATTCTGTTCCTGAAAAGAAACCATTCCTATGGCTTAGCTAAGAGAGCTCAGCAGCTTGTTGTATCTTCAACAAATAGTTTAGCTATCAAATGCTCCCATCCCTCTGTGCTATGTACAGAACCCAGGGAGAAGCAATATATAACTTAAGGTAAACTTAAGCCATAACTGATAATGCATATCAACTCATTCCAGTAATATTTCTGAATAACTGCAAAATCAATTGCAATTTTTCTAACCAGTTAAACTCAAAACATGTTCCTTTAAAATAATTTTTCTTTTCACTAAAAAACTTGAAATTGTTTTGTATATCATCCAACTTTTTAATGCAATTTAAATACTACCTCTCCCCACCTTCAATACTAGCACTTTGTTACATATGTTGTTTCATTTGGCTGCGGCATACCTACTGCTATTACATTTTGGCTATATCACCAGCTAGAGAAATATCAAATTATTTTTTTTCAGTTTTAGAGCATTATACACAATTTTATTTTTTATAATGAGCATCACTGACCTAATCTTTATACATTTAGTTTACAAGCAATAGAGAACTTTTTTTTTTGTTCTATGGAAATTCCCTTCCCCTCAAAACAAAAGAATCTTTGTTATTGAAGACACAACATAAGGAATGTTTAAATTATTTTTATTCTTAGATAGCTTTCTTTGGCTCAGCTACTTGAACTGTGCTCCAGCATGTCTGTTAGTAGTTTCATATTAAAACTGGCAGAGGGTGAATGGTGCACACTAATTAACATACAACATTCCAATCTTTTACAGTAGGCAGCTTTACAACAGAGACATCTGCAATCACCGTGAAGGCATGAATGACTCAGACAAGTGTGTCTGTCACAAATGTGCCACAAACATGAAAAACAAACACAATGAGACAACATTTGATAAAGTCATTTTAATGGAAAATGCAAAACCCCTTTCAACTTCAATGTACAAAGCGTGTGTAACACTTGCACTTTTAACAAATTAAAGCAAGCCAATGTTTTAAAAAAATACATCATTGAATGTATATATGTATATATTTACACAGCATATTAAGTTTAATATTTAGCTTTAAAAGTTCACATAAATTTTACCAAAATGAGACAATCTTTTAAATAAATTACACCTTTTGAAAATGTTTAATTGTACACTGAATAGCTTCAATAAAATACTGAAGTGTCTGTATTTAATATCTACTTTATATACTTTATATTTTACAAAGTTTACAATTATTTGGCAGTAATTTTCAGATAATGACATGACTGCTGTGCGGATTCAGCAATGTCCCAAATGCAGGCAATAGCTGGTGTTTGTGTCCTACTCTCACAGTAACTGTCTCAATGTAGTGAAAAATACCAGAGTTATTTTAGCAAACTGTACAAGTCACATTTACATTTGATCAACAATATAGCATAGAATTTTGTGGGTTTTTTTTCAAAAAATAAATACATCTTAAATCTTTGACATTTCACAAACTTCATATACATTATAATACAATACAGCAGAATGCTGCTTAATTTTTTTAATAAGTAACATTTAATCACAGTAGCTGTGATCTATGAAGCTATGCTGTTGCAGTGTCAGTAACAAGTAAATACGATGACTATGTTTTCTTGGCACTGATGGTTTGTGAAGCTTAAATTAGTGTGCATACTGTTCATCATATAATTGAAAAAATAACCTCCATCTGATGTTTTAACATAAAAAAGCAGCGAGCGCTTTAGTTTTCTTCCACATCTTCCATTTCATTTTCATTAATCTTCAAAGCTCTCACCATTTCCTTAACTGCATGATACAAGATATTTTTAACCTGCAGAAGTATAAGACACACTTCAGTAAGATACAAGTGATAAAAAAAGCCACGATTAATGCATGGTATGTAACTAGGTTTAGGACTGAGCCCTAGGCTTAGTGGATGAAAAAAAGATTAAGTTAAAAATATTAGTCCAAAAGTAAACACCTTGATATTTTAAACACACTGTGAAATACCAAAACAGCGATCAACTGAAAGTCATTTACACCGTTGCATTCACATCATCTCCCTCAGATTCATGGGGACCAAATAGGCACACTGATTATCGTTGTTATTGTGTGTGAACAACAGCTAGAAAATGACCACACACACAGTTGCATATTTCAATCAGAATCAGAGCATGCGGTGCCTTCAGAACAAGTTCTAGTTGAGAATTCATTTCTTACCTGCATTTTATCATCATAATTGATTTCTTCTTTTGACAGCCTCAGTTCCTGTGTTAAGTGAAATGACTGTACAAGATGTTCTGGAGACACAAAGTCTTCAGTTACTTGAATGCAGCTGTGAAAATTTTGCACCTGTCCAAAAGAAAAAAAAAAAAAAAAAAAAAGAAAGAAAGAAAATTAAAATCTGTATTTTTTTTTAAATTCACAAAAAGTGACGTATAGGCTCCAGATCTTTCAAACCACGTAACTATCAGACTGGGAATCTTTTTACTTTTTAAGTTAGCAGTAATGAAGTGTATTAAACTGACATTTATAGAACATTTTAAGATCTCCTTATCTGTTATCACAAGTCATGTGTCAGGTGTGCAGCAATAGACTCCACAAGGATGAGACTCTTTTCTAAAATCCTAACATTGTTCAGGCTCGTGCTCCTAAGCTGGAATGTTATTGAAGGACACTAGCCACAATCCGAGTGCACGCCCAGCCCTTCTCTTCCTTTCCCTGGCATGCAGCCAGCTACTTCCTCATTAATTCAATCCATCTTCTAGGCTCCATCTTCCAATTCCCTTCTCAAAAACGTGTGCTGTGACTTTGACTGTCTTCGCTCCCAAACCCCTCCCCAGTTCACACATTCTTCCCAGTGACAAGTGAACAACTCCCCTTTCCCAAGTTCCAAAATCCCATGTACCTGAGTGCCAAGTGTCTCCAACCCCATCAAACTTCTTAACTTCCCCTCCTCTACCTATTACAATCATCTCTGAACCCACTGACCTCTCAAATATTTCCCCCTCCCATCCCCAGACAAGTAGTTATGAAAGATGTACAGGGCTTCCCATAAGCTTAACACAGTATCTAGCAAAATCAAACAAATTGATCTAGGCAATCATTAGGTCCAGATATTTAAAGAAGTCGTACAGATAAAAGTTCCTCTCCTTAGCAGACATATCTAAAACAGAGAAGAGCCAGGGAGATAAAGAAGGGCTGTTACTGCTACTGATGCCTCAGACTGTAATCGTGAAGGGTAATACACCCTACCAGAGTTCCAATAATCGGGAAGCTGAGCCAGTGGACCACAACCCCCAAAATTAGGGAGAGTAAGGAGAAAGCCTAAGATCCTAGATAGCGAGTTGGTGTGTGAAGGATCAGGAGTTCCCCCATCCCAACTCCTGGCCATAGATGTCCGTTTCTCTGTCCTTATAGAGAAAGCGGTCTCCTGTACAGATCAGCCCCTGTGCAGTTGACATACACATAGCTTCTAGTTCTTAGCTGTAGGGGACCATACATGAATAGCAATTCCTTTCTCATGTGTATTTACCAAGTCATCTCTGGGACATCATTCTCTATAAGCATGTTACATTACATACAAAATGGGAAATGACTGCCTAGGAAGGAGTACTGCAGAAACGGATCTGGAGGTTATAGGGGATCATAAGCTAAATATGAGTCAACGTTTAACACTGTTACAAAAAAAGCAAAAACAAAAAAAATTCCATTTACTACACCACGCTGATTAGGCCTCAACTGGAGTATTGTATCCAGTTCTGGGCACCACGTTTCAGGAAAGATGTAGCCCAATTGGAGAAAGTCCAGAGAAGAACAACAAAAAATATTAAAAGTCTAGAAAACATGACCTATGAGGAAGACTGAAAGAACCGGGTTAGTTTAGTTTGGAGAAGAGAAGACTGAGAAGGGGCATAACAATTTTCAAGTACATAAAAGGCTGTTACTACAAAAAGGGAGAAAAATTGTTCTCCTTAACCTCTGAGGAAAGGACAAGAAGCAATGGGCTTAAATTGCAGCAAGGGCGGTTTAGGTTGGACATTAGGAAAAACTTCCTGTCAGGGTAGTTAAGCACTGGAATAAATTGTTCAGGGAAGCTGTGGAATCTCCATCACTGAAGGTTTTTAAGAGGTTAGACAAACACGTGTCAGGGATGATCTAGATAATACTTAGTCCTGCCATGAGTGCAGGGAACTGGATTAGATGATCTCTTGAGGTCTATGAGTCTCTGATTCTAATATGTCATTATGCTCTTAAATCAACATATTTTTAGGAGTTTGTTAGATTATATAATTACTTGTCCTGTTATAAAAAGGCAATTTAAATTATGTATTTAATCTCAACGGACATACTTAAATCACTGAGTCAAGTATTTCACCATTATCTTTTAATGACAACTTTCAATACATTTTAAAAATCAGTAACAGATACAGAAACAGTTATCATTGTGCTAATATTAGTTAACAATTACAATTTTACTATATCGAGACTTCTCTAATCTATACTTCAGTATAAAAAAGTAAAGTGTAGGAAATATATCATGTAGAAGAAAACCTTTAAAAAACAATTTTTCATACACCTTACAAGCCACGATATTTACATTACTGTAATCAGCAGTAGTTTCAAATCACTGTCAATTAGCAAGTGAAAAACAATAAAAAGGATAATGCATCACCAAATATATTCTGACAACTGTAGTTTAGTTTTAATTATTGATATATCATGATATCTATGCAAAAATAATGAAATCTTATCAGACCGTAATATGGCACTCATACTTGTTAAGACTCAGTGTTATTCTTTTAAATGTGCTTTTTATATAGAAAATAGGTGAAGGTACTTTAAGGTCAATATTTACATATCTGTGTAGAAAGAGTATTTTTTTTTTTTTTTTTTTACACATGTATCAAAGAACATAGTTCTTCCATTTTCTCCCACACATCCCTTTCATAGGAACTTGTCACTTGGAGAAAAAGATTCCCAGAATCTATCCATCATAAATACTGTCTTATTAACTCCTAGATGCCAGGAGTTGGAATATCTCCATCTCAAAAGCAACTGTTTGGAATTGATGTCAAGGGGTTAAAGGTGACAACAGTAGGCCAGGCTTATTTTTAGCTCTTAAATACACATACTGAATGTGGTGGTGCTGATGCACTCCATTTAGTTTGATGTCAATTATATGCCTCATACCTTATAAAACAGTTTTTCCAGTAATACCTATGAATTTTTGACAGTTCCTATTTTATTCATTTATATTTCAGCTGCATTACATGTGTATTTAGTGTATTACATGTGATTTTATTATTTGGATGTAAATATTTGAAGTGATCAGTTTCTGTTAGTTTTATTTTGGTGTTTATTTCTGAGAAACTGAGTGCTATAAACTACAATTTGCAATCAAAAACTTTATTAAAACAAAGTTAATGTTGGGAATATTTATATCTTAAAAAGAGAACTGGGTTAGAACACAAGACTAGTTTGAAAATCAAAAATTCAAAGTTAAGGTTCTAGAAATCATGGGCGGCCATGGGTCCCAGAATAGATTACAAGGTCCTTTGGCAAAACCAACATATTGTCCATTTTGACCTGAATGGCTAACATAAAATTTGGTGTCTACTAGGTTGTTCCAGTTGAGGAGAAATAGGTGAGAGTCAGGTATTTCTTTGACACAGTTTTGTTTCTTTACAAAGAATGTACTAAGTCCTGTATCTTTGAATGCAGAAGTACTTAAATGGCAGGAAATAGCTTCTTTTGCTCATAGCACCAAGAGCATCCTTTTCAGCCTGCAGCCCTGGCCCAAAAACCTCTCCCCCCAGCTTTCTTCCAGGGTCACCCACTGTGCTTTCAGCTGCTCCTTCAGGCTGTCTCCATCTTTTAAAGTAGTGTTTTTTGTTTGCTTGTTTGCTTTCCTGCCTCCTCTCCCCTCCCGTCCCTCCATCCTCACACATCCCTACCCAAAACAATGCCTAGCTAAAGCTCCTGGATGAGTTGACACACTACTTTTGCCTAGGTGGGGGTTTATACTTACACTTGTTAATTGAAGGGTGAGTTCACACCTATCAATGTCAGTGGAACTTTACCTCAATCCATAATAAGTTTTCACCTAGCTCATAACAATATCTTGGAAGTGTCTTAAACCTTACTTTTGATCCTTGGGGTAGAGAACCTGACAAGCTTCCCTCCAAGAGGAGAGAATAGATGTCTTGAATTTTTTTTTCTTCTGTGACAGTCTAGTGATTTATGTGTTTATCATGTGTCTGCCAGCCAAAAACAAAGTCTTCTGTTTGAGTCTGATGCAATTGGGAAAGACACAAATTGCCTTCTTGTACAGAATTTATTTCTGCGTGATACCCACTAATCACTATCAAGAGAACAAATCAGATATTCAATTTTCCATTTAACCAAAAAGTGACAGATTACATCGCTGAAGGGGAGGCATACTCATGCCTGCTCTTCTAGCATCTAGTTCTCTTCTTCCAACTTCGGCAGACTAATGAGGCCTCACTTGACTTCAGAATTAGCTTTCTCTGGCCATAATCCAACCACATTCTTGCCCTCTATTTTGCCTGTAAGGACAACGGATCCAAGGAAACATCAAATACATACCAGAGATGTTCATCTTTCAGAATCGTTTGGGAAGCAGCTCTGAGGCCAATCACTCTAGACCTTAAAAGCTCTTAGTACAATATAGTAATGTATGACCATATAGAGGTGCACTTGACAAGCAATTCATAGTTCCCTTTAGAAATACATTCAAGTTTGCAGTCTCAAAGATTCTCCTGGGCTACCATCCAATCTAGTAGAACAGATTTTTTTTTCCTTTTTAAATCACTAGAATGACAGCCAAGTTCACCTTGTGTATTGCATTCAATGCTTTTGATCATTCTTTGAGGAACTGAAACAGCCAGCAGATACATTCTGGGAAGTTTGATATCAGATTACTTTTTATTAAAGTCCTTCAGGTCACTGTACATTGGTAAACATCTTTCTGCTCTCTCTCTGGGAAAAGATGTTTGGTAGTTGTTTGTACACCTTGGATCAGAAAGGTCCAGCATCTTAGAATAGGTGGCGTGAACGCCTTGGAGGAAGTTGCATGAGAAGATTCAAAGGCCTGAGGCCTGCAATCCCTCTTAACCAGTGTGAAAGAAAGGTTACTTACCTTACAGTAACTGGAGTTCTTCAAGACGTGTGGTTCCACTGTGGGTACACATGTACTCCATGTGCTTGAGACTAGAACATTCTTCCTATCAGTGTCTGTTGGTCCTTACTTGCACCTCTTTATAATCTGAACTGAGGGCATATGGAGAGGCACAGACCAACCACATCTCCAGTTCCTTCTCTACTGGGAATTTCTGTTAAGAAAGGATTTGCAGCAGAGGGGAAGGAGGGTGGATAGTGGAATATACATAGAAACCACATTTCTGGAAGAACTCCAATTACTGTAAGGTAAGAACCTTTCTTTCTTCTTTGAGTGATGGTCCCTGTGTGTATGCAACTGTGGGTGACCAGCATGCAATATTCATCGAGCACTACAATGCTGCACCACTGACTGAATGACTGTTGGACTGAAGGATGCAGTCACAGAAGAGGTCTGCACCAGGGCATAGTAGTGTCTAGTGACGGTATACCCAAAGCTCCATATTGCTGCTCTGCAGATCTCCAGGAGAAGAACATCCTGAAGAATAATCATGGAAGCAGCCTAGGCTCTGGTCGAGTAAGCCCTCACATTCTGATGAAGAGTAGTCCCTGCAAGATCATAGCAAAGGCAGATGCAACCAGCAATCTATCTGGAAAGCCTCTGTGAGGAGATTGCTTCCCCCTTCATCTGCTCAATGAATGGAAATGAAGAGTCTTGGGAGACTTCCTGAAGGGTTGTGTCCTTTGTAGATAGAAAGCTGAGGCTCAATGGACATCCAGAGAATGAAGCTTTCTGTCTTCCCTGGTGGCGCAAGGTTTCAAGTAGAAGACAGGTAGAATTCAGAGGGAAACTTTGTAATCAGCGTGGGGTATAATCTCAGAGAGACCACATCCTGATGGAACACTGTATAGGGAGTGTCCACCATAAAGGCCCCTAGCTCACCCACTCTTCTGGAAGAAGTGATTGCAGTCAGGAAGACTACTTTAATAGACAGGTGAAGAAGGAAACAGGCTGAAAACAGTTCAAATGGAGGATTCATAAGCACTGGCAAAACCAGATTGAGATCCCAAGTTGGCATTAGTTTCACTACTGGGGGTAGGTTCTAGTAAGGCCTTTCAGGAGCCTTATGGTCAATAGGATGCGTGAAGACAAAGTAGCTGTCAACCAGGGGAATGGAGGGCATTAATTGCTGCCAAATGCACACGCAGGTAACAGAGATATGCTCAACTTCTTCCAGGAAAGAAAGTGGTCTAAGATGATAGAGGTGTCCAAATTCTCTGGGGGCTTGCTACAAAATTGGCATCAGAAAGAAAAAATCTCTTTCATTTAACCACAAAGCATTTTCTCATAGAGCATTTCCTGATATTATTGAGGATGGATTGTATTTCCTTGGAACATGATTTCTCAAAGCTCGGCATCCATCCAAATTTCAGGCTGTCAGGTGGAGAGATGGTGGGGTTGATCCTGCCTCTGTTCTGTGTTAGCAGGTTCGGAAATAGCTGAATCTGTATGCATGGGAATGGTGACATCTGGAGGATGCTGGTGAACCAGAACTGCTTCAGCCAGCAGGATGTCACAAAAATCACCAGCATTCTGTCCTACTTGATTTTCTTCAAGACTCGGGTTAAAAGGGTTATTTGGTGGGAAGGTATACATCAGCAGTTCACCACTGAACTAGGAAAGTGTCCCCTCTGTAACACTGTCTCAAAGCTGCTTGTGAACAGTAAAGTGGGTATTTCTCGTTGTCCTGGGACACAAAGATACCATAATGGGAAACCCCTGTGACGGGTTGGATCACAGAATCCCCCTTGGGAGCTGCCACCTGATGTGCCAAGACTACCCCTGCTTCTGTTTTCCCTGCCAGCTCAGGACTCCAGCACCCCGTCTTGCTGAATTAGACACTCCAGTCCACTTCAACACAGACCCAGGGTCTGAATTACTTGTCCCAAAGCTACAAGTTTACCCAAAAACAGCTCACAGGAGTGTGCTTGTCTTTAGCACTCAGATGCCCAACTCCCAATGGGGTCTAAACCCAGATAAATCCGTTTTACCCTGCATAAAGCTTATGCAGGGCAAACTCATAAATTGTTCGCCCTCTATAACACAGATAGAGAGATATGCACAGTTGTTTGCTCCCCCAGGTATTAATACATACTCTGAGTAAATTACTAAATAAAAAGTGATTTTATTAAATACAGACAGTAGGATTTAAGTGGTTCAAAGTAGTAACAGACAGAACAAAGTAAGTCACAAGCAAAATAAAATAAAATGCGCAAATCTATGCCTAATCAAACTAAATACAGATAATCTCACCCTCAGAGATGCTTCAGTAAGTTTTTCTCAGACTGGACACCTTCCAGGCCTGGGCACAATTCTTTCCCCTGGTACAGCTTTTGTTCCAGCTTAGGTGTTATCTAGGGGATTCTCCATGATGGCTCCTCTCCTTCCCTCTTCTGTTCCACCCCTTTATATATCTTTTGCATAAGGCGGGAACCCTTTGTCTCTCTGGGTTTCCACCCCCCCCTCACTGGAAAAGCACCAGGTTAAAGATGGATTCCAGTTCAGGTGACATGATCACATGTCACTGCAAGACTTCATTACTCACTTGCCAGCACACACATATACAGGGAGACTCACAGGTAAACAGCCATCTGCAGACAATGGGAGTCATCAAGATTCCAAACCATCATTAATGGCCCACACTTTACATAATTACAATAGGCCCTCAGAGTTACATTTTATATTTCTAGTTTTAGATACAAGAGTGGTACATTTATACAAATTAGATGATCATACTCAGTAGATTATGCACTTTGTAATGATACCTTACAAGAGACCTTTTGCATGAAGCATATCCCAGTTACATTATATCACTTATTACCATATTTTCTCTAAATCTATCCCAGTTACATTATATTGACTTATTATTATATTTTTATAAAACCATGTAGACTGCACAACGTCACAACCCCACTGTAGGAATACGTTTTGTACTACCGAGTCGTGCAGTTCCTACTTGTGATCTTTATGGAAGTGCCTGCTGAGGCTGTCTGCCAAGGTATTCATTACTTCTGGGAAGTGCACCACCGAGTGGGTGATTTGATGACAGATACACTGGTTCCAGAGTTTGACTACTTCTACCTAAAGGGCCAGAGACCTCACTCTTCTGCTTATGTAGTAGACTGTGGTCATGTTTTCCTACATTATCTGAATGTGCTGGGCATGGATGAGGAACAGGAACTTTCTGCAAACCTAGTGAAGATCCCCCAGTTTGAAGAGGTTGATGTAAAGTGTGGATTCTTGTTGGGACCAGAGCCTTGAGCCATGTGATCATTCAGGTGCATTCCCCAACCCATTAGGGAGGCATCCATAATCAGCTTCTTCGTGGGTGGAAGGGGAATGAATACCTTGGGGAATTGAGACTTGTTTGTCCAGATTGTCTCTGCTCAGAGAGCAGACTGTCCTCAACCGTGCCTGGGGCACCAGAGAGGGAACTTTGCAAATGGCATAACATTGGGGCAGAAGGCCATGATGCCTATCAGGATCAGGCCAGATCCGACTGTAATGTGAGGACACATCTGGATGCTGAGCAATAATGTTAGGCATCATGTGGACTATATCCTCTGGTAGATAAGCTCTGGCTGAAGCTGAATTCAGAGATGCTCTGATAAATTTTATAACTTGCATTGGAACTACATTGGACTTTTCTAGGTTTACTAGAAGTTCAAAGGTTCAAAAGAAGCTGGGTAGGCAAAGGATCGACGGTTGTACTTCCTGACATGACAAGCCCATGAGCAGCCAGTCATCAAGATAATGAAAAACTGGGCTGCCTTGGAAGCACAGGTATATCACTATTATTGACAGCACCTCATTAAAACTCTAGAACTGTTGAGAGCCTAAACGGAAGGATTGTACCAATAATCATCTGGGACTCCTGTGCACAGGATGAATGTCTACATGGAAATAAGCGTCGTTCAAACAGAGCTGAAAACCAATTGCCTTTGTTTAGGGAGGGAATTATAGCGGTCATCCTGAATTTTGAAAGGCATATGAAGACATTCAGCTTCATGGGCCTCCAGACCCCTTTATTTTTGGTGATGAGGACGTACCTGGAATAAAACCTCTTCCCCTTATGCTGAGAGGGTATGGGTTCTGTAAGCTCTTAGCTGTAAAGGGGCGTCCACTTCCTGTCTGAAGATCCTCTCCTAAAAGGGGTCCTGAGGAGGAACGGGGAGGGGAAAAACTGTTGAGTAGCAAGCGGAGATGATCTCTATGACCCATCCATGTGAGGTGACATAATGCCATACTGGAAGAATTAGGTCAGAAAGCCACCAAAGGGGGTGTCAGTCAGAGTGGAGGCTAGTTGGCGGCTCTCATTGGTCCTGTCAAAATGGTCTCCTGAGCCTGAGAGATCGACAACAGCTGGGCGTGATATCTTCTACGCTACAGTCTCTGACACTTCCTGGGACGTTCATATGCTCTCTGATAGTAGAAAGTTGTTAAGTGAGATGCTGTTTGTATGCAGGTGGTCTAGAGTACTTCCTCCGAGGAACTGGGGCATAAATACATATGGAGCAGAGGGTAGCCTGGGATTCTGAAGGTATCCAGTGCCTCATCTGTTTTCTCACT
This sequence comes from Terrapene triunguis, assembly GCF_002925995.2. NCBI lineage: Eukaryota > Metazoa > Chordata > Testudines > Emydidae > Terrapene > Terrapene triunguis. The sequence continues at coordinate 47,798,298 of NW_020664446.1, read as the reverse complement.
AAACGAATGGCTGCCCCTGAACGGAAGGTCCTCCACAGTAGCTTGCACCTCCTTGGGACCCCAGAAGACTGTAGCCATGAGGTCCACCTTATGACAACCAAAGTTGCCATGGAATGGGAAGCAGCGTCTTGCAGCATCTAGCAAAGCCTGCAGAAAGTCTGCTTATTAGTTTACCCTCCTCGATGAGGGCCTGAAATTGTGGCCTGAGTTCCTGTGGAAGTTTGTTGGTGAACTCAGTTTGACACCCTTACCAGGGCACAAGGTCTCACCCAATTTGGACAAGGTAGGGGAGATGCTCCTTTTATTAGTGGCTTTAGGAGGGGATTTATCCCATTTCCAACGGGGGGGTGTCTGATCATACCCTCCTCCCATCTCTTGCTAGAGTTCCTAGGCTTGATATCCAATGGTTCAGAGCTGGAAAGCCTTGGACCAGAAGGGGCACTGGTAGGCAGCTCCCGCCAATGTACAGGGGGGTCAGGAAACTGAGTATCAGACTGGGACCTCATCAACTGCTCCATTAGGTGTCTTCAAAGCTGGAACTCATGGGATTGCCAAGTTCAAAGAAGAAACAAATTGTAAACATTGTACTTGGAGGAGATGTGGGATTCTCCAAGGCAACACAAACAGGAATTGTGCAGACCACCCTCTGGGAAGATCTGGGAGCAGGCCATATAGGACATGAAATCTGGGATCTTAGGCATGCTAAGAACCCCAAATGTTGGGGCAACAGGGATGGAGGGAACCCTACCCACAGATACCAAAACACTATCTAAAGAAAAAAAATAATTTACACAAAACAAAGCTAATTTTTTTTTTTTTTTAAGCAGGAATGCCCCTGGTTTGAAGCACAAGGAAGCACAGCCCAATGGATACTGACAGCAAGAATCTTCCAGTCTCAGGTGCACAGAGTACTCAGAGTGGGATATACATGGGGACCATCAACCAAAATAGCCATGGTTCTTTGACCCATGCCTGCAAATCAATTTGAAACGCCATGCTTGAGACACAGCATAGGTTGCCTTCACCATGTCATCATGCTCAGACTCAGCATGGGTTCACTACTGGCTACAATTCTTCTCTGATCTTTAGTCAGGGAAAGTTTTCTTTGTGAGATGCCCATCCTCTGTAGCACAGGGGCTACTGGTGGCTTAAGAAAAAAAATGGTTATGCTAGGATGGGGACAATTCTGCTTCACAATTAATACACTGATTCCCCATAATTTCTCTCTCTGGAGTTAATTACCATATTTTTCCTTGAAGAAGTGAAAATAAAATCTATTTGCAGCACAGATAGAACAGTGTGTCACATGAAGGGAGGCTGCTGAAAGGGAAATTTAATGTTAGTTTCCGCTTTGCAGACTAGCGATATTCCTGCTATGTAAAAAAGAAGTCTGAATAGTCCATATGTTTCAGATTGAAGAAGTAGTTTTCAAAAATCTCATCTCAGAAATGTCCTGTCAATTAACCTGTAACTTTCCCAAAAATTCTCCCACAGTTGTAGACCAAACAAACAAAATTTCAAGTGTAAACTATTTTTTTCCTGCAGAAATTAGAAAGGTGTATCAGTATTAGGTTTATATTGAAAGTTATAATTACTGCCATGCTTCCATCGTATGCTAGTAAAAGGAAGTTAACTGGATTGAAAGAGTTGTACAACAGTTAATAGTGTTTTGACCATTATTTGACATTTGGAGAAATAACCAAGTTATTTTGAATATTTCTGAGTTCTTGCATAGTAATCTTGGATAGCAATTTCTATCAACCAGTTTGTATTATTTATTTCTGTACATTATGATGGTCACTGATAATGAAATCAAATCTAATTTAAGCATGAACTTACATGTATCTATCTTTGAACAGAAGTATTTTACCTGATGAAGGGCTCCTGCTGGTAAAATAATAGCATCACCAAGGAACTGAATAATAGTGCAGGTTTTTACTCCATATTCTTCAAAAAGTCTTTGGCGAAGTCTTTTGTTCACATACCAACTCTGGTCACGTATTGGATCATGCTCTGGTAAAACTTCTAGACCCTGTTCTTTTGCAATCTGTAATACATGTGAGACACTAGATCATTTTTTAAAAAAGGAAAACTATGTTGGTAGGTCCAACATTTACCTACCGAAAAAGTAACAGGAATTTGTTTCCAATATCCAGATGAGAATTTTGGCTAGTATTTTAAAAGGATCTTAAGGCAATTAATAAATATAAGATAGATGAGGTAATATCTTCTTATTGAACCAACTTCTGTTGGTGGAAGGGACAAACTTTTGATCTTAAGGGAATTAGGCACCCAAATCCCTTTGAAGTAAAAGGGTTCTCAAGGAATTCCACTCCAGAAGAGCAATAGATGCCTTCTGATGAGTTTAGTTAAAAAAAAAAAAAAAAAAAAAGTATAAACATTTTTGCCTACGTTTCTCTTCCATCATTTTGTCAGAAATAGGCTCACTTGCAAAAAATAGTATCTTTATTTCATAACAGCTCAGCTCCTCCAGATTTCAAACTTTAAGAGATAATCTGGTTTGACAAAATTTCCACAGGATCTGATCATAACATCATAACCAAAATTATAACCTCAAGTCAAGAAAAAGCAGCATGTACATTTGCATGAAGAGCTTCGCCCCCCCCCCCCAAATAAACTGGAAAGGAATTAAGAAAATATGACATAAGCAGAATGGTCTAAAAAATATTTCCAGTGAGACATGAGTGGATTTTTAAATGCAACCACCACCACCACAAGCAGTTCCTCACTGTGCTAAGCCCACAGAACAAACATTTGTCTTGACCGGCCACTAATTACTGAATAATAGTGAGAGATGGGGGGGAAAAACCTACATCTGTTGTCTATGTCTTAGGAAACAGGTTTATTTTTTTAATAAATACATGAATTTATTTATAAACATTTTATATCAGATGTAAAATATACTTTAGGTTAGTTATTAACTGCTTTATGTAAAAGGGAAAAATTTCCTTATCTATTAATTTTCTTTCTGCAAGATCTTTTGAACCAGTCCAGGTGCTTGGATTATAGTTTCTCCCAACCAGCAGAATACTAAGATTTTTGACTTTACACCCTTACACATTAAGGATCTAGCCATCTATAAGTCTTCAGCTGAGTACCTCAAAAGCAGTACCAAACCAAAAAATTAAATGATGCTATTCTTCAGTGAAGTTTAACAAACAATTTTAGTTACAGCAGGAATCTGAACATATCAGCAATTTGGCATTGAAACCGAGTAAAGGTAACAGGCATTCAAGTCATACAGGGCAAGAAGGCTGGACTGGTATAGAAGATCTCAAAGAAAGGAAATGAACAGGTAAAGAAAATTTCTCTCTTCAATCTTTTATGCCAGTCCAGACAACTTGGACCTCTCACCTCTCAAGACAGTTAATCATTGTAATACAGGTGGGATCATCACCTATTGCTTACAGCAGAAGGGGTGGCGGGTTCATCCAACTGAGACCACATCCACCAAACCTTAGATTGCCAGTATTATTGTTGCTTGTACTCTAATGGAACTGACACTCAAATCCAAGATTAGACCAATATACAGGAAACAGGAAGGCTGGCACTGGGGCCTCAATCAGCTCTATCCACACATTGTCACACTAGCTCACAAAGATTCTCTAACGTCTAGAGTTCATTTTTAAAGTTGATGGCTTCTTTGGCTGTATCAGAGAGATTTTATCTGATAAGGCCCTTTCTTTGGACTGGTGCACTTAACAATAAAACAGACCATGAAACATACTGGATTCAACTGGAGGCTAAGGGCGGGGTGACATGTTCACTAGTTTTTGGGTACCATGGCCTTTTCAGCTAGATTGGAATTATCACTATGATAACTCCTCTAGATCTGGCAATCTTCTGTGGGACACTGCCAGCGTATACAGATGAAGAATGTATACCAGCATGAAGATTCAGGGAATTTCTATAGTATTCATTTCATGTGCCCCTGCTTCCTTGAATGTGCTGAAATATTTTGGTTCTCTTCTACTTTCTCTAAATGCCATGAGATCTCATCTCAGGCCTGCCCCACCTTTTGCAAAGACAGAAAAACCTGGGGATTTAACTCCCCATCTCCTTCATCTCCCCATCTCCTTGATTCAGCGGCACTCTGCTCATTCCATCAGCTGTGTTCATCTTTCTTGCAGTCTGGACTGCTGAAAGACAAATGTTCTTTTGGACTCAAGTAATCAAAAGTCAGACCTTCTTGTGCCTCCCTGGTGAATGAAGTATACCCTCACATCTTGGCTGCAACTTCCAACTCAGCTTAAACCAGCCATTCAGGTTTGGGAGGGTGTATGTACACTCTCTTATTAGGGCCATGGGGGAATGTCGGGAATCACGGCCTGCAGCACAGCCAGTCTAGAAGCAGGACCTGCAGCAGACCCAGTCTCTGGGCAATCTAATGAGCACAGCTGGCCTGTAGTAGGCTGCCTGATTAGCTACACTGCCTGAATTGTTGGAAGAGTCAGCAGACCAGCTCTTAAGCCCAGCAGCAGCATTCGCACACAGCTGCGATAGCTCCTTCACCTGCTTGTTTCCTGCTCTTGTCTTGCCTTGCGCCAGGTAACCCAGTTCTGGCCCTTGGCTCCAATTCCGGACCTCTTACTTCAGCTCTGAACCCTGGCTTTGGGATCTGGCCTTGGACTCCAGTTCTGACCTTGGGCTCCAATTCCTGGCTACCAATTCCTGTTCTAACCACTTGCTAGGACTCCTGCTCTGACCATGCGGCCTGACTCCTGTTCTAACCACTAGGCATGACCACCCACATCCCAGCCACATGATAGGGAGAGCTTGGTACTATAACTGCTGGTTTGTGTCAACAAATCACAGACACTCCATCTGCTGAAACTACAACATTGATGAATGCAGGTATGAATCCTAGAAACCCAGGGAGAATAAGAGTACATCAGAATTCATTTCCTGAATAAATGACTTTAGTCAAGATTCTCAAGAAGGAACTGGTCTTTTGTAAGCCCAGAACTAGACACAGACTCCCTATTTTTTTTATGAACAGTGAAACAGATGGATCAGATCCCTGTGTCCTTCTGATCTTTCAGGACAATAGACATGACCTGTATCTTATGTAGAAAATAGAAGGCCTCAAGTACTTTGTTGGTTGATGAGTCAGGGAAAGAGAAATAAGTTGAGAGGATCTTGCATCAAACTCAATCACATCTCCATATGTTAACATGTCCTGCATCCATTGATTGGATGTCATTTGGGCACAAATGGGGAAGAAACTCCTCCACCTTACCCCGATGCTGAGACTGCACCTGGACCATTGTACTTTAAGGCTGTCTGTTTAAAATTTGAAGGGACTCCCTGGTGTCTATCATCTCTTTGATAATGAAAGCAGCTAACCCATCTGAAGCTTGCCTTCATTTTGAAGTGGTGTCATGCCCTTTCTTCTGGATGGTAGTTCTAGTTCCCTGGATCTGCCCCTTTTGGACTGTGATCCTGATGCCCATATCTGGGCCTCTCGTGGGTCAGAACCTGGATCTCTAAAGCAGCTAAGGAATGCTGGATCTTCTCCAACTCATCCCTGAAAACACCCTCTCTTTGAATGGCAGGGCCTCTAGTCTGATTTTGGAGGGAAAAAATGGCTATTGTTTTAGCCACAATGCACTCTTGCCTGCCACTGAAGTGGCCATGGCTTCACAAATTGACTGGATTATGTTGTATGTAGTTTTTCATATGAATGAGAGAATTGAGCCCAGCAATAGGAGCATCTTGGCAAATTCTAAATCTTCATCTTTGGCCTCTGGAGACCTCTGCTAAGTTTCTGTAGCTCCCTATCCACCACCTGAGAGGCATACACTATGTATAGTGAAGCTTCCTGTAATATAACTGCAACCTCAAAAAATCTGTTCAGGAATGCCACATTTTTTCTGTTAAGCAGGATCCTCTTTCTACAGAAATCATTATCCTTTTTGCCAACCCAGAGATGGCAACATCCACCCCTCAGGCTCTGATTGGGCAGCTCTATATCTGATGCTCTGAGAGGCTAAAGCACCTTTAATGCCAGGACAGAGGCCAGTTTCCTGTGCAGGATGCACCACTTACTGCTGATCTTTTCTTTGACATGAGGAGGATGGACAGCACCTGCAGGGTTCTATAAGAGCATATATAAGTTCCCTGGCAAATTACTGCAGCTCCAGAGTACGTGCTATTTTTATTAAGAGCACTGGTGAATCCTCCTCATTAAATATGCAGAGTTAGGCCTTTTCCTTAGATCGGGAGTCCAGAATGATCTCGTCCTCTACAGCTTTTTTCAACCTCACCCGCTGTTTCCTCCTACTCATCTCTATTACTCCACTGATAGTCGTCATCCTCCTTGGGTAGGGCATCACGTATTGGTGAGCGTCTGGCTGGGCTGATATTCTCTAAGTGGTATTCAGTAGCCAGTGCGTCTTTATTTTCAGTCTATGATGGGGAGCATGCTTTGTGTTCCCTTCATCTCTCTCTCTCCTTACTCTTAAAGTTTGGAAGAGACAGTTTAAAAACTTAATTACGTCTAGACTGTAGTTTCTAGAATGAGCAGGTGGGGGCCCACTCCTAAAGGAATAGGAAGAGAAAGTTGGAAATTAGGTCCTGCTCCTAGTGATAGCTGGAGAGGACTCCATTCCAAAATGTCTATATACAACAATGAGAGGGGACCTATTTGCAATGTGAACTGGACTTGGTCAGTGAGAGCATATGGCCTCCTTTACTTTGTTCTCCTTTCTCTACTCAGGAAGAGCCTAAAAGATGGTTGAGCTCTTTGCCCCCTATTCTCCTCTTCCTTCTCCTCAAAGAACTTGAGGGCCCTGATCTGACCAGCTTTGGCAAGAGTCTGCAGGCAGCACACCAGCAGGCTAGGAGTCTTTGAGCCCCATAGGTATTTTCCAGGGTGGCTGGTGCACTGCATTTTAAAGGAGCTGCCAGAAAAGCTGATTTAGCTTTTCCTCTCTGCTCCCAGACCACTCTGGGACCAGTTCTCAGGGTTACTACTGCTGAGCACTCCCTGCACTTTCTTGGCTTTCTGTTCCCCAATGGAGGGAGAATCTTCCCATGGAGAATCTCTGCTGCTTTTGCCCCCTGAAGGGGGGGGGGGCGGGGGAGGGAAGGGCTTTGGGTACCACGTTGGCTTGAGGATGATGATTGCCAAGGCTTGAGGACAGCTCCTGCTATGTTCTCTGTCCCTCCTTAAAGTAGGGCTGAAATTGCACTTGACCTCTACCTCCTCCTTCCCTTATCCTGGAGCTAATGCCCTGAAGGGGGGCTACTGAGTTCAAGGGGTATTCATCTGGCTAGATACTCCTGAATCCCCTTCTATCCTACGGGAGTCAAAACTCTTGTGTGTGGGTGTGGAAAGTGGGCTTCTTTATGGATCTTCTTACTTTATCAGGACTCCCTGAGAGAAGAATCTTTTCCTAATTCATCCTTTCTGAATCTGAAGCTTTTCTGTTCTTCAGACAGAAAGATCTGTCCATGCTATGCTGAGTGGGAGCCTGGCAACAACTGGAGGCTGAGATGACTACAACCTTATGTGTGAGGGTATGATATCATCAAAAGTCTTTGTGTTCTGTCTCCACTGATCGGTTGAGAGAAACTGTACCTAAACCATTTGGACTGGTATAGAAGATCAGAGAAGTTTGCTTGTTCACCGAGAATCTCTCATGCAGTAACAGATGCTTAGGGGATGGGCATTTCAAACAAGGTACCTGCAGTATTTTTTTTTTTTTTAAAGCTATAACAGTAATTTTGAAAAGTCTGATTATTCAGGTCTATAAAATAAATATCTATTTGATATAAATCTAACCTTTTGCAGAAATTCCCTTATCTTGTCAGCATCTTTGCCAGCATAAATGTGCCACAAAGCCCCAGGTAATTCACTTGAGTCTTTCAATCTTTTCCTTAAAAGGTCATCCAGATCTTCTTCTTCAAACTTCTTTAATACTCCTAAGAATTGACAAATAGACTCTCAAACCAGGCAGTGGAAAGCTGAAATATTTCTTCTTTTCTTTTTAAATTTCCTGTGGCAGACTGACTAAATAATGAGCCTATTACATTTTCCAAATACTACAGAAAACCCTCAGAAGCTATTTTTTATTCACATATTTTGTGTAATTAGAAAACAAAACAAATTATGTAAAAACCTTTAAAACAATTTATACTCAGATTTGAATCTAATTTAACATTGTTAAAATCTGATGGAAAGAGTTCTATTTGAAATAAGAGAACATTGCTGTAATCAAAATATTTAAAATTCAGTCTTGGGGAACCAACAAAAACAATTTTGTGCCCATTCTTCTGCACAGTAAGTCAAGAATCTCTTGTCTATTTCTAGAGCTATGCTGGTGCACATACAAGTAAATAAAGCAAAACTGAAGTTAGTCTTCTTATTTCAGCTCCACTAACCAGGAAAAAGAAATCAATGTTTGTTTATTACAAAAGGAAAAAAATTGGGATAGTTTTATTTCCTTTCCCTATCATTTATCCTCTATCTATGCAGTATTTTACAGCATCATACACATACGATTAGCATACACCACTTCAAACTCTCTGGCTCACAATGTAGTTGTTTAGCGCTAAACACAGCACAGCAAACACTATGTCAGGGGGATTCAGGGTGATCCTGTGGTGTTTGGCAAACATCACACTGGAACTGCTGTAAGAGCTAGTGGTACTTCATAAGGGAATTCTTTATCCTGCTGTCCATTTGCTCTGCCATCACCAGTACAAACAGGTACATTAATATGTAGGTAATGGCAGGAAAGAGGTGAAAGAGTACGACAAAGAAAGTGATAAGTTTTACGCCACAGTATATTTAGGTAAAAGAATTCACTGTGTACAGATTACCTCTGTGAGCAATATGCATGCAGTTAAAGGCATGTTTCATTTATACATTATAAGTATTTTAAAACAATGAATTAAACTTCAAGTGTCAATTTTAAAAGTGCATATCAAAATACTTATCCAAACTTTTAAGTGAGTTGTTATTCAATCTATTTCTGTATAATACAAATCAACTTTCTTTACCTGCTTTTGACAGTACTCCATTTCCTTTTGCTATGCCCACATAGGCAAGGATGTTCACTACATCAGAAACTTCAATATGGAGATTTGTAGTTCCTATATCTTGATCTTTAGCAGCAGCCACACCTATAGTACAAGGTAAAAGTTTCAGATAGGGCAGTGGTCCCCAACGCAGTGCCCGCGGGCATCATGGCACCCGCCGGGGCATTTATGTGCGCCCGCCTAGTGCCCAGCAGAGGAGAGAAGCCACGGCCCCACGCCTGACGGGGACAGAGAACTCCGGGGCTGCAGGCTGTGGGCGATGGTGTTCTCTATTCCCGGCAGGCTCAGGGCCCGCCTAGTGCCCACAGCAGGGGAGAGAAGCTGTGGCCCGGCGCCTGCTGGGGACAGAGAACTCCGGGGCCGCAGGCGCCGGTGTTCTCGGTCCCTGGCAGGCACGGGGCCGCGGGTTAAGCCAGAGAGAAGCTGTGGCCCCGCGCCTGCTGGGGACAGAGAACTCCGGGGCCACAGACTGTGGGCGCCAGTGTTCTTGGTCCCAGGCAGGCGTGGGGAGAGCTTAAGCCGGAGAGATGCTGCGGCCCCGCGCCTGCCGGGGACAGGGAACTCTGGGGCCGCAGGCTGAGGGCGCCGGTGTTCTCTGTCCCCAGCAGGCGTGGGGCCCGCCTAGTGCCCAGCAGGGGAGAGAAGCTGTGGCCCCGCGCCTGCTGGGGACACAGTACTCCGGGGCTGCGGGTGCCAGTGTTTTCTGTCCTCGCGGCTTCTCTCCAGCTTCTCTCTTCTCTCTGGATTCATACATTATGTAATATTAAATATGATGTTTTTCGTATTATTTAATGTACAAATACAAAATAAGCCTTGAAAAATTGTTGGCGCCCGCCACACTCTTCTGAAAACATGAATGTGCTACTGGCCACAAAAAGGTTGGGGACCACTGAGATAGGGTTTTGATTTATTTCAGTATATATTTCTCTTCATACTCATTCTTGTAAAAATAACTTTAGTTCAGAACAGAGCATAAGACTGGAAGTAAAACAACCTTGGGTTTGTTCCCAGCCTTGGTACTGACTGGATGTTTGATCTTAGGCAAGTCACCAGGAGTGTTTCCCCATTTTTTACATATGGGAACAATAATGCTTACCTACCTTTGTGACACACTTTTAGATCTACAGATGAAAAACACTACATAGTACAAAGTACAATTATTACTGAACATCACTCAGAAGGTTAGACAAATTTGTGTGTGTACAGAGATGCTATACTTTATCTTTAAAATATTTTGGTTTTATTAATTTAGGATGTACTTTCCACAATCTGTGTTAAAAAAAAAATCTTCAAAAGTGTTACTTCAAACAACGTTCTTTTAATCTTGCTTTACCCAGGAAACAGTCCCTATGTAATAAGTTTGTCAAAACAAAACTAATTTTCACCAGAATAATCAAAGGCATTTCCTGGTAATGACAATTTTCCTGAAAAATTTAAACTTTATACTCCCAAGCATTTCACTATTAGAATACTTAATTTTAAAAAATCAGCTCTCTCTCCCCACTCTTATTCTCACAATGAACAGCTGTACGCCTGTCCCTCAAAACTAAAAAAATTTCTTAAGCAGGGAAGAAACTTGTAATATTTCAGTCCAAAAGGTGAAAAATGAGTAGTTATAAGATAAGTATCTGAAATCAAGGTTTTAGAACAAAGTCTTACAAAAACTTGAAATAGAGGTGTCATGAATGTTTCACCTATACCTCAAACATCTTTTGATTGCTACCTTTAATACATATTTCAAGAGAGACTCAAATCCATTTTTAATCAAAGCCTTCATGCGATAAGTCATAACTTATCCTCTTATAATATTAATATAATTTGCAAAATGGATAGCAGAAAAAATTCATTTCCAAGAGAACGGAAAATGTCTTACCAATAATATTTTTTCTTCTAGCTGTGTCTCCCACAACTCGGATGTTTGGGTTGCTCCCTTCCACTCTGCAGCTCACGGAGGCAGATCAACATTTAGGTGTGATGCACACTGGCTATGCCCCCTCTACTCCCACTTGCTGCCAGTTGAGTTATTTCAAAGATGTAAAACTTGCACAACACTATTAACAAATAGTAATGAAATAACTATGTACATTAGACAAAGAAAAAAAAGGTTGTATGGTGATGATCCGACTTTTGGCTCATGAGCCATCTAGGGTGGGGAGAATTGTTGGAGACACTGCTAGCAGAGTGGAAATTAACAGTAAGAAATTTTCCATTCTGCAGCCCAGCATCGCCCACAATACTGAACATCTGGGAAGTAATGAGCAGTGAACAGATGTAGGGAAGGTTATGAAAAAAGTTAGTAGGTAAGGAAAGAAGAAAGTATCCCTCCCTTTTTGGTAAAAGTAACATTATTTCTGGGCCGCTGCCTGCAGCACATTCCTGCCAAAGGCAGCCTCTGCGGAGGAGAGAAAGTCCATCTTATAGTGCTTAACGAAGGTATTAGCTGCAGACCAAGTGGCCACTTTGCAAATTTCCAAAGTGGATGCACTTGCTCATTCTGCCCACAAGGTGCTACGAAATCTTATGGAGTGTGCCTTGATCCCTTCTGGAACAGGAACCGCTGACGCTTGGTAGGCTTCCATAATACATAGTTTAATCCAACTAGCAATGGAGGACACGGAAACTCTGAGTCCTTGGCATTTTGGATGGAAGGACACGAAGAGACAGCCCAACTGCCTTGTGATTCTATACACCTAAGATAGGTATCAGCAGAGCTTTGAAAATCTAAGGTGTGCCATATCTTTTTAGTTGGATGCTGTGGTTTTTGACAGAACGAAGGGAGCACAAACTCTTGGGAAGTGTGGAAGGAGGACTATATCTTCGGAAGAAAGGATTTTGGTGTCCTGAGCTCTACCTTGTCCTCGTGGAACACATAGTAAGACTCCTGTATAGAAAAGGCTGCCAGCTCCAGCACTCACTTGGTGGACGTGACAGCTATTAAGAAACAAGTATTAATAGATATGTAAAATGGTGACAGTGAAGTCAAAGGCTCAAAGGGATGGCTTGTCAAAGCCCTCAACACTAGAGGTAGGTCCTATGTTGGAAATAGCAGCTTGACTGCAGGTCTAGCTAATTGAACTGCTCAAAGGAATCTGGCTATCTGGAGGTTGTATGCTAGGGAGCCAGAGGATCCTGTGAACAGCACGCTACTAAGAACAGACACTTGATGTGCAATGGTATTGGGCTGAAGACCTTTCTCCTTGGGGAAAACCCAAAATGGCTGGAATTCCTGGACTTCTGGGATTTGCGCTGTGCTCTTGGCACCAATTGTTTAGTCTGGCCCAGACTTAGGAGTATGCTTTTAGTGCTGATACTCTTCTAAATGAAAGCAGTGTCTTAATGGCTCTGGAGGACAGATCCAGACCTTCTAGAGCTTCCCTTTTAATAGGCAGGCTGTTAGTTGAGGCTGCTCCCGGTCCAGATGAAGAAGAGGACTTTATGAGAAAATGTTCAGTCTCCATGGAAATTGGAGCTGAGGCTCCAGTTTCAGCAATATCAGGTTTGAAAACCAAAGTCTCCTCAGCCAATGTGGTGTTATCAGTATTATCATTGCCTGTTCTTGTTTTATTTTCTGGACCACCTTCCCCAGTAGTGGAAAGGGTAGAAACATGTAGAGTAGACCTAGCAGCCAACTGTGGGATATGGCAACACCCTATGGATCTGGGGTCTGACTCCCTGGTGAAGTATTATGGCCTCTGAGTTCATATGATTCGTCAACAGGTCAGTTGAATGGAGGCCAAACATCTGAACTATGAGATCAAAAACCTCCTATTCAGGCACCACTTGTAGTTGACAACCATGAGCCTGCTGAGCTAGCCTGCCTTTTGGTTCAGATCCCCTTTTACGTGGAATGCTCTGAAGGAAAGGAAAGGTGCTCCACCTACCTCATTATTTCTACTGCTTTCGTGTGTAGTGCCAGGTTCCTTGTTCCTCCTTGGTTTAAATATGCAACTTCAATTGTGCTGTCTGACTGAATCAGAACATGGTTCTCCTCTACAGTGGTCTGGAACCACTGCAGAAACAGCTTGACCACCCCTCAGCTCTAGGAGGGTTTATACCATGAGCCCTTTCCTCGGGGCTCCAGTGGCCCTGAGTTGTTTGGGTCTTCAAACGTGCTACCAAACTCTCCAGGCTGGAGTTGGTTGGAAAGTAGAAGGGCATGCCTTTGTGGACAATGTCCTGAGCTGACATCCATTGTAGGGAGTTGAGCCCCTATGTTGGAATTCCAGAGGCAGCAGGGACGTCGTGCCGGCCGCTTCCGGAAGTAGCACGGGGCCAGGGCAAGCAGGGAGCCTGCCTTAGCCACGCTGCGCCACGGGGACGGCAATCCTGCAGGACGGATTGAAAGCCCTGACAGGCTGGATCCGGCCCGCGGGCCGTAGTTTGCCCTCCCCTGTCCTAGATCCACTGAAGTCAGGAAGTCTGCCCGCCCCAGGGATGACACGATAGAGGTCAGAGTCTCCATCCAAAATCTTGTTCTCTTCATTCACTTGCTGAGCCTTTTGAGGTCCAGAACAGCTCTGATACCCCCTGTGCATTTCTGCAAAATGAGAAAGATTGAGTAGAACCCTGAAAAACATCCTTCTGAGGGAACACACTCTAGCATTCCCATATCTGGAAGATGAGATATTTCGTTCTGGATCAAATTGTGCTTTAAGGGGTTGTTGAAAATGGAAGACTGGATGAAGAATGGATGGGATAGAGCCTGTAGCTTGAGGAAATATCCCTTGCTCACTATACCCAACTCACTTGTCTGTGGTCAATGTAAACCATTCCTCCAGGAAATGGGAAATTTTGTCCCCTAGTTTCAGTTCTGGGCAGAGTCTATATGCAATCTTTGTCAAAGTGGGTTTGCAGGGAGGCTGAGATCACTCTGGATTTCCCTCAAAACTCAATTCTACTGTTTTCCTTTGGGGAATCTGTTGTCCCTTTGTTGGTAACTCTATGGTGACAAAGGCTGAAAGGAGCACCTCTGTCTGAAGGCCAGTCTATATTCTTTTCTGAGGGCACTTACCAATGAAAGAAAGAGAATGTTTGGATTTTGCAGCACTGTCAACCACCATCTTATCCAGCTTTTTTCTAAAAAAGGGAGAGCCTGTGAACTTGGTCGACCACACGACCTGCTTAGAGTGGGTAGTCACCTTCCAGGGTTGGAGCCATAAGTAGAATCTGGCTACAGACCTGGAAACCCTGGCTTGGACTGAGGACTTCATTTGTAGCTGATGCTTCAATGGATGCAATGCTGTTGCTAGGAAGCCCTTCTTTAAAATGGAACCAATGTCAGGGTGATCTCTGTCCTTAAGGGCTCTGAGATCTTCCATCCAGGAGAGAGATGCTCTTGCAAGGCATGTAGCTACTAGGGATGCCCTGAGGGTGGCAGAGGCAGCCTTCATCTTTCTACTCAGGGTCTTCTTCAGGCATATTTCCCCTTCTGAGGAAATAACCACATCCCTTTCTAGGAATGCTACAGCTGTGTCAGGCTGAATTTGAATCATGGAGACAATCTTACTGCACACTCTAGAATTTTTCTGAGGGAAAAAACCTCTATTTTTTCCCAAACCTGTTTGGATTGAGCCCTCGACAGCTCACCTTCCAAAGAGAAGGAGGGACAAGAATCAGAAGATTTGTACCGTCTGAATTTTCTCTGTTTTTCAGCTCTTTTTAGGCATGGTGGGAGTGTAAAAGCTCTGCTGCGGCTTTGGTGAAGCCTTTTGTGCCTAAAGCCGTCTCGATGGATCTCTCTCTGAATTCTCCCCTGCTGGGTTCCATTCTGGGGTGGGGAGACACACTGTCAGAGCTCTCAGTCAAACCGGGAGAGAGGAAGACTCATTAGGAGCTCTGCTTCTTTCCCCAGGGCACTCAAGACCCACGTTAAGACTTGTAGGCGTGTCGGGGGGGAACTTATTAACCTGCAAGCCTCCATGCTTTGTTCTCCAGAGTCCCCCAGGTCTGACCCCCTGAGTTAACTGGCTGGGGTCCTCTTCACCTTTGGAGCCTCTCCCTGTTCTGCACTGGAGTTCCTGATCCATTTTTCCCATGATGGAGTCACAGCTGCTTTGGTGGGAAGGAGACCCCAGATGCCTGTCCAACTCATAGCTCCAGGATGTAATGGAGCGAGTGTTAGCTGTCTGGGCACAACTCACAGTCTACTGAGCCTGGGAAGGCTGCCTCATAAATAGAGCGCAGTTTAGATTTGATCCAGTGCTTTCTTGGCTGCTCTACCATGTCTGTATAGGAACAGAGGAGCCAGCAGGTTGATGCTGCAGTGGAGGCTCAGGGTGATTTAAACCACTGGAGTGTTAACTAACCCAGGGAAGAGGAGATATCTGAAAAAGGAAAATCTGCTCACCACTTCCGGAAAAACTGGGTAAAATATTGAAGAACTAGACAAATCAGGGTGGGAACAATCAACCTGTCAATTGCCTGCTGCTGCGGAGACAGAGAATCTGGCGGGGGGGCATGGCCAGAGCTCCAAAACGTTGATTTGCCTCCTTGAGGTGCACAGTAGAGAGGAGAGCCCAGACAGCCAGAACTGTGGGAGACGCCGGAATGCAGAAAGACGGAGGGAAGCAAAGTCTGTTCTAAACAGGTTTTTTTGAGTCTTCAACATACAATAAATATAGAGGCAGAAAAATTAAGAGACTTTGGAGTTTATTAATAAGTGAAACTGATAAAAGCAATATTACTCTGTAGAGAATATCCACAACTATACTAGAGAGGATAAAAAAAATACAATGTATAAGGAATACCCTCATGCTTCAGGGCATAAACCAATCATTAACTGAGAGAGATTAGAAGTGATTTCCCTTATGGTCTATCCATAATTGCTCACTAAATGACAACTGCACCTTCCTCTAAACCACCACATGCTAGCCATGGTCAGAGACAGGATACTGGATTAAAGGGAACACAGGCATGAAACGGTATGGCAATTCCTGTATTTCTATGGTATTAATAGTTACTTACCGTACGCACTGCATAATCTGGGTCCCAAATCTGGACGTACAAAAAATCCTGGTAAATGGGAAGCCAAGTTCAATTTTCCTTCTGGGTTACAATATTCTGGCAATGGTAAACTTTTTAATAAGTCTTCATACCTAGAGAACAAAAGGACAAAGATTGTAATTGGATGCGTATGATTTCTGAGAGGTGAATAAAATCATCATAATGAATTTATGAATTTTAAATAAAGAAATACCTTGCAGGCATCATAGCCTTGAAATCTTCACCAGAAGGCCAGTCTTTCAGTTTTAGTACAACTGTTTCCCCACCTTTTATTTTTTGCCGTTCTGTAAACAATATACAAATTATTCAAAACTACACACATTGTAGGTGTTTTCTTTATACTGAACCGGACGATACAACTGAGCTTTAACTGCTCCATTCTGATCTCAAGATATACAAGTGTATATTGTACCATATCTTGGAAAATTAATGCATCTGCTAAGCAACTAATTTTACAAGCTCCAAGATAAGACATTTAAATAGCTGAGCTCAAAATTGGATATTTAATTTACTTTAAAATTCATATAATGATACAGAAAATATTATAGTATATACTGTACCTATGCCATCCTGCAAACGTACAAAATGCAAAGCTTCTGTACTCTCTAAACAGATTGGCTAAAATTTGTGTTTGAATTTAAATATCTTCAAAACCTCAAAATCCATGGTTAAAGAGTATCCTTTGTTTGAAGTTTCCAGCATATGTGGCTACGGTATTTATAATTATTGGAATAATATACTTGAAATAACATACTTGCAACTTCTTCAAAACCATCCCAGAATTCCTTGACATTGGTGTTCGAAATAATGCTGTCTTTGCAGTTCAGGAGATCAGCTTTGTGGTCTCCAAAATCTAGGCTAATTGACTCTGCCTTCCACAAGTTGATGTTCATTTTCTTGTGCACTCCAGACACTAATACAGGCTTAAAAATAAATAAAGGAAATGTTAAAAGTCTAATAAAACTGCATTTCAAGAGGGTGGCTTTTTCAATTAAACCAGAGTAAATAAATACATTCTAGTCTTGGGTGAAGTCTTGGTCCCCTGAAGTCAATGGCAAAACTGCCATTGACTTCAATATGGTCAGGATTTCATTGAGAATTTTTCTGTTGCCCAATCTTGAACACGATTTCAGAGAATCCTTCTTATTTATTAGTAGTAATTACAGAATTTGAATCAAATATCTACATTGACACTGAAAAAACTATTTATGATGTTCCTTACAAACTTCTGAGCACAGTATTAAAATCTATTAAAAATATACCTTTCAATATGGGGAAAGGGCCAATATATGCGACCTACCCATCCTACTAATTCATTCTCCAAAAGTTCAGATATCTGAGCAGTCAGATATTAAACAGTGAAACAGAACAAGCACAAGACTAAGAAATCATGTTCTGTAATAAAAGGTTCAATTATTTAAAATTTATAAAACTCGTTGGCTATAGTGTCACACTTTCAGTTATCCTCAGTGCACATCACAATTCTTCTTCTGCAAACTGTTCGTGTTGTAACCGTTATTAGAGAACATTTTTTTCTAGTATCAGTGTAGATATTTGATTCAAAATCTGTAATTACTAATGAACTGAGAAAAAACAGTTACCTACCTTTTCATAATTGTTGTTCTTCGAGATGTGTTGCTCATGTCCATTCCATTTTAGGTGTGCGTGTGCCCATGTGCACAGTTGTTGGAGATTTCTGCCTTAGCGGTATCTCTAGGGCTGCCTATGGCGCCCTCTGGAACGGCGCTCCCATGCGGCAGTATATCAGGTGCTGCATGCCCTGGCCCTCTCAGTTCCTTCTTGCCGACAACGTCGATGGGGTAGGAGGGTTGGAAATGGAATGGACATGAGCAACACATCTCGAAGAACAGTTATGAAAAGGTAGGTAACCGTTTTTCTTCTTCGAGTGCTTGCTCATGTTGATTCCATTTTAGGTGACTTACAAGCAGTATCCACAGAGGTGGGCTTGGAGTTCACAGCTTAGCGGCTTGCAGTACTGCCCTACCGAAGCCAGCATCGTCCTGGGCCTGCTGGGTCAATGCATAGTGGATGTAAAGGTATGGACAGACGACCAGGTGACCGCTCTACAGATGTCCTGAATAGGCACATGAGCCAGAAAGGCTGCCAAAGAGTCTTGCGCCCTGGTAGAGTGGACGGTGACGATCGCAGGGAGTAACACCTTCGCTTGGTCATAGCAGAAGCGAATGCAGGCAGTGATCCAAGAGGAAATTCTTTGAGTGGATAGAGGGCAACCTTTCATCCTGTCGACCACAGCAATGAACTGCATCGACTTACGGAATGGCTTCGTCCTGTCAATGTAGAAAGCAAGAGTCCTCCTGATGTGTAGGGCACATAGCCTACACTCCTCCTCTGACTTACCGGTCTTCTTTCCAAAGCCACATAAGTAAATGTCCTAGCTTGAATGAAACAGAGACTACCTTGGGAAGAAAAGCCAGGTGTGGCCTTAGCTGGACCGTGTCCTTGTAGAAAACCGTGTACGGTGGCTCTGAGGTGAGCACCCGAATCTCGGATACTCGGTGGGCCGATGTCACTGCGACCAGGAACGCAACTGAGGACTTCATTTGTAGTCCAGGACAGGAGAAGGAGAGAACAGGAAGCCAGAGGGTCAAAGGGAGGACCCGTGAGCTGCCACAGCACCAGATTCAAATCCCAGGGCTCCCTAACTTGAGGGTGGAGGCGCTCTAGGTCCTTAACGAATCTGGCCGTGATATCCTGAGCAAAAACTGATCTGCCCTTGAACAGCAGGTGGAAGGCTGAGATGGCCACTAGGTGGATCCTGACTGATGAAAGGGACAAGCCTTGGAACTTGAGATGTAGGAGGTAGTCCGAAATAAGCTGCAGCAAAGCCTGCTTGGGAGGAATACCTTTGTCTGCAATCCAGCAGGTGAACCGTTTCCACTTGGCCAAGTAAGTCGTTCTGGTGGAGGGCTTCCTACTTCCCAACAGGATGCGCTGAACCCCAGCTGAGCACTGCTGCTCCTGCATGTTTAGCCATGCAGCAGCCAGGCCGTCAGATGTAACGCTGCCAGGTTGGGGTGCAAAATACTGCCATGGTTCTGGGACAACAGGTCCAACCTGAGCGGTAGCTGGAACGGAGTTGCCACTGAGAGGTCCAGCAGACTGCTGAACCAGTGTTGGCGCGGCCATGCTGCCGCTATGAGGTTAATCCTCACCTGGTCCTGTTTCATCTTTGTGAGGACCCTGGGCAGCAATGGCACTGGAAGGAAGGTGTCCATCAGAGCCCCCGACCACAGAAGCAGAAAGGCATCCAATAGGCATTCTCTGTCCATGCCCCCAATCAAGCAGAAGACATGGCATTTCCTGTTCTGCCTGGACATGAATAGGTCCACCTGGGGGAGTTCCCCACCTGCGGAAGAGGGGACTGACCACCTCTGGATGAAGGGACCACTCGTGGCGAGAAGAGATCGTCCTGCTGAGGCAATCTACCAGAGCGTTCTTGGTCCCTGGAAGGTGAGCGGCTACAAGATGGATGTTGTGGTGCAGACAGAAGTCCCAAAGCCAGAGGGCGTCCTGACAGATGGCAGACGACCCAGCTCTGCCCTGCCTGTTGATATAGAAGACTGTAGTCGTACTGTCCGTCAGGACCTGCACCACCCTGTCTTGAATCTGAGGCAGAAAGGCTTGGCAGGTTAGTCAAACTGCCCTGCGTTCCCTGACATTGATATGCAGGGCACGATTGTGACTTGACCAGTGATCTTGAGTGTTGAGAGGGCCCAGGTCCGATGCGTCGGAGACAAGGGTCACCGACGAGGCTGGGGGCACGAAGGGAACTCCTTCCACCACCGACGTGGGATCCTGCCACCAGATGAAGGATGACAGTACGCTGTCCGGAATCCTGACCCACCCTGTCCATGCTGTGCCGGTTGGGGATGTAGACCGACGCCAGCCCTGCCTGAAGGGATCTGAGACAGATGGGTGTGCCGGACCACGTCAGTACATGCTGCCATGTGGCCAACAGTCTCAGGTGAGATGTGTGAGTGGTGGTGAGCAGGTGGATCCAGAGGCCTGCGATGAGGTCTGCCATGGCCTGGAACCGAGTCTCAGGGAGGAAGGCCCTGGCCTGAGTGGAGTCAAGGACCACTCCAATGAATTCTATGCATTGCACTGGGGTTAAGGTTGACTTTTTCTCATTTATTATCAATTCCAGGTCACAACAGGTGGCACCTACCAGATCGCGATGCCTCCGCACCTGATCCCGGGACCGGCCGCTTATCAACCAGTGAAGGTAGGGGTATATTTGGACTCCCCGACATTTCAGGTAAGCGGCCACTAGTGCTATACACTTTGTGAATACCCACCCTCGGGGTCAACAAGAGACCAAAGGGCATCTCGGTGAACTGGAAATGGCACTGGCCCAACACGAAGGGGAGAAAGCGCCGGTGCCCCGGGAAGATGGAAATATGGAAGTATTAAATATTGGTACGTCATCCTTTAAATCAAGGGTGACGTACCAATCTCCTGGATCCAGGGAGGGAATGATGGAGGCTAGGGAGACCACGCAAAACTTCAACTTCTTGAAGGACTTGTTGAGGTGACGCAGGTCTAGGATGGGTCTGAGGGCCCCCCTTTGCCTTCGGAATTAGGTAGTAACGGGATTAAAACCTGCTTTCTTCTTTGTTCCAAGAAACCTTTTCCACTGGCCCCAGCCGCAGGAGGTTTCGACCTCCTGAACGCAGAGTTGCTCATGAGAAGGGTCCCAAGAGGGACGGGGAAGGAGGATGGGAGGGATGGTCGGCTATAAACTGCAGGCTGTAGCCCAACAAAACCGTATCGAGCACCCAGCGGTCTGAGGTGACATGGGACCAGGCCAACCGAAAAGGGCAGAGGCAGTTGAGGAAAGGGAGGGTTGGATCCAGTACACTGGCTGGAGTACCGTCTCTGAGAGCACACTCAAAATGACTGCTTCTGGCCTCCCTGACTTCTGGGAGGGTCAGGTTGGGCAGCCAGGCGGGAAGAGGACAGGTAGTGTCTCTTAGGCCCTTTAACCTTGTCCTTCCTCCTGTAGGAGTCAGACCTGGGAGACCCCCCAGTACCTAGACTGCAACTGAGAAGGGAGCAGCGGAGGTCGGAACGGCTTCCTGGCCTGCTGAGGGGTGTGCAAGCCCAGGGAGTGGAAGGTGGCACGGGAGTCCTTGAGTCCATGGAGCCTAGAGTCAGTCAGCTCAGAGAAGAGCCCCAAACCCTCAAATGTGAGGTCCTGGATCGTGGTCTGCACAGGGCTGCCCAGAGGATTCAGGGGGCCTGGGGCAAAGATATTTCGGGGGGCCCTTCCATAAAAAAAAAGTTGCAATACTATAGAATACTATATTCTCGTGGGGGCCCCTGTGGGACCCGGGGCAAACTGCCCCACTTGCCTCCTCCCCCGGGCGGCACTGGGTCTGCATCTCCTGGGACAGCCCAGAAGCCTGCAATCAGGAGTTGCGTCTCATGGCCACTGCCAATGCGACCTCCCTGCCAGCTGAGTCCGTCACATCCCAATTGGAGGACTGGCCGGACACTGCCGTGCCTTCACTCACCAACGCAGCGAACTCTTGGGCACAGTCCTGTGGGAGGGCCTCTGTCACCTTATTAAGGGAATCCCACAGGTTAAAGTTATAATGTCCCAGCAGGGCCTGGTGGTTAGAGACCTTAAAATGTAAGCTGGCCATTGAATAAACTTTCCTGTCAAACAGGTCTAGTCTTTTGGCCTCTATTTTTTGGCGTTCCGCTGGGGCTGCCCCATCTGTTCCTTTCATTCACCACGGACATGACCAGTTGAGCTGCGGGCGGATGAGAATACAGATACTTGAAACCCTTTGCAGGGACATAGTATTTCTTTTCCGCTTTCTTTGACGTTGGCAGAATGGAGGAGGGGGTTGCCACACTGATTTGGCATTTTTGAGCACCCCTGGGTGGTCAGGCAATGCAATCTTAGCCAGTGCGGGGGCCAAGATGACACTGAAGAGGTCGTCTGCCTCCTCAGCGACCTCCTCAATCTGCAGGCCAAGGTTGTCAGCCACCTGTTTAAGGAGGGCCTGGTGCTCCTTAAAATCGTCCGGAGGGTTGCTGGTGTGGGATGGCCCAGCTACTGCCCCATCAGGGGACGATGACGACGACTGCAGGGCCTGAGGGAGGGTGTTGTCTCTGTCCTTGTTGGAGGAGGGCTCCCTCAGTGCCAAGGTGCGGTGCACCGCCTCAGCCTCAGTACCATGATCTGACAGCAGTGCCACGGCCGGCTTGTCCGATGAGGCCAGGGAGGGTTGGCAGTATTGGACCGGCATTACCGGTACCCCCCATGGGTTCCATTACTGCCTCTGGGGGAGCGGGTACTGTGGCTGGTGCTGTCCCGGTCTCTTGCGCTGGTGGAGAGTCATCCCTCCTCGGCGATGGGCTGAAGTCACGGTCCGACCCTGACCAGTGCCCCTCCAGCAACCACGGCAGGGCTGTTGACACCTGAATTGGTCTACTGACCCTGCTCGGCGATCGGCGGGGCGATGGTGAGTGGCACCACCTGCCCGAGGAACGGTACTGGGGCAAACGAGACCGGTGCCGAGATCCTGAACGACCCCTCCAGGATGGCGACCAACGTCAAGGAGATCACCTGAGAGGGGGTCACCGGCGCCTTGGTGACCTGTGGACAGATGTTCACCGGTACTGTCGGTACGGGGAATGGTGCCTTGAGTTCGGAGTCCCACGCCTAGTAGGTGGGGATCTCGTCGGGAACCTAGGCCTCCTGGCCGGAGAGCTGGGGTGCGGTGCCCAAGGTCGCGGCGAAAGAGGCCTGCGGTCTGGTGACCAGGGGTGTTCCGCCAGTCTATGCTGTTGCACCCTGTTGGGCTTACCCTTTGGTGCCAGGGATGGAGCGGCTTCGGTCACCTGGCATGACTCTACTAACTTAACATTATGACTAACTACTATGAACTATATACAACAACGAACAAAACGAAGTCTATGAGGAAAAAACGCTACTGCTCTTGCGATGCAAGACAAGGCACTCCAACCAACTGTCACGGGTGGTAAGAAGGAACTGAGAGGGTGCAGGGCTGGCGGTGCCTGATATACCACCGCATGGGAGTGTCACTCCAGAGGGCACCACAGCCGACCCTACAGATACCACTAAGGCAGAAATCTCTAACAACTGTGCACGTGGGCCTTAAATGGAATTGACATGAGCAAGCACTCAAAGAAGAACACACAATACTGATGAGCTCAAGTCATTCTGAAGTTTTTTGCTTACACATTTAGTGCTTCTTAGCACATGTATTTACATTTTCTGCTTATACAACCTCACAAGCTAGTAAATGTGGCAGACCAGTGAGACAAACTTCTGTTTTGATTGATACAACAAAACCACCAAAAGGAACACAATACTTAAATTTATTAAATAACCTATTAAATAAATTTGGCTGGTCTCTAACGATAAGAAATTTTCCCCAGTGCATGGGGAGTGTTATCGCTCAGTTCCTCTAGATTTTGAGCTTTCAATTTACTTTAGCTTTCAATAACTAGAACTTAAGTTTCCGTTTAAATAAAAATTGCATTTCCAACCCTTACTGTTGTGAAAAACCATTTCAAACATGAACACATCAAGTTCTGTCCGATGTTGTATCTATGCTTTTTTCTTTTCTTTAATCAGTCTCATTTTCTATTCTCAATCAGTCTGGATTATTTTCATTCCCTCATCCCAGTTTCTTCTGTAACTGCAAATGCCTGTTAGTAACATATACAGTTAGGGTGGCTAATTTAATTCCATCTTCTATTATTATTATAATTATGAAGAGTAGCTTGTTTAATATGCTGTTTCTCTCCCACAGCACCTACTGCCAAGTAAAATCTGATTTTTCTTTCTATTATCTAATTTTAGGGAGAATAATAAATGGAAAAACTTAAATTAAAACTGTAACTTTGGACTATTTTTAACCTATATTTCTCTACACTTGTGTAAATAAGAAGTCTAGAATTTCTCCAGTTATCCAACATCATTTGAACAGACTGCATCACTGGATCCAAATAATCTATACACCTCTACCCCAATATAACGCGACCCAATATAACACAAATTTGGATATAACGCGGTAAAACCCCGGGCGGGCGGGGCTGCGCACTCCGGTGGATCAAAGCAAGTTCCATATAACGCGGTTTCACCTATAACACGGTAAGATTTTTTGGCTCCCGAGGACAGCGTTATATCGAGGTAGAGGTGTATCTTTATGGGGAAAAAACTCAAGTAATTATATTTTTATTTTAAACTCTACTTTCAGTACATATATATTCTGTATTTTCCAAGGGTGAACGAAAGATGTGCATTCAGACTTCTTCCAGTTGTCTTTACATCCTTAGATGTTAAATTTATTTATTTCTAATGATCTACTTTTACCAAAAAAAACCCCCCAAAAAACAAAAAAACTACCCTACCAATCTTGGGAGGTTAAGTTCTAAAGGTCATGCTATTGAATTAGGGGGAGTTTGTGTTGGTGATGGAGGGAGAAACTACTGCTGATGGTGAAATAATAATAATATGATGAAAATACCTGTTCACTTTACTGACTAATTAGGTTTTACTACATTTTACTCCTGTTAGCACTGCTGACCTAATACAGTTGAAAGTTTGAATTACCATCATTTTACTTGTAAACTGAGCAGAATGGATCTGAAAGTCTCAGACACACAAGCATGGAATCCTATACCTAGAGTCACTTTTCATAATAGAACTGCATTTCGATACGTACCTTCTCTTGTTTCCAGCACTCTTTAAAGAGCTTCCAGTTGCTGCTGTTTTTATGATCTTTGAGCCACAAAATGTGCTTATCACAGATCCATGAATGTGGAATATCGCTGTAGAATTTACTGCAATCATCCAGAATAGACTTTTGACCATCTTTTGGCCCATCCTTCAGTTCAGATTTTACATTTATCTTTGGTGGTCTATTTGGTGGAATCTTGTTTTCTACAACTGACGCAATTATGTCATCAAGAATGTTTGGCATAGTCCTTCCACCTTTGCCACCCTTGTGGAAAAACAAAAATAGTTTAATAGGAAATTTCAGATTTACCTTCTTCAACAGAATGTCAGAAATATTAAATATAAATAAAAACTATATGCTAATATACTGCACCCACAGAAATGTTTACTGAAATAATCATCTGGAATCAGGGAACTGCAGTTAAAATGACAATGTTTAATCTAAATCAATGTCCAAATTATTTACAATATGTATCAATCATCACTATACATACACGTTACCTTTCTTTCAGGGAAGCTTTAGTGATGTTTACTTACATATTTAATTATAAATTAACATTCAAAGCAAGAGTCATTAGGCTGTTCTAATTAAAATGTACCAAAACAAGTTGTGTGAATTTTCAAAACCCCATGCATTCTGGTAATACACTCACTGTTGTTCCTGTAGAGTAAACTGGAGCAAAAGCAATGCCAGCATCTGTAGAGCCCAGACGCAGTTTTCCAGCTGTTGTAGTCAGTAGGTCTCGTAAGGTTGAGCCCTGTTCGTTGTTCTGGGGCACAGGAGGAGATGTTTTACAATGTAGAGACTCTGAACTGTCTTGGTCTCTCTCTTCTTTAGTATGTTTTCCAGGAGGACATTCTTTATTTTCTAAAATAAAAAAATATTTTTGATATTTACATGATTGTGTCATGATACAGAAATTCGAACACTGGCATCCTGCATTTTATAGTGGTGGTAATATACTGTAGCACTAGTGCTTTATTCACCTGAAAACACACCAGAGGATGAATTAGATCCTTCAAAATGCAGTCAAACAGTGTACCATGAAAAGGCCTTCCTCAACATCTCAGACATGTAGCTGAGTGTGCACCTGTCACAAATGAGAGATGCTGTAGCTGAGAGAGGCTGGGAAACACTAACACATTACACATGCATTCCACTAGTGGCTTCTCTGTTATATTCAACAAATAATTAATTGATAACCAGTTCTGATGCCCCTAGAAGGCAGCACTGAGTTTATAAGATTAGGAAATGTGACATTTTAATTATTTATGACAAATCAAACCCAATACAGAATTTTTTTTATAGTGAGTTCAACAGAAATTCCTGGAGCACCCAAAACCACGCACTTACCATTAGCATCTCTAATATTTACCTTTCTTTTCCTCTCTGGCTTTTTGCTCTGCTAGATCAGCTAACCAATGCAGTGGTGACTGGGATTCTGGTGGAGTTAATTTGCTGTCTGCGCTTACATCACTCCCTGGACTTGTATTGCCATTTGTCTCAGACTTTTGAGGGGTATTCGGCTGCTGAGACTCAGGCATGCACAGAGAAATTTTATTACTGTGATTAAGGACATTCTGTAAAACCTATAGAGCAGAATAATTTTATTTTTAAATATAGTACTTTGTTTTAATATGAGCAAAAAAGTAGCAACGATGATAATTTGCCAATATATTAATTACACAGACTACAATTATATAAAATTAATGAAAAAGTTGATTTATTGATATTATTCAAATATTTTTAAAAAAATAAACAAATATCAACATGTCTAAACACTAAACTTCGAACTTAAATATATTATAGACTCACCTGAGAGACACCATTCATTGCAGGGAACTTCCCAGTTTGCATGCTCTGTTTGCTGGTACACTGACAGTAGGATTTAATCTCAAATTTCTCTCTAAGACTGTGCATTGCATCTAGAAGATCTGTCAGAACTATAAGTTAAAGTAGGAATAAAGAAAACCATTAACAGTTCTTTCATGAACACTGTAAATTTATTTTGTGATCCTCTTTACAAAAGTGTGATGGTGTTATAAAACTATTTATATTCCATACCAAAAGCTCAAAAGATTCTTAAGCACTCACAAATAAAGAAACAACAAAGTTAAGATTGTCCTCTTAGTCTTAGTTCTGCCTCTTGTACAAGCTTTAAGATACAGTATTTAATTATATAATCACATACTATTTTTCTGCACGATCCCCACTTGGTTCTGTGTGGAGACACGTCTTGACAAAAAACGTGATGCCCACCCCTACAGTCACCTCTTACCAGCATCCCAAAATGGAGTCTCTGCTGCAGGAGAACCTGTTCAAGATCCGCACGCAGGCCCTGGCCCCCAGCAAGGTCTTCTACCAGCTGATCGTCAGCCGGAAGGAGGTGGGTGAACGAGGGAGGGTTAACGATAAGACTAATACTTATCAGTTAACTATTTAACCATTTAATATTTTACATCCCTATTTAAAACACTACATAATAATGGATGTGCACAAGGGGACAGAACTGAGGATATGTAGGCAGTCTTAACGTTGGCATTTTCTGAGATGAGTGCTTCATTTGGCAACTTAAATATTTTTAACCCAATTTTGGTATGGCGTTTATGTGTTTGAGAGTTAGAAATCTAAATTTGTGAAGTTTGCTTGGATGCCCTAACTTTCCCCTGAAATAATATGAAGCAATAGCCATAAAATTATATTTATGATGCAGGGCCACCCAGAGGATTCACGGGGCCTGGGGCAAAGCAATTTCGGGGGCCCCTTCCATAAAAAAAGTTGCAATACTACAGTAACATGGAATACTATAGTTACATTTGGAAATGTAAAAAATAACTAGTGAAATATATTCAAAAATTAATTTGTAATAATTCGAAAATACACTAAATACATTATTTAAAAACATTAAATGCTTTAATGGTATGTATACATTTGCAATTACATAATGGGCTGTTGCTGGGTGATGGTGATGGTTGGTGCCAATGGGCTGTCGCTGCCTAGGGGTGGTGCTGCTGTTGCCCAGGGCTGGGTGGGGAGCTGGGCTCTGGGTTGGGGGGTGCCCGGCTCACAGGGGCTGGGCTCAGGGCTGTGGGGGGAGGGGGTCGGGGGGTGGCCGGCTCACAGGGGCTGGGCTCAGGGCTGTGGGGAGGATGGGGTCGGGGGTGTCCGGCTCAGAGGGGCTGGGCTCGGAGCTGGGGGTCAGGGCTGTGGGGAGGGATGGGGCCGGGGGGGCGGGGGTGTCCGGCTCAGAGGGGCTGGGCTCGGAGCTGGGGGTCAGGTCTGTGGGAGATGGGGTCGGGGGATGCCCAGCCCCGGCCCCTTACCATGCCGCTTACCCCCTCTCCCAGAGCCTCAGCGCGCCGCGTCCAGGAGCGGCCCCGGACAGCGCTGCAGCGGCGTGGTGTCTCCAGCAGGGCCTGAGTTCCCGCCGCTCGGCCACAGCTCGCAGCCCCGCCCGCTTACCAAGAGACGCCAGGGGATGGGGGAAGACGGAGGCAGGGGGAGCCTCCGACATACTCGTGGGGGCCCCTGCAGGGCCTGGGGCAAATTGCCCCCCCTCTGGGCGGCCCTGTTATTATGTGTTTGTTGTCCAATTTAGAATGATTTTACTTAAACTGTTTAAAGACACATTTGATTTTTAATTTTTTTCCCCTTATGGTATCACTAAAGGGCTGAGTTAAGGTTCTTCAGGTGCCCCAACTGTATTAGGTATTCCATACCTAAATGTTTCGATTTCTTTTAAGTTAAAGTCTGAATTTTTGGGGTTTACAATGCTTGTTTTGGGGATAATTGAAACATTCTTTTAGTTCTTTTTACCCTAAATTACACATTCATACTTTCAACCTAAACTGCAACACAATAGTTTCACTATCTGAAAATGTTCTCCTTTTATAAAGTTTATTAATAATTTCACTCATGAAAAATAAACTAGAATCCCAAAAAGAATGTTACCATGTAATGCTTCTATTATTGGAAAGCATATAATGTCAACACAATATTTTTTTTAATTTTAACGTTTATGGTCAGATTTACTAGTACATTCTGACTGCTTTAGACTACTCTGGAGCAGCGTAAAGCAGGCAAAGTGAAAACCCTACTTTCTCCCCTTCCCCGCCTCCCTGTCCTCTATATTTCCCTGCATACACATCCACCAATTCTCACCTCCGTCCTGTCCTCCATGTTCCTCTGCACCTCTCCCTACTCTGTTCTCCCCACTTATTTGGTAAAGATATATTGTGCTACAGGTAGCTTTGAAAAGTCATATCAGAAATTACTAGAACTTCTATTTAAAATTAATGTGGTCTTTCCACACAGAAATAAATGATGAATAAATTGTTTTTGTGTGATCATACCAGAGCCTGGAATAATCTGAGTTGGCATCAAATGCTTGTGATCATGAGGCTGTCCTTTCACACATTTCATCCAAGCATATAATTCTTTATCTGTAAAATAACAACATTCCCAGTTATTTTATTTCACTTGTGGCTTTATTACTTAAATCATATAATTCACAGATATTCCCAATCCATTGTTTAGAAGTCTCTACACCTACACTCCTCTGAGGTTCTATACTGGTATTTTGTATGACAAACATTTTGTTTCTAACAGTTTGACAAAGAAGACAATCAGAATGGGATTTTAATAAAAACAGAAGCAAAGACAGTAGCATCCACAACATAGATCCTTGTCCAAGTTTCAAAGCTTATTCATTTTATTATATTTAGATGTGTTATTTTTGCCTGAGTAAAAATCCATCATACAGTTGCCATTTAGGCAATTAAAGTTATCTCACTGAACAATTCCTAACATAGTACAGAAAGATGAGTGGAGAACAGCTTGTATTGTCAAAATCTCTACTGTTACAGTAGCACATAGAGGCCCTACTGATGGGGGCCCCTTTTAGCTAGGCACTGTACAAACACATATTAAGTCAAAGACAAAGGGTGGAAGAAGAAAAAGAAGCCAAGTCAGGGAAGTGACTTGACTCTGATCTGCTCTGTTACCTTGGGCAGAGATGGGAATGGAATCCAGTTTGGTATTCCATCTACTGTACCATGCTACCCATCTTTAATGGCTGCAATCTTCAAATCTATTTTCAATTTTGCTCAGCTATAGCAATATATGTTGCATGCCTCAAATAGGCAGGCTAAGAGACATGTTCAGCACATTTAAAGCATATTTTCCTTACATTATAAAATGTATAATGCACCAAATACCTCTCTTTTCCTGGATCTTAGAAACATTAAGCATATATTCTTACAAGTGAAAGAATTTTGTAAATCACTTTATAGGACAACTTTAAAGTATACAATTTTAAAACAATCATGTAGGTGTCATATACCAAGAACAAAATACCACTATCGTACAACAGGACTCAAAACATTTACTCAAATTTTATTATTAGCATATTACATGTACATTTTGTAACTGACCTTTTGAAGAATGCATAGAAACTAGAATTAGAGAAAGCCTTCCCCTACTGATATCTAGCAACATTTGTATATCAGTTCTAATCTGCACCCCAATCCTCCAATGAGCTCTGTGTGGGTGGACAGCTCGAGCCCCAATGAAGTCAACAGAGCATCCCGTGGATACAGGGGGCTGTGCTGAGCTAATTACAGAACTGGAGGTTATTCCTGATCATAGTACAATACTAAGTATTATGCCTAAAGTGCCTGACAGCAAAGTTAAAAATATAAGTAAATCATCTCTTTCATTTTATATAGCTGTATGTGTAAAGACAGCTTCATAATTGTGTATTTTCATAGTCTTTAATTTTGCACACGTTTAATAGATATTGTACAACAGAACAATTACTCATAAGTTGCAGAACTAGTAAATGTTCAAACAGTGTTCTCAAAAAATAAAATGCTGACAAACATAGCACATTCTGGACAATTCTAAAACTAAAATGTATGTTTGGTTATGCAGGCTGTAGACCAGGGGTCGGCAACCTTTCAGAAGTGGTGTGCCGAGTCTTCATTTATTCACTCTAATTTAAGGTTTCACGTGCCAGTAATAAATTTTAATGTTTTTAGAAGGTCTCTTTCTATAAGTCTATAATATATAACTAAACTATTGTTGTATGTAAAGTAAATAAGGTTTTTAAAATGTTTAAGATTCTTCATTTAAAATTAAATTAAAATGCAGAGCTCTCCGGACCGGTGGCCAGGACCCGGGCAGTGTGAGTGCCACTGAAAATCAGCTTGCGTGCCGCCTTTGGCACGCGTGCCATGGGTTGCCTACCCCTACTGTAGACCATGGTTTGCTCCCAGAGCCAGGAATACAACCCAGGAATCCTGATACCTAACATTCCAGTGTCATCTCCCAAACAGTTGCATAACCCCCGGGCAAACAGTTTGCCATGTCTCCCTTTGCAAGATTGTCCACATAAAAGACAACTGCCTGTTTCAATCACAAATTACTCCTATAACTAAATCAGAAGAGGTCTGAGCTGCGGAACTGACTGTTGTGGGTTCAAACCCTGCTGCTGACCTATGTAAGAGGGAAAATTTTATATATATATATATTATATATATACACACACACACACACACACACACACACACCCCCGCCCCTTTTAAATTAGTGTGGAATAACTGCAAATGTTGAAATGATTTTTATTGCAAAACACTGTACAGTACTTAGAAGTGAATTTGGATGTTGTGTTAATATTTGATTTATTGTTAGTATTTTTAGTGTTTGTATTTTGGTTAATGGGAGGTCAAGAACTGCATGGGCCATGGAAACTGAACTACCAGTTACTCTTAGAGGAAGTCCCCCCTTCATAACCAGGCTTAGGAATGGTGTGAGGGCTGTGCTGTGGATAAAACAGGACTTCACTCACTACAGCTGTCCAGCCAACCGGTTAAATGCAAGTCGTTTGCAAAAATGCAACTGAGCTAATTAAATAATTTTCATGCAATGTCACAATACTTGGCAACTATGCTTGATGGTGTCAGGATAGACCTAAGAAATGGTGATGGGATGGACTTTTGTCTGTGCAGTGAAATGGAAAAAAAAAAAATCACTGACTTAAATAACTGAACATTTAAATCTCTGACATTGGTAGCAAGGCTGCCCAAAACCAACATATCATTCTCCATTACATTCAGCAACTGTAAAAACAAGCAGTGGTTCCAGGAAAAATAAATGTAATATGAAGTGGCATCATTTGGACCAAAACGTGTGTTGCTGAAAGTTCTTGGTGGTGCCAGAGCATAGGTACAGTACATAAGCAGCACACCATGTATCACCAGAAATTAAACTATAGAGAGAAGCCAGCATACTTCTATTTTAGCATATATTGAAGGACAATATGATAACCAGAGAGAAAAATTCCCCACTGCTATCAAGACTGGAAAGAAGCCTGCTTCTGTATATTGCTTTTTAAACTTTGAGACTTTTTCTAGACTTTCCCTGGATGTCTAAAATGTGTACTTTAAAGACTGTTTTAACATAGTTTACCCAACATCCATGATGTTTCTAACAATTCACAAAGGCCCAAGCCAAGTCAGACAATATGCACATACACGGAGGCCTGGACAGCTAAGAAGGGCTTGTGAGAAGCACCTACAGTAATTCATTACAAAGAGGAGCAATGCCGCCTGACTCTCCTTGATGATTTTTTTTGGGGGGTGGGGGAGGGAACATTTATCAATACACACACAGGAGTTTATAAATAAATATTCATAATATCTGAAGCACTAATTCTAGCTGGTTAAGCAATGCAGTTGTACAAGATCCTTTTAAACTCTTAGGAGAAAAATATATAACTTTCTCTACTCAAATTTCCTAATCTGAGATTTCTTTCAGAATTTATTAGCAAAAATATTTGGAAGATATGTGCATATGTGCTTCAGTAGCTACATGATACTATTGTAATCCTTTTCCTCCCTCTCCCCTAACCCCATTGTCTGTCATAATTTGTCACTTAAATTGTAAACTTTTTGTTTGAATTGTTTGAAGAAAGGAACACATCTTTATCTGTCTGGAAAGTACCAGGACCATTTATGAATACATGAACGACCAACATCACCACTATCCTTGCTCTTTTGCATAAAATACTCACCATTTTTAGTAACTAGGTCTACATCTTGAAACAAGAACACTGGAAAAATATTAATATACTACAAATAAAAGTAATATCACAAGTAATACCAGAGCAACAGACAATCAGCGGTGCTATCAAAAGCATCATCAATGCTACGATATTACTCATTACTTGGAGTAATATCATTTAAAATGGCAGCATAGTAGTTTAGACAGATCAGGAAACAAAACCGCCAACCTATCTACTGTTTTTCAAACACAGCTGTTTTCAGAGAAACCTTACTATATCAGATTCATTTGTAACAGTTACTACTACTTTCCTTTTACTAATAGCAGAAGTGACATGGACTTTGATGAAGAACTTTGGAAGCATCTCATTACCAGGGCAGAGGAGGAAGCCCTCTCACCCTGATCAAGGAACTGAGTGGAAGCAAGTTTTTCAGTATTTACTGCCATTGCAGACATTGTCTTACAGAAATTCTGATATTATTTATTTTTAAATGATATGCTGATAGGTGAAAATAAGTTGGTGACACAAATGTAGGTGTGCTCTATTAATAATAAATATTGTACCTGTCACTCGTATGGTATTTCACCCAGGAGTTTGTCTGTCCACCTTGGGAAAGGAGGAGGAAGCCGTTTCTAACAGCTGCCTAACAGCTTCCTCCTTAAGGGTATTTAGGAAACAATGCCAGAGGCAGTTGCCTTAATGCCTCTAGCCCAGGGGTTCTCAAACTGGGGGTCGGGACCCCTCAGAGGGTCACGAGGTTATTACATGGGGGTCACGAGCTGTCAGCCTCCACCCCAAACCCTGCTTTGCCTCCAGCAATTATAATGGTGTTAAACATATAAAAAAGTGTTTTTAATGTATAATGGGTGTCTCACTCAGAGGCTTGCTGTGTGAAAGGGGTCACCAGTACAAAAGTCTGAGAACCACTGCTCTAGCCCAATCACCATTTATGACCATGGTGGTTAACAATAGGTTCTTGATTTTCTACTTATGTCTACATTAGAAATGCTACAGTAGCACTGCAGCAGCGTACACACTACAGCAGTGGGAAGGGTTCTTCTGTTGCTGTAGTAAATCCACCTCTCCAAAAGGCAGTAGCTAGGTTGATGGAAGAATTCCTATGTCAACCTAGCACTGTCTACATTGGGGCTTAGGTTGGCTTAACTACATCTCTCAGGAGTCTGAATTTTTCACAACCTTGAGTGACATAGGTTAGATGGACCCAAGTTTTAGGCTAGGCCAGGACTAAGAGAATGTGAGTTGGTTCTGTTCTCTTGCTGTAACTTAATAGCTTAGTTTGTAGCAAAACGTATGGTGAAATAAGATGAAACTAAGTATGAGTGCAGGCTGTGTTTTAAAATCCTTATTCCTCTAATGCTTTGTTCCAACTACAGTGTACTCCCGATTATTCGACTAGCATGGGGGGAAAGAGGGATGGATTTTATTTACATAATTGAGAGGGCAGGAGAAGCAGTGCAGAGAACCCTCTCCGCAGCTCTGCTGTCAAAGCCCTGCTCACTCATTCCCCTGACAGCAGGGGTTCAGAGGGCTCCCTGTGCTGCTGCTCTTTCAATTATTGAAGGCACAAGGTCCAGGAGGAGGCTGCAGTCCTAGTGAGGCAGAGACCCTTGGTCAGGACTCTGCTGTGCCCCACCAGGACCACAGTCTTCCCTGCACCTTGTGCCTGCTGGGATCGGGTGTCACTGGCCCTGCAGCAGTGCAGGTAGCCCTCTGCAGCTTTTCTGTCAGTGCCCCACTCACTCACTCCCGTGATGGTAGGACTGCAGAGGGCTCCCTGCACTATCACAGGAGCCATTCAGCAGCTGGGTGGCCTCTCCTGCTTCCAGGGGTCTCTGCTCTATTAGTCACACTGGCATTGCTGGGGGATAAAGAAGGGATTTTAATAATGTGGAGGTTCAGATAATAGGGTTTTGGAAAATCAGGAGCATACTGTACTACATAAAATAATTTTATTTTAAGAAGGCTGTTGGTCTGTATCACTGGTCAGAGGTTCCCAAAGAGAGGATTCAAGCAGGTGCTCAAATCAAGACAGGCCTTCATGGTAACAAGTGGTTAGCATACATAGAGTGGAGCACGGGGAGTCCCAGTATAAAAGAGGAAGAATTGCAAAATTCAACCTTGAGACAGGTAAGGGCAAGAGGTCTAAAACCTGGGAGGATGTATTCATAGAAAACAAAAGGGTAGAGGGTCAGTTAGCTCCATAACTGTGATAGTTTCTCTTTGGAAGGATAGGTTTTATACATTGTCATGACAAAGGTGAGGAAGCTTTGAGAAATAGGAAAAAGTTGTGCTTTACGCAAAAAGAATAGCATTTACTGGTTACAGAAAGACACCGAACCTTCTGGAGCAGCAATTCTAGAACATGTTACAATAAACAACACAGAGAATGGTCTAGTTCATATAAAATTATAAACTGACCTCTAGAACTCTTCCTTTCCTTTGCCTTATAACAATCTAAGCAGACCACAAACCCACATTTTTGGCAGACCCAATGAATGTTAAACAGTGTGGCTTCACATGCATCACACATCTCACGGACTCCTCTCACTGCTCTCTTCCAGGCAATTTTGGCTGAAACACAAAATAAACAGAACAGAAGTATCAAAATTTAAAGGCAAACATCTGTAAACTGTAGCACAGAAATAAATGTTCATCTAAAAATACCAATCATAATTTTCCTCTCAGAAGCAATTACAGAAAGAAAAAATCCAAAAGTGACCCTATATACACAAGTCTTCAATATGCACAAATTTGACTGCGTTAAGAATTTTTGCAAAATAAGAGACAAAATCAATGACAAATACTAACTAGCAAATTTCTGTAGCAAAATACAGAAATAATTATTCCCGCTTAAACAGGATGGGTGGCACACACAGACAGACAGCCTGTCTTAATGCATTCTTGTATTTCCATACAATGCACAGTAGTGCCAATGAAAGGCTGTAGCATGCAGCTACATTGAATATATGGAAGGCTCAAACAGAGAAGCCTAAAACCTGAGCTATAATCTTTCGTGTAGAATTATAGAATAATACAAAGAATATAAAGATTTCCTTACCATCTTTCTTCACCCAGGACATGGCTGTTTTCTCAGATGTTACTAGCTGACAAAATTTATCACCTATGATGTCTAAAATGTACTTAGAAGTTTCTAGGTCCACTTCATCATCTTCATAATTGTCATGTGTCCACAAACTCATTGCTTCATCATCATATTGGTCAGGAGAAGAGAAACCATCTATCCTAACCACTCCATTTTTACTAAAAGACAACCTAAATAATGGAAACAAATAGTTTAACGATACACCTCATTATACTTTATACTCTAAGCTTTGTTTGCTGTTATTAAAAAACATTTTAACAAACATGTCTGCATGCAGACTGCATATATTGTGCAATGCTATTATAAAAGAATACTGACCAGGTTAATCAGGTTCAATCTTTGCAGTAGCAAACACATATACCCTTTCTTTCCTCCTCCCTGTCCCCACCCTCGCATCTTTTTTTTTTTTTTTTTTTTTTTTTAAGTGAATCTGATGTTCCATCAAGTGAGGAACTAATAGTACTGGCTTCGTCCAAGCTTCCTTCCACTGTTTTGTCAATACCCCCTTCATTTTTGATCTTCAATGCCTCTTTTGTTTCAATCCTGTTTCCTCTCTAGAGTGGAGACTGATAATTGTATGAAACAGAATTGTTATTTTAAGATGTAGATTAAGTGACTTGGATGAAACCAAATTCATATTTTCACATGACCTAAACCAGAAACCTCAATACAAGTCCTCCAGAGTTGAAAAAAGGCTAACATTAACTTTAAAACAAACAGGAAAAACATGTTTTCTGTAGAACAAATTCTGTTGCTACAAAGTTCAGTTTTAAGAAGAAATAATGAGGAAATTCTGAAGTTAAAGAATAACTGCTCAGGTAAATCACTTGTTCGATCCAATTTACATGACTCTCCCTTTAATACTTATCACCACATAAATTAAGGGTACATCTATACTTACCCGCTGGTTCGGCGGCAAGCAATCGATCTTCTGGGATCAATTTATCGCGTCTTGTCTAGACGCGATAAATTGATCCCGGAAGTGCTCGC
Organism: Terrapene triunguis; assembly: GCF_002925995.2. Taxonomy (NCBI): domain Eukaryota; kingdom Metazoa; phylum Chordata; order Testudines; family Emydidae; genus Terrapene; species Terrapene triunguis. The sequence goes on along the minus strand of NW_020664446.1, from coordinate 47,761,289 downwards.
CGTCGACGCCGGTAATCCTGCTCCGCGAGAGGAGTAGGCGGAGTCGACGGGGGAGCCTGCCTGCCGTGTGTGGACCCGCGGTAAGTACCTTTAAGTTCGAACTAAGATACTTCGACTTCAGCTACGTTATTCACGTAGCTGAAGTTGCGTATCTTAGTTCGAACTAGGGGCTTAGTGTGGACCAGCCCTAATAAACTGATGCTAATGTAAGGCATTTCTCTCTTTTTTTTGCCAACAAAGTTTTGGTCTAATTCATTTCTCTGATTCTCGGAGGCTGGCTGACAGTGATCACTCAATAGGTGCCTATTTTCTGTATACACCTCTACCCTGATATAACACGACCCGATATAACACTAATTCGGATATAACGTGGTAAAGCAGTGCTCCTGGGGGGCGAGGCTGCGCACGCCGGTGGATCAAAGCAAGTTTGATATAATGCGGTTTCACCTATAACGCGGTAAGATTTTTTGGCTCCCAAGGACAGCGTTATATCGACGTAGAGGTGTATTAACACTCCTGCCAGTCAAATGAACAAGGATCTCAAAACTGAACTTTGGTTTCTATATGGCAGCACAGATCATTACTTCTAGGCAACCAGGTCAGCTCATTTCTTACCTTTGAAATGCCTAAAATTTGTATGGTGTCCTACTTTGTATCATTTTAATTAAAAAAACATTTGAAATATTTTCCAAGCAGTTGTAATGGTCTCTCAGTAAGCCTATATCAAAGCAGTACGGTTGAACAATACAATCCCTTATAATACAGAATAATTTACCACTAGTTTATTTATAAACCGATACATATATGAAGTATTTTAATAGTATCAGCATCAGTAAAACTCAATGTCCTACATTCAGAACTGAAGTTTAATTTATGACCACTGTTACACTATCAAAAATGACCCCCCTCCACCTTAATCAGCAGGTAGCAAAAAGAATCCATTGATTTTTATTACAGTAAAGCCTGATAAGATTCTTAGAAGTAAAGCAATCTTGATTTTAAATTCAGATCTCATGTCTATGGTACAGTGAAAATAAACTCCATTTGATACTACAATACATTTAAAATTAAAGGTTTTTTTTTAAATTAAATGATTGAATTTTAAAATGGTAGCAAAACTGTTCTATGTTTTCAGTTAACCTCCAATACTCTCTTTCCCAAAAAGAACAAATCTAAGGAGAACACAGCAGTACTTTTAGTAAGCAGGTCATTGCTGTGTATGTATACTTTAGTACAGAAAAATATTTTAAGCCAAACACTGAAGTAATCAAAATCAGTCTGTGTAACAGCAACTGAGTGTTCAATTCCTATTGAATGAGTCTACATTGGTAAGTATTGCACTTGTACAAGTCAACACCTAGTTTTGCTCTACTTCCACACTAGCATTGTATTGCACCAATTATGGTACAAAGTATTCTGGGAAATCTTTTTCTGCATTGGTAGGCCAAAGGCAATTGTAAGAAGAAGGGGTCAAATTCTGACTGTTGTCTAGGGAAACTCCCATAATCATACCCTGAGGGGTATTACCAGAATTGAGTGATTTGTGTGTGAATTGAAGGCTCTTTCCCACCGATTTAAGGATAGATTAATGATTTCTCTCTCTAGGCTAGACTGAAAAAAAACACTACTGCATCTTTTTTCCAGCTCAGGAAGGCTGGTTAGTTGTTCAGATGTCTTTGGTATAATGCTGCAGTTTTACACAAAGCCTACCTCTTTCAACCTACAACAATGCCAGTACAAAAAAGGAACTGAGAAATATAAACATGACTATAAGGAAGGGTTTTTTTAAACCAAAAATTAACTTTTTTAAAAAAATAGTGAACTTACCGACGAAAGTAATAAAATCTACAAAATACTGGGGAGTGAGTTGGTTCTTCACCTTTCTTACTTCTAATGAGTCTACATTCTCTGCATTTCTGCAAATTGGGCCCTATTTCAGAGCAAGAGTCATCCTGCAAAAAAGATTCTCCTGTTTGCTTCAGCTTCTTTACTTTGCGCCAGTCTTTTAATACTGAACGAGGTATGCCAGCTGAAAAAACAACAAAAACGTAAGGCAAGAGAAATTTACAAATTATCTATATGTAGAACTCAATAGGAACAGTAAACCTTCAGCATTTCTAAAGTGAAGCTACTTTTATTTGGTGCCTAACTTTAAGCATCCAAGTTTGAAAAATTTGGCTACAAATCTGCTGTTAACCATTTTATTGCTGATTTACATATCACATATGTAAACCAAATGTACTTTTCTCTTGTATTTGGTATGCCATTTTGGTAGATATTCCACAGAAAAGTGCAGCCACAACACATGATTATTCCAGGACAGTAATGGGATTCAACAACAAGGAGAGTTAAATACATATGATTACTTTAGTGCAGTTCTATTTAAAGTAACTGGAATTTAAACAATTTGTTAATTATGCACAAAGAAGAACAGAATCCAGCTCACACACTCTCAAATGTGTTGGTTTTACAAGACTAACAGGAGCAAAAAGCAATAAGAACTTATTTTTATCATTTAACTCAGCAGATCTGAAACTGAATACACACAGGGAGCAGATCTGTTGAGTATAATGCTGCAATTTTCACAATCACATTTCAAAGTAGAAACACAATTTAAATATACACTGCTGTTTGGCCAATCTTTCATTTTAATAACTTTTACAAGCAGTGCTCTGGTGCCGGTGTGCTCCGGAACGGTGTTCTGGCACTTTTGGGGGAAGATAGAATGGTGTTCCACTATTTCGGACAAGGGTGCAATGAAGAGGGGGGCAGCCTGCTTCCCTCTCACCCCTCCCCCACACACTTTTGATTGGCTCTGAGTGGAGACCCAGCAGCCACTGCCTCCTCTCCTGGCCATGCCTGAGACAGAAGCATGGGCAGTCCCATGGCTGAGAACCCCTCTCCTAATACAAGATTCCAGCTGGGGCACCTGAATCCCTACCCATCATGGGAGCCCATGCCAGAGTCCTGGTGCTGCAGGCTGAAAGGACAGGCCACAGCATTTCTCTGAGCACCCTGCCACAAGAGGGTAGGCAGCTGGGGGATACTGTGCAGCACCAGGGCCTTCCATGGAGACTGGGAGGTGCTGGGGGGTCCATGAGGCGTGAGGTCCTGGGTGGCGAGCTGCCTGCATTGCTGTCCCAAGCATGGCCAGGAGCAGAGGTGGCAGCTGCTGGGCCTTTCCTAAGAGCTGGCTAGGTGCGTGGAAGGGAGGTTCCCCCTCTTCTTAGCAACCCTGTCCCTACCCCCTATATGATCAGTGCAGCTGCACCACTTTTCCCCCCACCCAGGCTGAGAAGGAGGGGAGTGCCCTTTGCCATTGTATAGGCTGAAGGGTCCTGGCAGGGGTATAGTGCCTCATCCTAATCCTCCTTCGCTGCCCGTGAGTGAGTGAACCCATAGCAGTGTCAGCAGGCTCCAAGGGAGAAGTGAGTTCTGGCACTTTTTTTTTTGTAGGATTCAAGCACTGTTTAAAAATTGAATTAGTTTTATCTGCACGAAGAGATGGGGTATCTATCAGTTCAAACTGCCTTTACTCCTGAAAGTCCATATCCTGTGGAGCTGGGCAAAACTTGCACATTAGATACTGGATGGTTCAAATGTTAGGGTGCTAACATAGGACTGCAGAAACTTGGATTCAGTTCTGTTTCCTACAGATTTCTTGTAAACTTTGACAAGTCACAGTGTCTCTGAGCCTCAGTTCCCCATCTATAAAATAGGGATAATACTACTCCCCACCTCACAGTCTTGTTGCAGAAATAAATACATTAAAGACTGTGAAGACTCAGATAATAATGTAACAGAGTCCATGTAAGTACCCAAAATGGATAGATATTAATATCAAATACTAATCTGTTAGAAAGACCAATGAGGAGGAGGATGGAGATGATGACAGGAAGGAACAAGACCTACTATTGCTCAGCCTCCCCTCCCCTGAAATCACAGGAAACTGATGCTATGGAATATGTCCATATTTTAAAGCATAATACTCTGTGCTACAGGGGAAGGTAATCCTTTAAGTCCCCAGTTATCTTGCAGATAAAATACTAGATAAAATGCCAAAGGACTCTCCTGTTAAGCCATCTAATCCATGTCCTTATATTAGTACACGATTGTCCTCTACACCAAACCCATAAATGTTATCATCTCCTTACAGTAGGAGGATCATCCAGCACTAGTTGAATGTGTGACTAAATGTGAGATTCAACTTCAGGTCCTGAATTAGTAAAAATTGAGTAAGATTTAGAAAAAAACTTGAAAGTTACATTGTCTTTGATCCTCCCCTTCGTAAAAAGATTAAAATTAAAGACAAAAGAAGCAGACCAAATACTGTACCAGCACTTGATCCAGTCCAGAGTATCTCCTACAGGTTGTGGAACTGGCAGCACTTAACACAAATTAAACCTCAAACAATTACAGAATCTTTCAATAATATAAGGTTGTGAAACTGAGAAGCCAAGAAATTCAGATAAAGATTAAAATCCATCCTTTGTACCAGCTTAATAAAAATGTTATGAAATGTGATTTAACGGGGGACTTTCACACTAGACCAATGTTGTAAGAAACTGACAATTTTTTTTCTTAAATAAGAAATATATTAGACATTCTTAAGCAATAAGAAGATACATTTTCTTTCAAACATTTTACTTAAATAAGGTCTTTCCTGCTTCTAGACCAGTTTCTATTTCCTGCAAAGTTTAGTCGCAATCCAGTATGTGTGACAATACCACACCATCCGACTCAAATTCCAAGTTTATTCTTCATTCCTTTAGATTGCAGAGGTGGTACCACAGTAGAGGCAGTATGCTCAGCACCCGAGGAGGGGCTCTCTCACACTTCTCTCTAAAGTACCTTTTTTACCCCAAATGTAAAGCCACATCAACAGAGTGCCCTGAAGAAACTGCCCTTAGTCTTCTTGTCAGAGGAAGAAATAAGGTCTGGCAATAAAAATGACCCCTCAAATGGAAGCCCACCACCCCAAAAATACAGATGTTCACATTGTCTTGGGCTGAAGTTTTTATTCGTTTTTAAAAATTGGTATGACTGACCCAAGCGTGACTGCAAACATACTGGTGTTGACACTTTATGACAGAGCATGTGTACAACAGTTTGTTTACTTTAAATTGAAAGGCTTATGTGCATGTTCAAACCAAGAAATAGTTTGTGCTAATACATATATACATAATAAAAGATGAATTTCTCAAATTAAGACATTACCGATGGGGTTGGAATTGGTGAATCTGCAGCCCTACCAACCTCTGACACTGCCCCTTTAAGCGCTATTCTCATTCATGTACTATCATAACACAAACCCTCCATTTATTAATAGTATTGTAATTCACAAATGTCCATCTATTTTCTTATCTTTTCTAATTCAGATCAACTGATATACTTACTGCTGTTACTGCTGCTCTGTAACTTCATCTTGCTTCTTTCTTTGGCACTCCTGCTAAGAACACCATTGGGTTTAACTTCTTCCTCTGTATCACCCTTTTTCTTTTGCAAATCATTTTGTTTCTTTTTGTAAGTTGGCTTAGGCTGCCGTTTAGTCCTTTGCTCTGACTTGCTCTCACTTTCATCAGAGTCTCCACATTCAGAGCCAGATTCGTAAGTCCTTTTTGTTTTTCTTCTTGTGTGTTTATCTTCTTTCACAAATTTATCTGCTAGGATTGTACTTTCTATGTTATTTTGTAAATCACTAGATGTAGAAGCTATTAAATTGACAGTACATGGCTTAATAATTTCTGATACATTGTTCCCTGAATTCTCTTTTTTATTAGTGTTTTTATCTTCTTCTGAATGTCTAGTAAGCCAAGCCTTTTTCAGTTTTGTGTGGTAGTTCGGCTGACTTGTCTGGGAAGCTTGCCCATTGCCTACACAGTTGGCTTTGTTTATTGTATTGCAGACGATAGTACTGTCTAGGGAAATGGAGGCTGGAAATGTCTGATTTTTCACAGCATTGGACTCAGTTTCACTGGCATTACTACTTTTAAACTGAGCTGCAGCCAATGCTGCCTTGTGCTTTTTCAAATGGATAAAATCAGTTGGGCCAGAAAATCCAGAGTTGGGCTGAATGGCACTTCCTGTATTGCCACTGGCTGGTGTAACTGGAGCTGTGGTACTGACCTTGTTTTCTTGTGTCTGTGCCACTACCTGACTTACTGTTCTAGAGGAGGTACATTCCAGTGGTGTGCAAGCCAAAACTGTGTTTGATAAAGAATATGTCACTTCTGAACTACCCCAGCTTGAAACACTGGTAGTTGTGGCTGCAGATGTGGTTACATCTGTTTTGGTACTGCACATTATAGTTGTGGTAGGTGTGACAGAACTGGGAATGCTGCCTTGTGAGACAGCCGGAAAGTTCTTTTCATAATGTGTGTGTGTAGTGTCTGAATTATTTGGCAGAATTATTCTTCCAGTGTCTCTGGCTTCCGCTGATTTTAGGCAATCTGTTTGATTTGTCCCAGTTGAAGATCTTTCATTAACTCGATCTTTGGAAGCTGACTGCATTACTGGCATACTATCATATTTTGTACTAGAAGGTGGACGTACAATGACGGATGCTGTGGCGGATTGTGATTTTCCACTGGTTCGCTCAACATGCCATTCAACTTTTTCATTGTTTGGGGCATTATTAGATTTCCAAATATCTGATAAATTCTGCTCAGAAGTGCTCTTGTACATTGTTTGCGCTTCCTTAGGTTCAGGTACTAAAGTTGGTGGTTTTTGTAATTCTTGGGTTTTGCCACCAGCATTAACTGGCTGCACTGGCGTCAGGGTTGGAGGTGAAAGGCTGCTATAGCTGCTTTCCTTTCTCTCCAGGTTTTGATGAACTGGAGGGTGAAACACTGGTGCTCTGTGTAAGGCAGGCATACTTCGGAGCGTATTTGAAGATGAAACTGACAACTGAGTAGGGCTTCTGCAGTCATTTCTAAAAGAATTTACAGAGTGAGATGTCATTTGATGGGAAAGTTGCTCTGTTATCTTGCTTACTGAACCTTCACCCTCTGGTTGATGCTTAATCAAAGGTGGAGGTTTTGAAAGAGATGAAATAAAAGAAGTGAGAGACTGGGGATTAGCTGCTGTTGAAGGACAACTATTCTGTTTATCGACATACAAACTTGAAACTTCCTTAGATGGGTAGGACCTTGGTGGTTCATTCACTACACTGTTTGACAAGGTGGTGAAATAGTTACTTTGCGGCAAACTCTGTGGTGCTGAATGCTTGATTTTATAAAGTTCTGACACAGAACGCTCTGGTTCTTTGTCATGTTTTACTGCATAGCTTTTGGGGCTAGAAGACGATAATGGCGTTACTCTAGAATAATTCTCTCTCTCACCCTCAAGTGCCTTGATCTTAGCAGTAAAAGGAGCAACTTCAATACTCTCTTGAAGTATCCGTCTATGTTCTTCTTTATATTTGCTTAGTCGCTCTCCTGTCTCTTGAGGTGGCTTCTGCAATTGACTCAACATTGGGTCCACAAAATGTCTGTGCAAATGACTCTCTTTTGTCTGTGTTCTGCTATGTTCCAGATCAGTCTTCACTGGTACAGTTGTAACAGAACGTAAAGGTTCAATAAATGCTTTCCTCTCCAATTCTCTGTATGAAAAAAGTTAAAACAGATTAAATTTTGTTACAAACATACTACAATATGCTAACAGAATTTAAGGGACCTATCCTTCAACTCAAAAAACAAAATTATCTATTAACACAAAATAAAGCAGATGAATTTCTTTATTCTGGGTAAAATTTTCAAACGCTTCTATGTGACTTAGGAACTTAAGTCCCATTGAAAGTCAATGTGTCTCAGTTTGAAAATGGGATTTAGGCACCTAAGCCACTTCAGCTCTTTTGAAAATTTTACTTATTATTTGAGAGCATATTTTGTCATTTTTACATATGCCATGTCATGCATTTTTACAAGTGAATTGGAATGAAGGTAAATGAAAACACAAGCTACTGAACTTCACAGTCTCATACTGTAAACATTAGCTTATACATCAGTTTAATGATTTAGAGAATGGTGAACTTACTCTTTGTGATGATCTACTATATTTTTGGACAATGGTGGACTAGAATGTGTTGTCAATTTGAGTGGCCGATGCGGATCTGCACTGGATGGTCTTACAGGAATGTGACTCAGTAACCCAAGACTGTCAGCTGAGGTCACAGGGGTGGGTTGGTGTAACCAAGGGCTGGGAGTATTCTGTTAACAGCAACAAAATCAGACTTCAAAGTTATCACAGGAACCCAAGCACAGCATCATCAACATACCTCTTTTTAAAATCTTAGCAACGAACAGAGAGTAAGTTATATACTTTCCCACTACAAATCATATCCTTTTTTTTTTTTTCAAGTTTTTGAGGCATATTTGGATAGAGTAGGGATATCTGAGTATGCCATTGACTTGGTTTATAGCATATGAAAATGTTTACATTTTCCACATGTATTCTGAGATAGATTTGATTCTCAAATACCTAGCTTGATCATTTTACTTCTACAATTTCAACTCAGGGCCTCTCTTTAAACAACTTTAAACAACAACTGGCATTTAATAGAGTATAAGTTCAATTATTAATTTGTTGAATGATTAGTGTGCAAATATTTTCTTTAAAAATAAATAAGGTTTAATATTTCTTGAGAATATCTTTCAACTGTAAATATAAAACAAATCAAAGAATAAGCATTCTCTTTTCTTACTATTTTTCTTCTTGCTACAAATGATTAACTATGGATTAGCCTAGGCAACCTGTTATATTTAGCCGAATTGCTTTACACAACTCAATCACACAATTAGTACAGTACTATTAAAACTACAAACTATGTTAAGGAAATCTTAAGGTTGCGTAGCTAAGTATTCAAAAGTTAGGAAATACAAAATTTAAGTGTGACTATACAATTTTAACTCTACCTCCTTGCTTGAATGCATTATGATAATCTTTATTTGAAAACTAGTGTAGGCTGTTTTAAATGAAGTTGATAACTTATGTAAAATTAATGATGACGTGTTACCTTAGAGACAGAAGTGTCTATGATGTTGTAATTAACAATTGTATCATAATGCACACAAGGGAGTAAATTTGCATGTGAAACCTTAAGTCTCACTTCCTGACTTCTGAGCACTTCACTATGAAACCCAAAAGATGCTTTAACATAGTAAAGTTTTTGAGGAAATCAAAAAAGGTTGCTGGGGCCTAATTTCCCTGTAAGCTGCGCAGTTGCGAAGCAGCCTATTTAGCACCACACAGACGCTCAGGGAACCCGCCTGGGGACCTGCCCTGGCCAGGGGGAGGAGCACCCTTCCCCTGGCCACAACCTAGCCCAGCCCCCAACCTGCTGCAACCGGGGGAGGCGCGGCCCGAACCCAGCCGCAGCCAGGGCACTCCCTCTCCCAGCCCCAACTCTGCCGCAGCCGGGGCACCCAAACCAGCTGCGGCGCCCCTCCCCAAATTCTGCTGCAGCCCGGACCTTCTGTGGCAGGGGCACCCCTCCCCTAGCCCGAACCTGCCATGGCACCTTTCCCCCAGCCCGGTCCTGCCAGGGCCGGGCCCCTATCTTGTGGCCCCAGTCCTGGAGCTGCCGTGCCAGGTAGAGGCGCCTCTCCCCCACTCCTAAGCCCAGGTGCTGCTGTGTGGAGACTGAGCTGGGGAAGTCCTCTCTCTCCATCATAGCCCCAGAGCACCCTACTGCACCCCAAACCCTTCATCACTGGCCACACCCCCAGCTGGAGCCCGCACCCCCTGCACCCAACCGTCTGCCCCAGCCCTGAGCCCCTCATCCCCAGCCCCACCCCATCACATCACCTCCATATTGGTGCACATAACAAAATTAATTCCGCGCATGGGTGGGGAAAATTAGAGGGAACATTGGCTTGGGCTGTAACTAGAAGACAACAGTCAGCACAAAACAATTGCTGTATATCAATATAATTAAGAAACTGAATTCTTGCAGAACAACAGACTTCAGAGGCCTAAGTGAAATGAGTTTATTTTTCCACACCTTCATTATAGGTGAAGCTGATAGGGACACCTACAGTTCAGATTGCCTACTTCTTTCTCTCATGAGGCCATTTTTTAACTGCTTATGACTTGGCCAAACTTTAATCACTTGATATTTTCCAGCCAGGTGTCTGCCTCAGACTGAACTATTTGGAAAAAGGCTCGGCTACAATGGTTCAGCCATTTCTAACAATGTGTGTCAGAAAAAGGAAGATGTTTCGCCCATGTTAAAATATCCTTACACAATCACTGGGAAGCTCTAGCACAGGGGTAGGCAACCTATAGCACATGTGCTGAAGGTGGCACGCGAGCTGATTTTCAGTGGCACTCACGCTGCTTGGGTCCTGGCCACTGGTCCTGGGGGCTCTGCATTTTAATTTAATTTTAAATGAAGCATCTTAAACATTTTAAAAACCTTATTTACTTTACATACAACAATAGTTTAGTTGCAAAGAGTCCTGTGGCACCTTATAGACTAACAGACATATTGCAGCATGAGCTTTCGTGGGTGAATACCCACTTCGTCGGATGCATAGTGTGCCAGACCCAGACCAGTGGGGTACAGGAGTCTGGTAGAGGGCAAATATACTGGTCACTGGATGAGTAGTTTTCTGTTCCCTAAGTGACCAGAGCAGGGGCTGCAATAGAGTAATCAGGAACCTGCTAGAACCAGTTAAGGCAGGCAGGCTAATTAGGACACCTGGAGCCAATTAAGAAGAAACTGCTAGAATCAATTAAGGCAGGCTAATCAGGGCACCTGGGCTTTAAAAAGGAGCTCACTTCAGTTTGTGGTGTGAGTGTGAGGAGCTAGGAGCAAGAAATGTAAGGAGCTGAGAGTGAGAGGGTGAGGGTGTGCTGCTGGAGGACTGAGGAGCACAAGCGTTATCAGACACCAGGAGGAAGGTCCTGTGGTGAGACTAAGGAAGGTGTTTGGAGGAGGCCATGGGGAAGTAGCCCAGGGAGTTGTAGCTGTCATGCAGCTGTTACAGGAGGCACTATAGACAGCTGCAGTCCACAGGGCCTTGGGCTGGAACCCGGAGTAGAGGGCGGGCCCGGGTTCCCCCCAAACCTCCCAATTGACCTGGACTGTGGGTGCTTCCAGAGGGGAAGGTCTCTGGGCTGTTCCCCAACCCACATGGTGAATCTCTGAGGCAAGAAAATCCGCCAATAAGCACAGGACCCACCAAGATAGAGGAGGAACTTTGTCACAATAGTTTAGTTATATATTATAGACTTATAGAAAGAGACTTTCTAAAAATGTTAAAATATATTACTGGCACGCGAAACCTTAAATTAGAGTGAATAAATGAAGACTCGGCACACCACTTCTGAAAGGTTGCCAACCCCTGCTCTAGCACCTACATGTTGTGAGGCAGGAACTTAAAATTTGGTGGGGAGGTTGCCCTCGTGTTAGGGACATGCCTTTTGCTATCCCTGTGAAAAGCAAAATTAGACTGTATTATAAGCCTCTAAAAATTGGTCTGTTCAACAGAAGTTTGATAAAGACTGGAAGCATTGCTCTCCAAAGGTTTCAACTGAACTGAGCATGCTCCTGAGCAAGCCTTTTCACGCAACTGCTACACCTGGTTGCCAGGGGACACTGTAGCATGAGTCACTGAACTGAGTAGTGATGCTGTTGAAACCATCTCAATCCTTCCTCTGCTAGCACTCAGGAAGTATGAAGGAGAAGAAATAATCAGTCTGACTCACCTGCAAAGTGGTAAGGAGCAGATGAGGAGGAAGGGATGTGTCTCAATAGGAGCAAAGGGGAAGAGAGATAGAAGCCAGGGGTGTACATGGACAGGAAAAGAGGGGGACAGTGAGGAACACAGGTGGACAAAGGCCAAAGAGTTTATAACCACTGGAGCACACTTCCCTACAGAACCCGGAACTGAACCAGAGTTTCTTGAGTCTCAACATTCCTCTGCTATCTACCAAACAGCTGTGAAATCCACTGGCAAAATGAGTGTATTATCCCCTTAACAATGTAAGAACATAAGAATGGCCATACTGGGTCAGACTAATGGTCCATCTAGCCTAGTATCCTGTCTTCCAACAGCAGCCAGTGCCAGATGCTTCAGAAGCAATGAACAGAATGGGACAATTATTGAGTGATTCATCGAGTCCCAGCTTCTAGCAATGAGAGGTTGAGAGACACCAAGAGCATGGGGTTGCATCCCTGACCATCTTGGCTAATAGTCATTGATGGATAGGGTGACCAGATAGCAAGTGTAAAAAATCGGGACAGAGGGTGGGGAATAATAGGCACCTACGTAAGAAAAAGTCCCAAATATCTGGACTGTCCTTATAAAATCAGGACATCTGGTCACCCTATTGATGGACCTATCCTCCATGAACTTATCTAATTCTTTTTCGACCCCAGTTATACTTTGGGCCTTCACAACATCCCCTGGCAGTGAGTTCCACAGGCTGACTGCGTTGTGTGAAGCAGCACTTCGTTTTGTTTGTTTTAAACCTGCTGTCTATTAATTTCATTGGGTGACCTTTTGTTCTTGTGTTATGTGAAGGTGTACATAAGATTTCCTTATTCTCTTTTGCCACACCTGTCGTGATTTTACAGACCTCTAGCATATCCGCCCCATAATCATCTCTGTTCTAAGATGAACAATCCCAGTCTTTTTACCCTTTCCTCAAATGGAAGCTGTTTCATACCCTTAATAATTTTTGCTGCCCTTCTCTGTACTTTTTCCAACTCTAAAATATCTTTTTGGAAATGGACCAACCAGAACTGCACAGAGTATTCAAGGAGATAGCATACTATGGATTTATATAGCGGTATTATGATATTTTCTGTCTCATTATCTATCCTTTTCCTAATGGTTTTTGACTACTGCTGCACATTGAGCAGATGTTTTCAGAGAACTATCCATGATGACTCCAAGATCTCATTCTTGAGTGGTACCAACGAATTTAGACCCCATCATTTTTATGTATAGTTGGGAATATGCATTACTTTGCACTGATCAATATTGAATTTAATCTGCTATTTTGCTGCCCATTCACCCAGTTTTGTGAGACACCTTTGTAACTCTTTGCAGTCAATTTTGGCCTCAACTCTCTTGAGCAATTTTGTATCATCTGCAAACTTCGCCATCTCACTGTTTACCTCCTTTTCCAGATCATTTATGAGTATGTTTAATGGCACTGGTCCCAGTACAGATCCCTGAGGAATTCCGCTATCTACCTCTCTCCACTGTGAAAACTGACCATTTATTCCTTCCCTTTTATCCCATGACTGCTTACTTTGCCTAGGAGCCTTTGGTGTGGGACCTTGTCAAAGGCTTTCTGAAAGTCCAAGTACACTATATCCAGGGCACACTATCCCTGGGAGAGATGAAGCCAAGGGCAGACTCAGAGTCTGCTCTGCAACTAATAGGGTAATGAGATGCCATTCTCAGGAGAGGCAAGAAGCCATTTTGGAACAGTCTGCAGCAAGCCAGGGAAAGCCACACCGGCTGTGTGAGGGGCTGGTGACTCCCAGGTCTGCATGCAGGGTTCCCCTGAGAACTGGCCTCTGGGGACCTGAAAGCAAGATCCCTCAAACTTGACCCTTTCCCTCTCCAGGGTGACTCCCAGTTTGTAGAGTTTTGTTGGGAAAAGTTTCCTCAGCCAGGCTGAGGAACCAAATGGATTGGGGGCACTATATGTTTCTGTAGCCTCTCTAATCTCCCTGAGCATTTCACAATCACCATCACCATCCTGGTCAGGTGGCCAGTACTATATTCCTACTGCCTCTCATTATTCAAGCATGGAATTTCTATTCATAGAGATTCTATGGTACAGTTTGATTAATTTAAGATTGTTTAAAGTCCTTCTAGTATCTGGTCCCTATAGTGAATTGCTACCAGATACACCATTAACTCAAGTGGTAAAGTTTTGTGCTGTGGATCTACAGGTCCTAACCTTACTGATGACCCAATATAGTTCCACATGATGAAATGTTTATATCTTCAATTTGTATTTTAAAAACTGTAGGAAGTTATGTACAACCCTTGCGCGCCCCCCCCCCCCCAACTGCTATGTTAAAAGTCAGTTAAAATTACAAAGTCAAGCACGCACAAGCTAGAAAAGGCCAGAATTAAGGTTGCCAATGCCATCTTAGTTTGGTCCCCCTGTTCATGTCCATTATGAAACAGTCATCTTACCGGAACACTCACACTTCTATGCAGTTTTGCCAAGAGCGTACAAGAAAAAAAAACAAAAACATTTTCATGGAAAATGGACAACTGCTGGGAAATGGGCTAACAATTATTTTTGTAACCCAGCATACTTGCACATAGGCCAGTGACCTTAAAGTACTATTAAAAGTAATAATAAAGAAAGAAGAATCACTTACCCTTCTTAAAGAAGCCTCAGCATTAACAGGAGTTTCTGGATGGACCCATTTAGAGGAGGGTAGACCAAGTCCTGAGTAAGCATGTGTTCCATTTGGATACTGCCAAATAATTGGATAAAGTCCTATCTGATTATATGAAGCAGAAGGATGAGCTTGTCCAAGAAGATGTGGAGATTGGTGCTGTAACATCTGCTGCTGCTGGTGTGCTAATGCCAAATGGCTTAAGCTGCTGGCATGAGCAGTCTCTAGTCGTGGATGGCCACCTAATAAGGAAGCTGTAGGCACTCCAGGTAACACTGCAGGAAGTAGATGAGGGTGATGAACAGAATGGTGAGATGCAGTACTAAGAGGATGAGTGTTAATAGCAGATAATGGAGTCTGATTTGAAGACCCAGTTAATAGATGGGGTGCACCACTTAATGCAGGATGATGGGTGTTCGGATTTAAACAGGTTCTGTGGGATGAGGAATGAAGAGGATAATTATGCTGATGTAAGTAAGGTGAAATGTGATTAGTTCCTGTTTCTTGACCAATAAGAGTGGGATCCCTGTATACTGTGAAATGTTCATTCTTGTCAATAATAAGAGGACTTTTGGTAGCTTCTAAAGCACTAACTCTAGCTGGAACTGGATGAAAACTAGACCTAGGCATATCATGCTCAGTTTTATTTGCTGACCTTGATACTCCAGTAACATGGCTGTTCTGATAACTAACCTTTGACTTCACAGTATCAGGAGATTGGGTGAGTTTAGACTTAACATCAGGTGAAGAATTTGACTTTGTTTTAGGATGATCAACTGAAGTACTAGATTTTGACTTCATAGCATCAGGGGCTGGACTTCGTTTATGTAGTTTACCCTCTTCAGCTAATGAAGCTACATTTAATGAAGACACAAATGAGCCATGCTGAACTTTTTCTTTTTCAGGATTTAAATGTTCATTTACTGTCGTTTTCATAATCCCAGACTGTATCAAATCCATTTTACCGACAACATTGCTAACCCAACTCTGATCAGTTTCTTGTTTTCTTACTTCTAGAAAATTTACATTTGTAAATTGATGTTTTAAATTGCTGCCACAAGACACTATTTTCTGAAGTGTTTGCAAACCAAAGGTACTTGCAGCATTTTCCTGGCTCTCCTCATCAGAATTGTTTTCATTAGTTGCATCAACACCACATTTTGGTGTAGGAGGCCTGGGTACAAACTGCTCATTTGTTAACAATTCCATAGTATGCTGATTTTCTACATTGCACTCTTGAACATTTGCATCACTGGCACTCTGACCATGAAATTTCAGCTGCTCTGCTGGATGGAGTGAATTTTTTTCTTGTAGGTCTAATTCAGCTGACTTCGGTCTTTCTGCATCTTGATGATTTTTATCTGCTTGTATTTCATCCCATGGAGACTGCCTATCTATTAGTGTCTGTTCCTCTACCCTCTCACTACTCTGGGATTTTCCTTCTTCTCCATTTATGTTTGAAGTGTTCTTGCTTTTCGACTCATTCTCTGAATTTTGCTCTGATGAAGAATCTGTTAATCTTTTATTTGAATTTTCTGAGTCACTGCTCTCAGAGTAGTCAGAGATATTGTCTGTCCGCAATCTTTTCATACTTAGTTTCTTTTCATCCTCTTCGGGTTTTCTTCTTTTATTAATAAAGTGTTTATTTTTACTTTTGGGATTTTCTGTAGAGGAGAAAGAAATTATTATTGTATTTTTAGTCAGGAACAGTTTTAAGAATTTCTCTCCCTCCCCTTTCAAAACTGCTCCTACCTCCTCGACCTATATAATCATATTTTTCTTCCTTCATCTTTTCCTCGTCAGGCATGCTGCTATCTGAGCCTTTCCTTTTATTTGGACGAGCATTCCGTTGTTGATGGTGCTGGTGAGAGTTCTGTTTTGGTGCTGCAGTTTGGGAGTTCATGGCTGGTCTGGGACTATTTGCTTGAGCACGTGTATAATGCCCCTAAATGTAATCAAATAATTAATTCACCCAACATGATCCTAATTAATCTGTTTAAATACAGATATTCAACATTTACAATAAACCAAAACATCACTTAAGTAAAAAGAGAAAGTATATCTACGTGGGCTGTGTTGCTGTTCTGGTTGGAACGAGACCTGCGACGTGATGTGATGCCAATATTTTCACCTTTCAACAAAGAGTGAACAACATCATCTAGAAAGGTCATCTGAACCATAGAAGGATCAACATTCTGTGGTTCTAACACCTGGTTTATTAAAAGAAGAAGAAATCCATAATTAACAGATTTTAAGACATAGTCTACCCTATATTTCCTACATCAGTGTTTGTGCCAAATACATAGTTTATTTGGTACACTGAAAAAGCATCCAAAGGAAAACCCTAGTTGATCTTGACAAGCTAGCCTGCTGTAGGACTTCTCAGTGGAATGGGGAAAGCAGCAAAACCCAAGCATTACCATTTTGTATTCAAGTTAACAGTTTTATTTTACCACTATTACATTGGCTCCTTTTTCCCCCAAACTGACAATGATAAACTGAAAAGCCATCAAACTCTTCTTAGAGGATGACCATTAAGCAAATTTTTAAAAACTGAATACAATCTTGCTATAAAGAGAAGAGGAAAGTAACTGGTGAAAGAGAATGGCAAAATGCAGAGCTAGATGACAGATTCATATAGAGAAACTTGCAAGTTAATTATAAAGAATTTGAACATTGTTAGACCTAAATTTGCATACTGACATTTGATTTTGTTGGGAAGACAAGTCATTTACTATATTAACACTAAGTCAATACTCCCAGGTTTCTCTTGGAATACAATTCTCCATTTTGCCATGAAAATACTTGTTTTAAACTTTTAGGAACAGCAGTAACTGCAACTGAAATCTACTACAATAAATGCTTAATATCACATTATTCAAAGAGATTTTTAACTGCTTGTGAAAAAACGGTTACTCACCTTTGTAACTGTTGTTCTTCGAGATGAGTTGCTCATATCCATTCCAATTAGGTGTGCGTGCGCCGCGTGCATGATTGTTGGAGAATTTTCTACCCTAGCAACAACCGGTGGGTCGGCTGGGGAGCCCCCTGGAGTGGCGCCTTCATGGCGCTGGATATATACCCCAGCCGACCCAGCGCCCCCTCAGTTCCTTCTTGCCAACTACTCTGACAGTGGGGAAGGAGGGCGGGTTTGGAATGGATATGAGCAACACATCTCGAAGATCAACAGTTACAAAGGTGATTAACCATTTTTTCTTCGAGTGCTTGCTCATATCGATTCCAATTAGGTGACTACCAAGCCTTACCTAGGCGGTGGGGTCGGAGTGAGACATTGCTGAGTGCAGAACCGCTGATCCAAATGCAGCATCGTCTCTAGACTGGTGTACAAGCGCATAGTGAGCGGCGAAGGTGTGAACCGATGACCAAACTGCCGCTCTACAAATGTCATGGATCAGGACGTGAGCCAGGAAAGCAGTCAAGGAGGCTTGGGCCCTCGTGGAGTGGGCGGTGAGGCGCGGCGTCGGGGCACCGGCCAAGTCGTAGCAAGCACGAATGCAGGACGTGATCCAAGAGGAGATACGTTGCGAGGAGACCGGTAGGCCTTTCATCCGGTCAGCCACTGCAACGAAGAGTTGCGTCGTCTTCCTAAACGGCTTCATACGCTCAATATAGAAAGCAAGGGCCCTGTGTACGTCCAAGGAGTGCATACGCTGGTCTTGACGCGTGGCGTGCGGCTTAGGATGGAAGACCGGGAGAAGTATATCCTGGTTCACATGAAAAGCTGATACCACCTTGGGAAGAAAGGCAGGGTGGGGGCGAAGCTGCACCTTGTCTTTATGGAAGACTGTGTATGGAGGTTCGGACGTGAGCGCTCTGATTTCAGAAACACGCCTTGCTGAAGTGATAGCTACAAGGAAGGCTGTCTTCCAAGATAGGTAAAGGAGTGAGCAGGTAGCCAATGGCTCGAACGGGGGCCCCGTGAGCTTGGAGAGAACCAGGTTAAGATCCCACGCCGGAACTGGTTGACACTGCTGTGAGTATAGGCGGTCTAAGCCCTTGAGGAATCTGACGACCATCGGGTTAGAGAAGACCGAGGAAGCGTGTTCTCCTGGGTGGAATGCCAATATAGCAGCCAGGTGCACCCTGACCGAAGATATCGCCAGACCCTGCTGTTTTAGGGATAGGAGATATTCAAGTATGAGTGGGATCGATGCCTGCAAGGGGGCATGGCCCGCTGCTCGCACCAACAGGAGAAGCGCTTCCATTTGGCCAAGTAAGTGGCCCGTGTAGAGGGTTTCCTACTGCCCAACAGAACCTGCTGCACGGGATGTGAGCATTGTAGCTCCGCCTGAGTCAGCCATGCAGCATCCACGCTGTAAGGTGGAGCGATTGCAGGTCGGGGTGACAGAGTCGGCCGTGGTCCTGAGAGATCAAGTCCAGGCACAATGGAAGCGGAATCTGAGTCTGTACCGATAGCTCCAGGAGCATGTACCAGTGCTGTCTTGGCGAAGCTGGAGCGACTAGAATCATACGTGTCTTGTCTCTGCGTAGCTTGAGGAAGACCTTGTGGACCAGCGGAAATGGAGGGAAAGCGTAGAACAGCTGGTCCTTCCACGATAGCAGGAAAGCGTCCGACAGGGAGCCCGGAGATCGCCCCTGGAGGGAGCAGAACACGTGGCACTTCCTGTTGGCGCGTGAGGCGAATAGGTCGATCTGGGGAAATCCCCACCTCTGGAAGATGGAATGGATGATATCTGGGTGAATCGACCACTCGTGCATTTGGAAGGATCTGCTTAGACGGTCCGCTAGAGCGTTCTGGACTCCAGGGAGGAACGATGCCATGAGATGTATCGAGTGAATTCCCACAGGCGAATGGCCTCTTGGCATAGGAGAGACGACTGGGCTCCCCCTTGCTTGTTGATGTAGAACATGGCCGTGGTGTTGTCTGTGAGGACTGACACGCAACGGCCATGTAGGAGACCGTGAAACGCCCGACAGGCTAGGCGCACTGCCATCAGCTCTCGAACATTGATGTGCAGAGCTAGTTGGGATACGGTCCACAGGCCCTGAGTTTGGTGCTCCCCGAGGTGAGCGCCCCAACCGAGAGATGATGCGTCCGTGACCAGGTACAGGGAGGGTTGTGGGGTGTGAAATGGCACTCCTTCGCACACCGACTTGTGGTCCAGCCACCAGTTGAGAGAGATCAAGACCGAATTCGGAACCGTGACCACCATGTTCAGGTTGTCCAGACAAGGATGGTACACCGATGACACCCAGGCCTGAAGCAGGCGGAGCCGAAGTCTGGCATGCCTGGTTACGTAAGTGCAAGACGCCATGTGTCCCAACAGGCCGAGGCACTTCCTTATCGTAGTAATCGGGAAGTCCTGGAGGCTGTGGATGATGTTTGCGATGGTCTGAAACCGAGTGTCTGGAGTCTAAGACTGCCCCGATAAACTCTATTCTCTGGGTTGGCTTCAGAGTAGACTTTTCTTTGTTGAGTAAGATGCCTAATTCGTGGAATGTTTGTAGTGTTATCTGGACGTGGGATTGAACTTGCTCCCTGGTGTGGCCGCGCACCAGCCAGTCGTCTAGATACGGGAACACCTGTATCCTTTGTCGACGAAGGTATGCTGCCACAACGGCCAGACATTTGGTGAACACTCTCGGAGCCGTGGACAAGCCGAAGGGAAGGACGGCAAATTGGTAGTGTACGTTGTTTACTACAAATTGAAGGAAGCGCCTGTGTGGAGGGTAAATTGCTATATGAAAATATGCGTCCTTCATGTCGAGGGCGGCGTACCAGTCTCCAGGATCCAGGGAAGGGATAATGGTCCCCAAGGAGACCATGCGGAACTTCAACTTTACTATGAATTTGTTGAGCCCACGTAAATCTAAAATGGGTCGAAGACCCCCTTTTGTCTTGGGGATCAGGAAGTAGCGGGAGTAAACCTCCCTGCCCCTTAACTCTGATGGAACCTCCTCTATAGCCCCCATAGAAAGAAGCGCAAAAACCTCCTGTGTAAGGAGATGCTCGTGAGAAGGGTCCCTGAAGAGGGACGGGGACGGAGGGTGTGTGTGTCTGGGGGGGGGGGAGGGGCGATGAAGAAAACTGGAGAGCATATCCCCTCTCCACCATGCGAAGAACCCAACGGTCCGAGGTTATAAGGGACCAAGCACGGTGGAAACAGGAGAGGCGATCCCGAAATAAAGGGAATGGATCCTGGGTAGTGGCTAGTACGCCGTCCTCGAGCGCACCTTCAAAAATTTTGTCTAGGCCCTGAAGGTGGTCTAGGAGGGCCTTGGTTCTGACCGGGTTGGGGGCCGGTCGACCTCCTTCTACCACCTCGTCCACGCCTTCTGGAGAAGTCCTGTCTTGGATGAGGAGGAGGAGGGTAGAACCTCTGTGGCTGGGGCCTAAATGGCCTGCACTGGGGTCCTGGGACATAGATTCATAGATTCTAGGACTGGAAGGGACTTCGAGAGGTCATCGAGTCCAGTCCCCTGCCCACATGGCAGGACCAAATACTGTCTAGACCATCCCTGATAGACATTTATCTAACCTACTCTTAAATATCTCCAGAGATGGAGATTCCACAACCTCCCTAGGCAATTTATTCCAGTGTTTAACCACCCTGACAGTTAGGAACTTTTTCCTAATGTCCAACCTAGACCTCCCTGGCTGCAGTTTAAGCCTATTGCTTCTTGTTCTATCCTTAGAGGCTAAGGTGAACAAGTTTTCTCCCTCCTCCTTATGACACCCTTTTAGATACCTGAAAACTGCTATCATGTCCCCTCTCAGTCTTCTCTTTTCCAAACTAAACAAACCCAATTCTTTTAGCCTTCCTTCATAGGTCATGTTCTCAAGACCTTTAATCATTCTTGTTGCTCTTCTCTGGACCCTTTCCAATTTCTCCACATCTTTCTTGAAATGCGGTGCCCAAAACTGGACACAATACTCCAGCTGAGGCCTAACCAGAGCAGAGTAGAGCGGAAGAATGACTTCTAGTGTCTTGCTCACAACACACCTGTTAATACATCCCAGAATCATGTTTGCTTTTTTTGCAACAGCATCACACTGTTGACTCATATTTAGCTTGTGGTCCACTATAACCCCTAGATTCCTTTCTGCCGTACTCCTTCCTAGACAGTCTCTTCCCATTCTGTATGCGTGAAACTGATTTTTTTCTTCCTAAGTGGAGCACTTTGCATTTGTCTTTGTTAAACTTCATCCTGTTTAACTCAGACCATTTCTCCAATTTGTCCAGATCATTTTGATCTGTCCTCCAAAGCAGTTGCAATCCCTCCCAGTTTGGTATCATCCGCAAACTTAATAAGCGTACTTTCTATGCCAATATCTAAGTCGTTAATGAAGATATTGAACAGAGCCGGTCCCAAAACAGACCCCTGCGGAACCCAGGGAGTGCATGATGGTTCTGGAGTCCTTGAGGCTCTGCAACCGAGAGTCCGTCTTGTCCGAGAACAACCCTTGACCATCAAATGGTAGATCTTGTAGGGTCTGCTGCAGTTCTGGCGGCAACCCCGATACCTGAAGCCAGGAAATGCGTCTCATGGCTATCCCAGATGCCAGTGTTCTAGCGGCAGAGTCCGCTATGTCCAGGGAGGCCTATAAGGAGGTCCTAGCCACCTTTTTACCTTCCTCCACTAGGGCCCCAAACTCCTCTCTCGAGTCCTGGGGGACCAACTCAAATTTACCCATGGAATTCCATGAGTTGTAATCGTAACGACTCAAGAGCGCCTGTTGGTTTGTGGCTCTGAGCTGCAGACCCCCGCTGAGTAGATCTTACGTCCAAACAAATCGAAGCGTTTGGTGTCCTTCGATTTGGGCGCTGCCGCCTGCTGACCATGGCGCTCTCTTGCGTTCACCGAGGAGACTACTAGTGAACACGGCTGAGGGTATGTATAGAGGTACTCATGGTCTTTAGAGGGGACAAAGTATTTCCTCTCTACTCCTCTGGCAGTGGGAGGGATGGAGGCAGGGGTTTGCCATATGGTATTAGCATTAGCCTGGATCGTTCGGATGATGGGCAACGCCACCCGGGATGGGGCATCAGCTGAGAGGATGCTCACCACCGGGTCCTCCACCTCCACTATCTCCTCTGCCTGTAGGTCCATGTTCCATGCCACCCTAAGTAACAGGTCTTGGTGGGCACGGAGGTCTATCGGGGGTGGGCCCGAGGTTGTCGTGCCCGCCACCGCCTCATCTGGGGAAGATGAGTAGGATGCCTCAGGGGGTAAAGGATCCAGAGGTGGGTCCGGGTCCGAGGGTCCCTGATGTGCAGGATCCCCTGCACCGGGGGTCTGGGGCCTGCGTGGGCGTTGGCACATGGGCCTCCATACCCCCTGGGGGAGGACGGGTGATGGTGGCCTCTGGTACCCTGGGCTCAGAGTGTGCCGAGCAAGAGGCCGCTGGTGGAGCCCCTTGTGCCTGGTGATATGCCCATGGGGTCCAGAAAGACCAATGTGCAGGGTTCTGTCTAGGGTCCTCTGCCCCGTCCTGCCAATGGCCCAGGTCGGCCGGAGCCTGACCCTGAGCAGGATAGGCTGAGCGGGAGGCCCCTTCCGAAGAGGGGGACGCAGATCTTGAGGGCCAGGGCGGTGCCGAGCGTGATTGTGGTGGCTTGTCCTGGAATGGTGCTGAGTGGTGCGGGTCCACGGGAGAGCGGTCTCTGTGCGGTGCCGGGGAGCGGAACCGGGAGCGAGAACGGTGCCAATGGCCATGCCGGTACCGGGATCCAGATCTGGATCGCGAAGAAGACCGTCTGTAGAATCGGTGTCGGGAGCGGCCTCTCGAACGGGATTGGCGCTCATACCGGTGCCAGGAACTGCGTCGGGACTCTGAACGGTACCGATGCTCAGGTCGGTGCCGAGAAGTGGACCGGTGCCGGGAGGAAGATCTGGGCCGCGAGTACGACCAGCGCCGTGATGAAGACCGATGCCGGGACTGCGAGCGGCGTCGGGACCTGCTCCGAGACTGGGAGCGGTGCCGCGAGTCCACGCTTGGAGATTGAGGGCGTATCAGGCAGGCTTGCCCCTGGATTGCACCGTGCGGAGCAGATGCGGTGGCGCGGTCTGAGACAGCACCGGTTCCGTGAGGGCAATGAGGTCCCTCGCCGTCGCAAATGTCTCCGGAGTAGACGGGAGACAGGGCTCAACCACGGGACGGGGTGGGGAGCCAGTCCGCACCGGACTCAACAGCCCTACAACCGGTGCTGGAGTCAACGGTGTCGATGATGCCTGTACCCTCGGGCGCTCCGAAGCCGGACGCGACTCCACCACTGGTGCGGGGGGGAGCCGGTGCCTGCTGTTGTGCGGCAGTCTCCTGAGTTTTACGGGGTCTTTTATGACCCGGAGACAGGGAACGGAGCCGAGGGGCTTGCTGCGGACGCGGTGCCGATGGAGGACGGTGCCGTGGGGCCTGATCCGCGTCTCCTCATGGTGCAGTACCCGAGGGTGCCGCCGGGGCGCTGCACACCGAGGCGTTCGGTGCCGGAACTTGGCGCGCCGAAGGAGGATCTGGGCTAAGTGCCGCCTCCATAAGGAGCTGTTTAAGCCTAAAGTCCCGCTCCTTTTTGGTCCTGGGCCGAAAAGCCTTGCAGAACTTACACTTGTCCGTCTGGTGAGACTCCCCTAGACACTTCAGACAAGAGTCATGGGGGTCTCCCGTTGGCATAGGCTTAGCGCAGGTCGCGCACGGTTTAAAGCCAGGAGCTTTGGGCATGAGCCCGGCTGCACCCCGGGGGGAAAGGGAGGAATAAAAACCCCCTTACCCCCGCTAACTATTTATGACTACTCTATAAAACTATTAACTACGAAACTACTAATCTATAACTATACAACCAACAACTATCTACAACAAAACTAACGAGTAAAGCTAGGGAGAGTGGAGGACAGCTATGCCGCGCTCCACAGTTCCAACAACCGTCACGGACGGTAAGAAGGAACTGAGGGGGCGCTGGGTCGGCTGGGGTATATATCCAGCGCCATGAAGTTGCCACTCCAGGGGGCTCCCCAGCCGACCCACCGGGTGTTTGCTAGGGTAGAAAATTCTCCGACGATCGTGCACGCAGCGCGCGCACACCTAATTGGAATCGATATGAGCAAGCACTCGAAGAAGAAAAAGTTATTACTGGAGTGATAGGAGACAAATTCGAAGCAGAGCCGATATTAAAGACTGATTCTTGGTTCTAGATGACTTCATTTCAAGCACTTCAACAATCAGGTAATGATTATATAAGATAACCTAAAATCTTAGATGTTGGATTTATTGCTTAAATGCATATTGTTTAAACACCACTTTGACTAATAAGAGATATACTTGTACCCATTTGAAGAGAACAGCATAATAAATCTAACACTACCACAACACTTTAAAAAATATCAAACATTTACGCTGGGCATAAAACTTTTCTGAGTAAGGGTCATAATATTTACCTGGTCATTCATAACAATCATAGTGCGGGTGAAGAGATCATGATGAGTAATTATACCAGTGAACCACTGGGTGGCAGAATCCTGTCTGTATACTCTCACCCTATATCCGTTTAAGGAATATGGACCTTTAAAAGGAAAATGTTACAGAAAAACACAGAAATTCAGCCAAAAAATTTTTTTGATCATGTAGCATTTACAATACAATGCACAGGGAATGAGCAACAAACCAGATGTGTATCTAGCACACTGGCCAGCCTGTGCATTTTACTTCTGATTCAAAAAGACATTTTGGAATGCATGGGAATGTTTAACATGATTTAGTGATTCTAAGGTCAAACATTATGCTAATGTTTTCAAATAACAGTTTTCTTATCTTACTAACTCTTGCTGCATCTGTAATGACAAATCATGAAAAAAACCGAACCACGAAAGGTATAAAAGAATAAGCTGAAAGGCAAGAGTGTGTCACAGCAGATTATACAGATGCTGTTGAACAGGCTGGTCACATGCTTAGATGCTTTTTCAGGAGAAAATTTAGATCTCTGTGTTTGGGTTCTGCAGCTGCCAAGTTTGTCCATCACTGACCACAAAGTTTACTTCCACTGAGGTAGTTCAGAAAAGCAAAGTGGTCCAACCTCTTCTAGTGGCCCCATAACAAGCCGCAAAAAGATGGAAAGAATTGTGTTCTATTTTAAGTGAATGATTTAACGGCAGGGAGAAGGAAAAGATCTTTCCAGTTGTGTATCATACAGACCTATTTCTTAATTAATGTGGATGCTAAAACTTATGCCAAGCTGCTAGCAAAAAGACTGAGTGTCATTTTGCCCAAATAGTTTCACCCAGACCAGTCTTAGCTAATTGCTGGTAGGCATCTATCTGATAATTTCAGAAGAACTCTGAATTTGATCTACAATGTTAATTCTTACAATTCTTCCTGTGTGCTTCTTTCTCTGGATGCTGAGAAAGCCTTTGACCAGCTAGAGTGAGAGTACTTCAGACAGATTTTAGTAAAGTTTAGTTTTGGAAATCAGTTTTGTAGAGGCATATTGGTCCTGTATACTGATCCTTAAGCATCTGCTTTGGTTAATGGCCATCAATCATTGCCTTTTAATTTGTCTAGGGAATGACACAGGGTTGCCCTTATCCCCCTTGTTGGTTGCTTTGGCAATAAAGCCATTTGCAAATGAATGTGAGAAAATCCATTTAGTAAAGGGCATCAAGACATCTTCTGGATTAGAACAGAAAATAGATTGTACGCTGAGGATGTCTTGTTATATTTGGAGGATCCAGAAGTCTCATTAAAAATTATAGAATAACTGACTTTGGAATGTGGTCAGGTATCAGGCATCAAAATAAACTATGATAAATCTGAAATTTTAGGATTTAATAGTCCCCAAAGGGTCAAAAACCATTGTCAGCTATATACATTTAAATGGGTAAAGAAATCTTTGAATATTAAGGAATAAATAATGGTGGAGAAACAAAAATATTTCAAAGGCTAATTACCCTCCATGGTGGAATAAAATCATAAGATTTGGAGGAATGGAACAAATATGAAATTCGTTGGTTAGGCAGGGTAGCTTCGGTAAAAATGAATGTCCTCCCAAATTTATTTTTGTTTCAGTGCATACCTGTTCAGTGCATACATTAAAAATATGGCATGATGAGATATTAAAGTTCATATGGAGTCATAAAAGACAAAGGGTGAGTTCTAAAGTTCTGTATAAGCCCATAAAAAGAGGTGCGCCAGCGTACCCTAATTTGACATACACAACATAGATGAGACAGCTCAGCATCGTCAGCCTAAAGCATTAAAAATCACGAGACTTGCCTTCTGCTTTCTGAGATTGTAGGGTTCATGTTTTCAATCGTTTTCCCACAACCATGAGCACTAGAAACATGCTCCACTCACTTTCATTATCTCTGGGCGGGTCTACACTTAAAATGCTGTAGTAGTGCAGCTGCGTGCTGCTGTTGTGCTTCAGTGAAAACCCTACTATGCCAACGGGAGAGCTTCTCCCATTGGCATATTTAATCCACGTCTGCGAGAGAAGGTAGATGTGTCAACGGGAAAAGCCTTCCCGTCGACACAGCTGTCTACTGCGTCGGTTAGGTCGGTACAACTGCGTTGCTCAGGGGTGTGGATTTTTCACACCCGAGTGACCTAGTTATACCAATGTAGGTTTATAGTCTATACCTGGCCCCTCTCTCTCACCACTACAGTTTCTGAATGCGTCACAAACATTAATTTACATTCTACAATGCCTCTGACAGAGGAAGGGGTGGTTTTAACCCTATTTTGCAGCTAGGGAGTTGAGGCACGAAGATAAGGATCAAATGTTTCCACCATTTTGGGAGCTCAATTTGAGACTTCTAGGACCTGATTTTTAAAAATACTTAGCATTATATTGCACTTGGTATGTTCAAAGCACAGCTCCTATTGACTTCAGTTGCTGCTGTGATTTGCACTTCTGCAAATCAGACCTCAGGGTCCCAAGCTGGATATCCAGAAAATGAGAAACACAGTTAGTGGGCACCTGTGGAAAAAGTCTGATTTAAGTGATTTGCTAAATATCACATAGGAACTTTGTGTCAGAAACAGGGATAGTATTTCCCCAAGGCAGCTTTCAAGTGCCTTAACCATGAGACCATTCTTTCCCTTTCTGCAACCCATTGCCTCATTCACTACACACCTTCCAAATTCTGCAGCAAACGGAACAGGGATCCTATAGGCAATAGTATCCTTCACTACACAACCTTGATTCACCCCCAAAGCAGATCCATCTTGTGCACTGAATGCAGAAGGGGTCCAATGGAAAAAATAGTATGTCATCATGCAATTAAAGACAGTATCATAATGCATATGACCAGGGGACCAAATTAAAGTTGCACAGACAACCTTAATCCTGGCATTTGCTAACTTTTGAGAGCTTGACATAGCAACCCAAATGTTTTTAACACAGGTTTTTACCTGTAGTTTCCTAGGGTTTTAAAAGAGCAAACTGAAAAAAAACAGAAATTCCATCATGTGGCATCATATTGACACCCACGATTCATCAGCAGGATTGGAATCTTAGATCCACGACACAGATCTTTGCCACTTGAACTAACAGAGCAACTGATAGCAATAGTAGGTTGTCATCCTATATATGGACCAGCATTAGAGGGGGATGAGACACGTACTTTGCCAGTGGATTTCACTGATAATTGTTGACAGCAGAGGAACGATGAGACTCTGGAATCCTGGATTCCACTCCTGGGTCTGGCAGGGAGTGTATCAAGTGGGCAAAGACTCCTCTTCTGCCAATTTTTCTCAAGTTTGACCCTTTTTCTGTCCTGTGCCTTCCAAAAGTTTTCTTGCTCAGCCAGACTTAGTCGCCCCTTCTGGGCTTGCTGTCCAAATACCAATTCCCTCCCAACTCCCAGACTGTTTGCCCAGCCAATGACAGTGCTCCTCCTGTACCCTACCTACTTGTCAGATCTGTCTCCTCTCCCTCCTTGTGTGCCTCCCCCACTGTTCATAGAATCGGTCTCATTGTCCCCGCCAGTAACAATCTCCCCTCCACCCCGCAAGTTCCTCAGCGTTCTTTCCCATAGCTAGTTCCTCCCTGCACCCTGTTTCTCTACTTGGCTCCTATTCTCCTTGCTTAATTAGTTCAAGTCTCATACCTGCAAGCTCCCAGTCCCAATCTCCTATATCCCCTCTCTCGGACTCCCAGTTCCAATTTCTTCTATCACTCAGTCCCTAGTCCTAGTGTCCTTGCCCAGTCAGTCCCAATTTTCTCCCCCTGCCTCCAGTCCCAGTCTCACTGGACTCCTTGTCTCAATCTACTTCCTTTCCCTCTCCCCTGCACCAGCTTTTGTGCCCTCTGCATTCACATCAGACAGTTTCCTCCTCCATGCTGCCTGGGTGCTGTGGGGGGTAGAGGGTGGTGTCATTGTGAGCACAGGAGAAACTCTCTTTGCTTGCAGTTCCAGTTTCTGGATCCATCCCAGCGATTACAGGGAAAATCTGGTTTCACTCTTGTAGCCTTAGGCTGGAGCACGCTCAGTCCAGTCACACAGAGGAGCTGTGAGAGGATGGAGCATACTCAGTCGCTCTGGGGGGATGGCACATGTGCAGTTCATTCACAAAGGAGCAGTAAGGGAATGGCACATAAGTAGGGATGGCGCATGCACTCTGATCAGCACTAAAGGCTGAGAGAGGCTTAAGTGAGGATGGAATCTTTGAAGATTTTAGCTTCTAAAATTGAAGAAGTCTTTATTGAGCATGTGCAAACTGATTTTTTCAAAGGCTTATAACTAAACCTAAGCTTTTCAAAGCAAGAACTAACTTACGTAAAACACTAAAATATCGTTCATTCATTTCTGCCAGATTCTGTTGCCCTTTTTTACGTTCAGCAGAACCTTACTCTGCAATTAATTCCCACTGATTTTACTGGGAATACTCAGAGACAGGTATTACTCAACATAAATAAGGGTAGCTGAATCTGTGATTATAAAAAGAAAGGGAAACTTTTTAAATGCATCTTAAGTATGTCATACAATATTCAAAGTACATTTTACTATTAGTGGATGTAATATCAGATAGGTTAAAATCAGTGTTCCCTCTAACTTTTCCCACCCATGTGTGGAATTAATTTTGTTATGTGCATCAATATGGAGGTGATGTGTGACACAGTAGCAGATGGTAGCAGATGACAGAACAAGGAGTAATGATCTCAAGTTACAGTGGGGGAAGTTTAGGTTGGATATTAGGAAAAACTTTTTCACTAGGAGGGTGGTGAAGCACTGGAATGGGTTACCTAGGGAGGTGGTGGAATCTCCTTCCTTAGAGGTTTTTAAGGTCAGGCTTGACAAAGCCCTGGCTGGGATGATTTAGTTGGGGATTGGTCCTGCTTTGAGCAGGGGATTGGACTAGATGACCTCCTGAGGTCACTTCCAACCCCGATATTCTATGATTCATATTGGTGCACATAACAACATTCATGGGATGGGGCCAAGAGGTTCAGAGTGTGGGAAGGGGCTCAGGGCTGGGGCAGAGGGTTGGGGTGCAGGGGTGTGAGGGCTCTGGCTAGGGGTGCAAGCTCTGGGGTGGGGCTGGGGATGAGGGGGTTGGAGTGTAAGAGGATGCTCCAGGGCTACAGCAGGGAGAGAGGACTCCCCCAGCTCTCTCTTCCCATGGCAACTCCGGGGCTGAGGCTGCAGCATAGGCGCCCCTTCCCCCACCCAAGCAGGTCCAGGAGGGGTCTGGGTTTGGGCCGGGGCAGGGGCGCCCGGGCCGTGCGTAGATCTGGTCTGAGCTGCCCCAGTTGGGTTCGGACCATAGCATTGTTTGGGCCAGCGGAGGGGCACCCCAGCCGCGGCAGGTTGGGGGCCGGGCTAGGTTGAGGCCGGGAGAGAGGCGTCCCTTCCCCAGCTGATCCCCGGACAGGTTCCCTGAGTACCTGCGTGGCGATAAATAGGCTGCTGCACAGCCACGCAACTTACAGGGAACTTAGATTAAAATGTTCCTGTATTTACACTTGTAAAAGTTACTGTAAAACTGTACATCTTGTTGCTCTATTTACAGTGTGTGGTCAAACTGGTCTTGAATGAACAAGTTATCTTGCTTGGTCTTATTAAGACACAAATCTTGATAGCCTGGTGAAGAATGAAAGGCCATCTCACTCAGCAGGATAAAGATTCTACATTAGTCCACTTCTTACAACATTTTTTGTATGTGAGTCTTAGAAGCTTGCTACCCCAACAGTTTTTAGACAAGGAAGCAACAAAAAGCAATACTAATATGTAGGGCTGTCGATTAATCGCAGTTAACTCAAGCGATTAACTCAGAAAAATTAATAGTGATTAATCACAGTTTTAATTGCGCTGTTAAACAAATAAAATACCAATTGAAATTTATAAAATATTTTTGAATGTTTTTCTACATTTTCAAATATATTGTTTTCTATTGCAACACAGAATACAAAGTGTACACTGCTCACTTTATATTTTTATTACAAATATTTGCACTATAAAATGATAAACAAAAATAGTATTTTTCAATTCACCTCATACAAGTACTGTAGTGCCATCTCTATCATGAAAGTGCAATTTACAAATGTCGATTTGTTGTTACATAACTACATTCAAAAACAAAACACCACAAAACTTTATAGCCTACAAGTCCACTCAGTCCTACTTCTTGTTCAGCCAATCGCTAAGACAAACAACTTTGTTTACATTTATGGGAGATAATGCTGCTCGCTTCTTGTTTACAATGTCACCAGAAAGTCAGAACAGGCGTTCGCATGGGAGCCAGCATTCCAAAGCATTTACATGGCAGATATGCTAAACATTCGTATGCCCCTTCATGCTTCGGCCACCATTCCAGAGGACATGCTTCCATACCGATTACGCTCATTAAAAAAATAATGCATTAATTAAATTTGCGACTGAACTCTTTGGGGGAGAATTGTATGTCCCCTGCTCCATGGTTTTACCTGCATTCCGCCATATACTTCATATTATAGTAGTCTTGGATGATGATTCAGCACGTTGTTCATTTTAAGAACACTTTCACTGCAGATTTGACAAAACGCAAAGAAGGTACCAATGTGAGATTTCTAAAGATAGCTACAAGCACTTGACCCAAGGTTTAAGAATCTGAAGTGCCTTCCAAAATCTGAGAGGGACGAGGTGTGGAGCAAAGCTTTCAGATGTCTTAAAAGAACAACACTCCGATGTGGAAACTACAGAACCCGAATCACCAAAAAATAAAATCAACCTTCCCTTAAAATCATTCAGAGACTGAAGCTGGTACAGAACGCAATGTCTCGCTTTATTGGGTAGGCCACATTGCTGGGAGCATTTGACACTAGTGCTCCAGAAACTGCATTGGCTGTCCACTGGTCTCTGCACAAAGTTTAAGGTGCTGGTTATCACCTACAAAAGCCCTAAATGGCGTAGAACCTGGCTAACTGAGAAATGACCTCTCCCCATGCCACACCTCCACAGCTGTGGTCAGCAGAGGTACCTGAGCTAAAATCCCCTTCATTATAAAAAAAAGAGGGGATTGATGGTATGGCTACTTCCACCTTTTCATGTTCTCTGTATGTATAAATATCTTCTTTCTGTGTCTTCCATTCTATGCATCCGATGAAGTGGGCTGTAGCCCACGAAAGCTTATGCTCAAATAAATTTGTTAGTCTCTAAGGTGCCACAAGTACTCCTGTTCTTTTTAAGGCATTCTCTGTAAGAGGTCTGAGGCTCTGGAACTGCTCCAACCCTTGGTTGGAAACAGCCTGAATTTGATGACCTTCTGGGCATGCTGCAAAAACATGTTTCATAGGGCTTTTGACAAGGGTAAGCTTTCTGGAATGATGAAGGGGTGGAAAAGGAGCTTTTTTGTAGGGGACAGGCTGGCAGAGTTTCTTCTGAACAATTATTTTAATGATGTTAGTGTTTTGTTGTATTATGTAGTTGGGGTGCCTACAGCCTTATATAGGTGTGTTTTTATTATATTAAAATTAAAATGAATAAGTAGAACAAATTCAGTTTTAATTCCCTTTGTATTTGGCCCTAACTTGAGTTCATGCTACTCCCAATCCATTATCTTTTGCAAATTTAATCAGCACACTGTTAACTCCCTCTTCCAGATCACATAAAACTAAATCTAATACTGACCCTTGTGTCACCACACTAGATACTTCCTCCACAATTGAGTACATTGTCTATTTCAGTAGTCTTTGTTTGTCATCCATTAGCCAGCCAGAATTACTAAACTTCAGATATTAGACCTATTGTGTTCCCTTCACCCACTAATTTTGTAATTTTATCAAAGCAGCAATGAAGTTTGGCATGATTTGTTCTTCAAAATTCTAGTTTGCTTATGCTCATACTTTGAATTCTGTTTGGTTGTTTTGCACATTTTTTCCTCAAAATTTGTGTCATTATTTAACTAGGGATTTAGTTCTTGATTCTACAAACACTTACATGACAATAGGAAATGTATGCTACATTAGAATTATTTATGAGCAAAGTTGCTCCAAATAATCCCCTTCCCCTACTTCACGTCAGCTTTCACAAAACTTCCATGTTACAAACTAGAAAACCAACAACTTCATTGATTAGCAGTAACTATAGGAATGGGGACTGAGAGTTACAAAACCTCAACAATTTGAAAGCCACATGTCAAAATCTCAGCAGGCCCTCATACAGCACAAAATCAGAGAGCGTTTCAGATATAGTTACCACAATATAACACTAACTGGTTGGAAACAAGCACAACTATAAATGGCAGGCCATTGTTATTGGAGCTGAGCAGTTCTAAGGGAAAATCAGTTGTACTTCTAACACTTTGTTACCCCAAAGAATGCTTCCTTCTTTAGAGCACATAACAGTATAGTGTCGACTAAAAAGAAAATGTTGTTATTGATTATTTATTGATTAAAGCACCATCACTAGTCTCAACACCAAAATCATGAATAAAACATCCAACGTTCAGCCTGATGGTATTATTAAACTGATGCATAATTATTATAGGGTGTGACCCAAGTTTTTTTTTTTTTTTTAAAAACCTGTGCATGAACATTTACGCATATGTTTTTGAAAATTTCAAATGTTTTTGAAATATTTACATCACAGCTTTTCTCCCAATTGTGTTTTGTTGTTTTAACAACCTATTTTCAAAAGGCCTACTTAGAAAAGTTGAACTATGGAAGATATGCTCTATCATACCACCACTTAGGCATAAATGCCATTCAACCTAGTGCTTCAAAATACACACACACACACACCCCACCCCAGGAAATACAAATAATACAAACACACACATTTCTCAAATTACCTTGCATAAAAATCTCCTGAACCTTTTGTTCCTTTACCCAGACTTTTACTTCCTCGTGAAGCTGCGGGTTGTCCCTGAGAACTGGGTTTAGACTGTCTACGTCGTCCTAAAGTAGAGATTTAAAAAAGAACCATATGTTATGTTTATTCATAACATTTATGATGTTTATCTTTCTAAACAAATTCCAAAGAACAATTTGAAACAAGACTGTAAAATGTATTCGTTCAATACAAATCCAGAGGTTATTTTTAGAAAAATCTCATACGTGCAAGCTGTATTTGATAGTAATAAGAGTGATTTCATGAGGAAAAAAGTACACCGGATCCCATACATGGTCAGACTTACAAGCTATTAATAGGATCACACTTTCATAAATGAGGCCTTCCCTATAACCTAACGTTACTCTATAAAGAGTTCCGTGTTTACAAGAACACGGTAACATTTGTTTCAACAAAGTGGCGTTAAAATCAGAAGCCTGAAATGTCCAATTCATATTTTTTATACACAGCAAGAGAGAATTTAAATATTTATACCAACAAATGCATGTGTATATGTAAGAAAAGAAAACTACTATTGCTGGTTTTTAATACTACACAGAACCTGGTAAACTGTCTTGACTGAAGTAAGACATATTTCAGTTTTGGTCCAAACTCTCATGAACAAAGATTTTATTTTAAAACAAATTCTCTTTCCAATGTACATTTTTGAGTTAATCAGAAAGTATCTAGAAAATTAAATAAATCCATTTTTGGTGGCATTGTCCTCACAAAGGCAGATCTACACACAAATTAACATTTTTTTCTGTACTTAGAAACATGGCTTATTCAGTCATGGGATCTACTACAACCTGTTGATTCACCTCTGGGCTCTGATATTTTTCTCTCTCTCGTTCACAGCACAATTACTACTCCTGAATTTGAAATCAGTGGCAGGAGCCCTAGAGTAACTGGGAGGAACAACAGCCATAGTGTGGCTCTTTGAGAAGTACATGGGCACATCTTGGAAACAGTGGACAGAAGGTACATGTAGTTGTGTGAGGAGGCCCCCATAGAGAGAGAAAATAATTAGAGAGATCCTCAGCACATAGGTTATAAAATATTTTAACAATAACTGCCCTTTTCCTTTTAGTGTCTGCTTGTTACCATTTAGAAGTGTTTGCCTTCAAAAGTGTTATCCTTAGAATGGGAGAAGGGATGTGTGAAGAATCTAATTAGAGGTCCAAAAGCTGACACAGATTTTCAGTTTTCTAAGTCTGTCTCCCACCCACAGTACTGCACAGGCTTCAACTCTTACACCTCTACCCCCACACACAGCTTACCCCACTTGATACCTTATTATACATCTCCAATTCATTAAATATGAGGTCACAGCAACAAAAAGCAAAGACAATATGTGAAACCTATATAAGAAACCACTATCGCCTAAGAGATCTCCCAAAATATCTCAAAATGTATTAATCCACAAAAATAAATAAAGTATACCTTGAGAAAAATATCCTGAAAACTAGGGTTTTGACTGTACATACTTTCTGTTATGGCCTTCTCGTATTTATATAAAATAATCACACGAAAAGATACCTTTTTAAACAGAAAAGAGTACATTTGAACAAGTTCATTCAGATTTGTCACCCTTTAATAAAGACTGCCCTGCATACTGTCCTATAAGCATTTAATATAGAAAGTTATTCTCTACACAGTATTGATTATACACACACACACACGCACACACACACATACACACACACAATTAAAATAATTGGTCAATGGTCAATAAAAATCACTGTCAAGGCGAAATTCTAATATGAGAATTTAAGCTCAGTATGTCAGGAAATTCAAAATAATGGTTCCCACAACCACCATAACTCTACCCCCTTATGCATGTGTTGTACTTTTGTATATTCAATTAAATGTATATGCCAAGTGGCTGAATTATGTTTTTTGTAGTCCATGTTACCTTTGAATTTCCTGATTTTTTTGCATTCACTCGGTCATACATTCAAATGTAATAACGTGTTTTGGAGCAGAACACATTAGTGCTTCATTGTGCCCTACAAGAAAGGCTGGTAGAGAGCACAAGAAGAAAGCCATCAGACCTGCAGCTTCCTCAATTCCTTTTTAAGATGGCATTGCAGGCGGTGCAGTTGGTCTGGAATTATCTGGTTTTACTTCTTAGCAATGTACTTTCCTAAAGAAAAAAAATATAATCCCATTTACCCTATAAAGGTACTTCCTGTGATTGGTCAAGACAGCACAGATCCTGGATTCTTACTTCCTTCTTAGCTAGACTGATGACCAGTCAAATTGTAGAATATTCATGATCTCTATAGTTCTTCTCTGCCAATTTCCACAGTTTGAGTTCTTCTGTTCTGAAAGAAAATGTGTTAGTCTTGTTACCTCCCAATCCAAGATTAGTCTTCCCTCAGTCCTGGAACCCAAGATTCCTCTGAGTGGATGTCTGTGCTGGCTTGCCACTGTCACAAAAAGCAAATTATCATGTAAATGGGATTATAATTTGCCCTTCTGAGTTGACTATAGCGAAGTCTCTGCATTCTTAATACAGTAGCAGCATCTCATACAAGAGGAGGACTAGACTAAATACTGGCAAGAGAAAGTGCCCCAGGGCCACAGAAAGGAAGGACGGGAATGGAGAAGTAGTATTCCCATGCTTACTATCTTTCCAGAAGACAGCTGCATAAAGTAGCATGGCCATAAGCAACCTGTGGATGAAGGCTGAATGAAGAACTCTCAGGTCATTTAAGGCTTTACAGAGCTCATCTGCGGTTAACACCTCCACCCCACCAAGATGTGGACACAGCTCTAGTGGAGTGGTTTTCTTCCTACCCAAGCAAAAATT
This sequence comes from Terrapene triunguis, assembly GCF_002925995.2. Taxonomy (NCBI): domain Eukaryota; kingdom Metazoa; phylum Chordata; order Testudines; family Emydidae; genus Terrapene; species Terrapene triunguis. Next base: position 47,724,816 of record NW_020664446.1, on the reverse strand, counting down.
ATTTGACTTATCTATTTGCCTCTTGGATTCAGATTCTGACCCACTGTGTGATGACACACTGCAAAGCTTTTAGGACTTTCCTGGAATTTTTGAACAATGCAAGGGAGTCCATTTTCCTAAAAGAGCTTAAGTAAATGTTCCAAAGTTCTTCTGAGAACATGAGTATACCTATGCCATAGTCTCTCCTTTCTTACGATGTGGTGGAGCAGGCTGGAATTGTGAGCTATACTGCCATAATTCCATTTTAATCAGGCCCCCTCCTGCTTCTCCCAGTAGCAGGAGTGGAAAGGTCAGGCAGAGTAAGACTGCAGGACCACAGGGTATGTTTGAGTGCTGAGACAGACAGCACAAGAAACAAACAGTTTCTTTGTCCAAGAAAGCATTTTCAGGCTCCAAATACACAACGAGGCATCCAAGATAGTTGATGGGGAAGCTACAGATTACTTGTCCTACTTCAGAAATCTTTTGAGTCAGGAATCAAACTTAGGAACTTGAAGGTGACCCAAAGAGACAAAGGATCAAATTGTGGGGAGAGCCCACAAAACAGCAATATTCTTCCAAGCTCCACCCACAAACCAAATTCTGTCCACCTGAGATACCAAAATGTGATTCTTCAGATTGTTCAAAATATAATGCAGGGCTCCATATCCTTAGTGGACCCTTGAGCTTGACTCCCCCAGTGGGTCTCAGATGCCCTGCTTCTTTCGTTCTTGATTTTGGAGACAGGAGAAAGGATATTAGGTAGAAGTGGTGATACTCACCCAACTGCCAGATACTTGTGGCACCAAAATAAGATGTCATGTACAGTAGATTAAAGATAGTCAAAACTTCTGTTAAATCTTTCCTCCCACACACAAAACAGTGACTTTGTCTAAACAGAGATTTTCATGAAGACGTTTCCATTTGTCAGAAGACAGGATACTGGGCTAGTTGAATCATTGGTCGGACCCAGAATGGCCAGTCTGATGACATTTGAATTAACACCTCATTGAAATTCAACAACAAGGGCTAGAGTAAGGGCTAGAGACGGATTTTGTTTTAAAATGAAAACTGCAACTCTGGAGCTTAGAGCAAATGGAGGAGTAGTAAATATCCACATCACTGCCCAATTTGAGCCCCGCTTTGAGGGCTTTAAAACTCTCCAATTACTGTCAATTCTTCCTGTCTGACCAAGGAGGAGGGAAGATACCATGGTCTGTGACACAAAAGACTCAGTAATGGAAAAACAGCCAAAGCTAAAATGTACTCTATAATATCATAAGCACCTGAAAATGTGGATTTAGAAGGTGCCTTCCTCAAATCACAACGTTGCAACACGATGTTTAATGCATGAAGGACATTTTCTTTGTAACAATAAGAACTCATTTCAGCTGCAGTATTTCACCAAAAAAAAAAAAAAAGACTCAGTAGATTTTGCAGTCCTCACAGAGGTCAGCACCACATTAGTCCTTGCCATCTGTGGTTTAATTAACTACAGCTTCCTCTTACTGCTTAGAGATTTTCAGATGATTTAAGACATGAATTAAATAAAAAATGGCGTGTAACACACTTGAAAAATATGTTTACAATGTTATATTCACCAAGTGCTACACAAGAAAACAAGCATTTCCTAAATATTAACTTCTACATATTCATGTGATACTGGGGTCTCATTTGAATTCAGCAGTCAGGGAGCCAAATTCAACTCTGGTGATAATTTACATGAAGAGATGAATTTGTCCCACTGACTCCAGGTATAGTCGGAGTACAGACATATCAAGTATTTCAGAAGCTTGAAGTTTCAGTCTGTGTTGATCAGATAAAAATTAGGGCTGTCGATTAATTGCAGTTAACGCACACGATTAACTAAAAAAAATTAATCATGATTAAAAAAATTAATTGTGATTAATCACTGTTTTAATTGCACTGTTAAACAATAGAATACCAATTGAAATTTATTAAATATTTTGGACGTTTTTCTACATTTTCATATATATTGTATTCTATGTTATAATTGAAATCAAAGTGTATATTATTTTTATTACAAATATTTGCACTGTAAAAATTATAAAAGAAATAATATTTTTCAATTAATCTCATACAACTACTGTAGTGCAATCTCTTTGTCATGAAAGTGCAACTTACTAATGTAGATCTTTTTGTTACATAACTGCACTCAAAATCAAAACAATGTAAAACTTCAGAGCCTACAAGTCCACTCAGTCCTACTTCTTGTTCAGCCAATCGCTAAGACAAACAAGTTTGTTTACATTTACAGGAAATAATGCTGCCCTCTTCTAATTTACAATGTCACCAGAAAGTGAGAACAGGCATTTGCATGGCACTTTTGTAGCCAGTATTGTAAGGTATTTACGGGCCAGATATGCTAAATATTCGTATGCCCCTTTGTGCTTCTGCCAACATTTCAGAGGACATACTTCCATGCTGATGACACTCGTTAAAAAAATAATGCGTTAATTAAATTTGCGACTGAACTCCTTGGGGGAGAATTGTGTGTCCCCTGCTCTGTTTTACCCGCATTCTGCCATATATTTCATGTTATAGCAGTCTCGGATGATAACCCAGCACATGTTGTTCATTTTAAGAACACTTTCACTGCAGATTTGACAAAATGCAAAGAAGGTACCAACGTGAGATTTCTAAAGATAGATACAGCACTCGACCCAAGGTTTAAGAATCTGAAGTGCCTTCCAAAATCTGGGAGGGACGAGGTGTGGCACATGCTTTCAGAAGTCTTAAAAGAGCAACAATCCGATGCGGAAACTACAGAACCCGAACCACCAAAAAAGATCAACCTTCTGCTGGTGGCATCTCACTCTGATGATGAAAGTGAACATGAATCAGTCCACACTGCTTTGGATCGTTATACAGCAGAACCTGTCATCAGCATGGACGCATGTCCTCTGGAATTGTGGCTGAAGCATAAAGGGACATATGAATCTTTAGCACATCTGGCACGTAAATATCTTGTGATGCCAGCTATGAAAGTGCCATGCGAACGCCTGTTCTCACTTTCAGGTGACATTGTTAACAAGAAGCAGGCAGCAAATATAAACAAACTTGTTTGTCTGAGCGACTGGCTGAATAAGAAGTAGGACTGGGTGGACTTGCAGGCTCTAAAATTGTTTTATTTTTGAATGCAGGTTTTTTGTACATAATTCTACATTTGTAAGTTCAACTTTCATGATAAAGAGATTGCACTACAGTACTTGTATTAGGTGAACTGAAAAATACTATTTCTTTTGTTTTTTTACAGTGCAAATACTTGTAATCAAAAATAAATATAAAGTGAGCACTGTACACTTTGTATTCTGTGTTGTAATTGAAATCAATATATTTGAAAATGTAGAAAAAATCTAAAAATATTTAAATACCTGGTATTTTATTATTGTTTTACACTGCGATTAATTGTGATTAATTTTTTTAATCGCTTGAAAGCCCTAATAAAAATTCTTTGCATGTCACCACTTACAAAAACAACTATCAACATTACACTTCACATTATTCAGTTTACACAACTAACTTACAGTGTTTAGTTTTACATGGTATTATCATCTGTATCCCTTATACATATGCATTACCTCAAGACACACAATGACAACAAAGGGTTTCTGAAGGAACACTATATAGTTTTAACACAAGTTTAATAATAAACAATTATCTATATTATATATATTTTTTTCTCAAACCCTGACAAAGGTGTTTTCTTGCTATCTCAATGTCTGGAGTACGTAAAGACCCAGATAAAAATTAGCTGACTTAAGATCATTTGGGTAGAATCAGTTATTTATTTGCACAGGAATCATTTTAAAGAACCTACAAGGGCTATAACTGCATCCTTAGATAAAGATGCCTGTCCAAACTGTCAAAGCTGTCTTCAGTCTCAGGAATTTATTGGATTTAAAGCTCTTTCTAGATTTTCAGAGAGCAATGGCAATAACAAGTGTCATCTTTAATATTCAGATTGCTGAAAGCTTGCATCCTTCTCCTCTTGGATGCAAATTTTGTCATCAAATATAACAACAGTTGGATTGGACACTAAGAAATTTTTAGCAGTGGGCCCCTCCTACAGAAAAATCAAAATGACCTCCTTCTCCCACACTCCAAATTTCTATTTAGCCCTCAGCCTTTTCAGAAGATAAACTCCTTCTTTCCCTACTGCCCCTTGTTAGCTGGATCTTCACCTCTCTTCCCTTTTCCCCCTCCCTTTTCTCTTTGCTGGCTGGATGTTCCCCATCATCATCTTTTTTGATGGTTTTAACCCCTTGTGGAGACAGAGAAAGGTGTTGTGTTTTTTTAATTGATATTATATGCACCTCAGTATACTTGCTTGATATTATCTCGCCTGACCCCATGGAATTAAATCAAAGAAGGCTGTTGGGTGATTGGGGGAACACATGTGAAATGAAACAAATGAAAGAGATAAGATAACACCAGAAAAAATAACAAAGGTCCTTAAGGAAACAATGGGGGAAACTTAACTGGGGAATGCCTACGAGGCTACTATGCTAGCAACCTCTTCTTCTTCTCAGGTCTGAGCCTAGGATCAAAGGGTATACTAAACCTAGAGAGGAAAGGGGGGTAAGAACAGGAAGCAGCAGCTGGAGAATAGTCTCAAAGAGACATTAAGAGAAGGTAGTAGGAGCTGTCTGTATCTCGCAGATCAGGAGTAGAGTAGTCTGGACTGAGTGGAACTTACCCAAAACTTGCAAGGAAAGAATACATTTTAGCTAAGACCCAGATGAATATAGGCTTTTTGTTGTTTTATGCTTTTTCTCTGCTTGCTATGCACCTCTGGGTGAGTAAATAATATATTATTTTAAAAAAGCTTTTTATTAATTAAGTAATTTTTTTTATTAATTAATGGAGATATCCTATCTCCTAGAACTGGAAGGGACCTTGAAAGGTCATCGAGTCCAGCCCCCTGCCTTCACTAGCAGGACCAAGTACTGATTTTGCCCCAGATCCTTAAGTGGCCCCCTCAAGGATTGAACTCACAACCCTGGGCTTAACAGGCCAATGCTCAAACCACTGAGCTATCCCTCCTTCCAATCACTTTAAACAGCTTTAAACACTTTAAACAGCTGGTGGTCACAGGCACTTTAAGGAAAACAGCTTACAAGTGCCATAACCAGTTGTGCCCATTGTGTTATCACGTTTGATAAACAGGGGGCCGTAGCACAGAGATCCACTCCAAGAGTGGCAGGATTGTGTGGTTCTACCCAGGGAGGTGTGAAGGTAGTGAAACCTATCACCAGAGGGATGCACTCAAGAAGAACTAATGGGTCCAAAACACAGCTCACCCTGGAACTATGAGACCCCTCCTCCTGACTAAAGCAAGACTGAGAGGCTATCCTGGATAGAAACAAACATTTTAAAAGTTCCTCACAGAAAGTATGACCATGAAGAGTATTTAAAGGCTTAGTCTTGACTAGGAGAAGTGCTCACACTTAGGCGGGGCTTAATTAATACATGTTAGCTAAACTCAATCTAAACGATCTTTTTCCTACTGTAAAATGCATAATACCTCAGCTCCATTTTAGCTTAGCAGGAGCCTAGACTACAACTAAAACATTTAAATCGTGCTACAGGGCATTATACTGCATTTATGCTAGGAAAAAGGTCAAGTTTATGTTGGATTTAGCTAGCACATGGTACCTAAGCCTGATCTAAGCTTGACCACTTTTCCCTAGTTGAGACAAAGTAAAAGCATAAACAGGAAACAGAGCTCTGAGGGCATAAAGGGAAGGTACAAAGAATTAGGTTCAGGCTTCAGGTGAAAAAGAAGTGCCTAACCAAGGGTCTGATCAGGTATGCAGCTTCAAGTTGATCACTAGAAAATGACAGTCAAAAGAAAGCACAGAGATACTCCCTTCTGACCAGTACTATGTGCAGAGGCTTGAACCTAAAAGAGTATAAATGGATAGGCCTTCTTGCTGAAAATCATGATTCCAAGTACGGGAGCAGGGAATAACTAATGACTTTACAGAGAGAGGTATCAGAATCATACTCTAGAAAGGGCTAAATTGTTTTATACTCATGGTCTGTGGTATAAATTTACGACTATATGCTATCCTCAATCAAATAAAATTAAAGTTGATATAAATGAGAAGTTTGCATAAAGATCAAGAGTCTAAGTATAAACTAAATTTTCCATTATTTGTTTAGTACCTTATTCAGTAACAGTGGAAAAAGAGGCTCACCGTCACAATCACCATTATTTAATATAATAATATATGGAGATATTCCTATCTCATAGAACTGGAAGGGACCCTAAAAGGTCATTGAGTCCAGTCCAGCCCAGCGCCTTCACTAGCAGGACCAAGTACCGATTTTGCCCCACACCCCTAAGTAGTCCCCTCAAGGATTGAACGCACAACCCTGGGTTTAGCAGGCAAATGCTCAAACCACTGAGCTATTCCCCCCCTTACAGCTCTCCTCCTGCATGTCTTGTCTCCTTCCTTCCCTCTCTGCATTTCCTTATCTGAAGAAACTTCCAATTTCCATAACCATTGGCTTCACTCCCACTCCCTTCCCCCCTTCCATCTGCTAAGATGATCAGTATAGACACCCCCCCAGGTTACGCAAACCCGAAGTACGCAAATCCGCACTTACGGTGTAATGGTCAGGTATACGTTTACGACTTATGCAAAAAAACGGTTACCTACCTTTTCATAACTGTTGTTTTTCACATTTTCAAGCTTTTCTTCACAACTGTAAGGGCTAGAACTGTTGTTCTTCGAGATGGCCATTCCACATTAGGTGTACGCGCGCCGCGTGCAGGAGCATCGGAAACTTTTCCCTTAGCGGCACCCGGCGGGGGCCCCGCCTGAGCGGTGCCACTGCGCCGTGCATATATACCCCCGCTGGCCCAACCCCCTCCAGTTCCTTCTTGCCGGCGACTCCAACAGAGGGGTAGGAGGGCGGGTGGTGGAATAGACTTGAACAACACATCTCGAAGAACAACAGTTATGAAAAGGTAGGTAACCGTTTTTTCTTCGAGTGCTTGTTCACGTCCATTCCACATTAGGTGAATCACAAGCTTACCTTCGGAGGAGGGTAGGAGTCACGGAACAATTGATCGGAGGACCGCCCTGCCAACCCCCGCGTCCTCTTGGGCCTGCTGGTTGACCACATAGTGGGTCGTAAAGGTATGCACCGACCACCAGGTGGCTGCTCTGCAGATCTCCTGGACTGGGACCTGTGCCAGGAAAGCCACTGAAGCTGCTTGCGCCCTGGTCGAGTGGGCCGTGACTGCTGGGGCCAGAACACCATAACACGCCCGAATGCAGTCTGTAATCCAGGAGGAGATCCGCTGCGCCAACACTGGGAGGCCTCTCATCCTTTCCGCTATGGCCACAAACAGCTGCGTGGATTTACGAAAGGGCTTGGTGCGCTCCAAGTAGAATGCCAACGCTCGACGGACATCCACGGTGTGCAGGCTGCGGTGACTCGGGTCCGCATGGGGTTTGGGAAAAAACACCGGCAGAGAAATGTCCGGGCCCAGATGGAATTGGGAGGAACTTGGGGTGTGGGCGGAGCTGCACCTTGTCTTTATGAAACACTGTATATGGCGGCTCCGAGTGCCCTCAGCTCAGATACCCTTCTGGCCGAGGTAATGGCCACCAGGAATGCCTCCTTCCAGGAAAGGTGGAGGAGGGAGTAGGTGGCAAGTGGCTCGAACGGGGGCCCCATGAGTTTAGAAAGGACTAAGTTGAGATTCCATGGAGGGACTCTGGGGCATGAGTAAGGAAACACCCTCTCCAGTCCTTTAAGGAACTGCCCCACCATTGATTGGGAGAACACCGAGCCCCCTGAAAACCCCAGGTGGAAGGCAGAGATGGCCGCCAGATGCACCCTGATCGAGGACAGGGCCAGCCCCTGCTGCTTGAGGTGCAGTCAGTACTCTAGAATGGTAGGCACTGGAGCCTGGCGTGGCTGAACCTGTTGGGGCCCACACCAGCACGAGAACCTCTTCCACTTGGCCAAGTAAGTCGCCCTGGTAGAGGGCTTCCTACTACCAAGTAGAACCTGCTGCACAGGGAGGGAGCACTGGCTCTCCAAAGCATTCAGCCACAGAGCTTCCACGCCGTCAGATGCAGTGATTGCAGGTTGGGGTGGAGTAGCCGCCCTCTGTCCTGCGTGATGAGGTCCCAGTGTAGGGACTTCCACCGACAGCTCCAGGAGTGTGGTGAACCAGTGCTGGCGGGGCCAGGCCGGGGCGATGAGGATAACCGCTGCCCCATCCCTGTGCACCTTGAGCAGGACCTTGTGCACCAGAGGAAGTGGCGGGGAGGCATATTTCAATTCCCTTCCCCACGGGATCGCGAACGCGTCTGCTATTGAGCCCAGGCTGCGGCCCTGGAACGAGCAGAACTGCGGGCACTGGGCGTTGCCCCTGGCGGCAAACAGGTCTACCCAGGGAAACCCCACTTGCAGAAGAGCGAATACACGACGTCCGCTCTGAGCATCCACTCCTGCATGCGGTGGTCCGCCAGTTCGTTCCACACCCCCGGGAGATGTGACGTCTCAAGGTGAATGGTGTGGGCTATGCAAAAGTTCCAGAGGAGGAGAGCCTCGTGGCAGAATGACGAGGAGCAGGCTCTGCCCTGCTTGTTTATGTAAAACATGGCGGTTGTGTTGTCTGTCAGAACTGTCACGCTGTGACCACTCAAAGTGGCGTGAAAGGTCTGGAAGGCTAAACGAACCGCCCTGAGCTCCGCTCCAGACCACAAGACCTGAGTCCTGAGGTCTCCTAGGTGAGCACCCCATCCGAAGTCTGATGCGTCCGTCTCAAGCGTCAGGTCCGGCTGTTGTGCGGCAAAGGGGATGCCTTCGCAAACCACGGCCTGGGACAGCCACCACCGCAGGGAGTCTAACACGTCCCCTGGGGCTGTCACTACCAAGTCCAGGGGGTCCCTGCCTGGGCGGTATACATGGGCGAGCCAAGCCTGCAGTGTCCTGAGTTTCAGTCTGGCATGCCTGACCACATGTGTGCATGCTGCCATGTGGCCCAGCAGCCTCAGGCAGCATCTGGTCGTTGTAGTGGGAAACTGGCACAGGGAGTTCACTGCTTGCTGGATGGCCAGGAATCGTGATACTGGGAGGCTCGCCTTTGCCTGTACCACATCTAGGACCACCCCTATGAATTCCACTCTCTGCGTTGGAATGAGGGTGGACTTGGGGACGTTGACCAGGGGCCCCAGCGTGCGGAATAGTCTCAGGGCCACTTGCACGTGGGACCGAACCTCCTCTTTGGACCAGCCCGCAAGGAGCCAGTCTTCGAGGTATGGGTAAACTTGAACCCTCTGCCTCCATAAGAAGGCTGCCACTGCCGCCATGCATGTTGTGAACACCCGTGGGGCCGCAGCTAGGCCAAACGGGAGAACCATGAACTGGTAATGTTCTTGGTTCACAGTGAAGCGCAGGAATCGGCGATGCGCTGAGTGGATGGCGATATGAAAGTACGCGTCCTTCATGTTGAGGGACGTGTACCAGTCCCCCGGATCCAGGGAAGGGATGATGGTGCCCAGAGAGACCATGCGGAACCGGGCCTTGACCAGGAACTTGTTGAGCCCTCGCAGGTCCAGAATGGGTTGAAGGCCTCCTTTGGCCTTGGGAATGAGGAAGTAGAAACCTTTCCCTCTTTGGTCCTTCGGTACCAACTCTACTGCCCCCCGCCCCAGGAGCGTGCGAACCTCCTTTTCCAGGAGGTGCTTGTGAGAAGGGTCCCTGAAGAGGGATGGGGGGTAGGCAGGGAGGAGAACTGCAGCCTGTAACCGCTTCGCACTGTGCATAACACCCAGCAGTCTGACATAATACTGGACCACGCACGGGAGAAGTGGGACAGGTGGTCCAGGAAGCAAGGGGATGGATCCAGCAATTGGTCCAGTACGCGGTCCTTGAGTGCACCTTCAAAAGCCTGGTTTAGGGCCAAGCTGAGACTTATGCTGGCCTTGGCTCTGGCCTGGCCTATTGGAGCTATTATTATTATTATTACGCCACCTCCTGTTATCCCCATTTCGCCTGCGGTAGGGCTCCTGCCTAGGACAAGGTTGGTAGCGACGCTGAGGAGGAGGCTGCAGCGTGAAAAGCTTTCTCTGGGTCGCCGAGATGTGCATACCTAGCGACTCGAGTGTGGCCCTCGAGTCCTTGAGGCTATGCAGCTTTGCGTCCGTCTGGTCCGAAAAGAGCCTGGACCCTTCAAAGGGGAGGTCCTGAAGTGAGTTCTGGACCTCAGGCGGCAGACCTGACTCCTGCAGCCACGCCAAGCGTCGCATGACCACGCCAGGTGTGATTGTCCTGGCTGCCGGGTCCGCCGAATCCAAGGACGCCTGGAGAGATGTCTTCGCTACGGCCTTGCCTTCGTCCACCAGCGCCGTAAACTTCTATTGGGAACCCTGTGGGAGGCTGTCCTTAAACTTCCCCACTGCCGCCCAGGAGTTGAAATTATGCCTATTGAGGATGGCCTGTTGGTTAGCAATCCTCAACTGGAGGCTCCCTGAGGAATACACCTTCCTGCCAAACAGGTTCAGGCGCTTCGCTTCCTTAGCCTTAGGTGCTGGGGCCTGCTGCCCATGGCGCTCTCTCGTTTATCGCCGAGACTACCAGGGAACATGGGCTTGGGTGGCAAAACAAGAAGTCGTACCTCTTTGACGGGGCGAAGTACTTGCGTTCCACACCTTTGGCTATTGGAGCACTGGAGACCGGGGTCTGCCACATAGTCTTATAGTTCGACTGTATGGTCTTAATAAGCGGAAGCGCTATTCTGGATGGACCCTCTGGGCTCAGGATGTCCACCATGGGGTCCTTCTGTTGAACCGTCTCCTCGGCCTGTGAACCCAAGTTACGAGCAACCTTACGCAGCAGCTCTTGGTGGGCTCTGTGGTCTATTGGCAGAGGTCCTGATACCGCTGTGCCTGCCACCGCTTCATCTGGGGATGACGAGAAGGTCAGCAACTGCTCCGCTTCCTCCTGCTGGCCCCTTGGTCCCCCTCCCCCGAAGGAGGGGCATCCAGCTCAGGCCCGGACAGCTGACCCTGGGGTGGCACCGGGCTCGGTGCCGGTTTCTCCGGTCTCTCGCTCAGCAAAGGTGCAGGCGGTCTGGATGCCGTGGCTTCCCGCACGGAGGAGAGTCAGTGCGGGGACCGGTGCACAGAGTAGCTGACCCTGGAGGTAGCCCCTTGACGCTGGTGGTAGGCCCAGGGGGTCCAGAAGGGCCAGTGTCCCGGTGGTCCCCACTGGGGTTGCCACCCCCCCGGTGATCTCTGCCGTCCGCTGCGGGTAACTGTATCGGCCTGAGTCGGCGCCGGACTCTGGTGACGCCAAGTGCAAAGGCCACGGCGGTGCCATCGACCTGTGCTGGCGGGAGATCCGGGGGATGGATAGGGGTCCCTGTCAAATGTTTCTCATACCGTGGTCGGGGGCTCTGATGTATGCCTTCACACCAGTGCCGTTGATTCAGAGAGGCCTCGTGAAGATGAAACAGGACAGGATGAAGGTTATCCTAATAGCTTCGGCATGGCCTCACCAGCACTGGTTTGGCACGCTGCTGGAGCTTTTGGTAGCTGCCCCTCTAGCTAGATCTGCTGTCCCAGAACCACAGCAGCCTTCTGCACCCAAACCTGGCGGTGCTACACTTGACAGCATGGCTAAACACGGATGAACAGGAATGCTCAGCCTTTCCCTTGGATAGCAAGGGCTAGCCGTTTCGTCTCTTCTGACTTCAAGCCTTGGGGCCTGAATAGTTTGTTTATAGTAGGTTGTTTATAGTAGTTTGTTAAAGTTAAAATAGTTTGTTTATAGTAGTTTGTGTTAAGTAGTTGTTAAGTGTAATTAAGAGGTTAGAGTCCCATTGGGGACTTCGCCCCAGGCGGGACATGACCCGGTGTCCAGGGTTTAAGCCCTGCTCGGATTGCAACCGGCTTATGCCTGTTAGTGACCCCCAAAGCAGCTGCCTCAAGTGCTTGTGGGAATCGCATGTGAAGGACAAGTGTCATATCTGTAAAAACTTTTGATCCAGCACCCATTGCACCAGAGTGCAATATCCGTTTGAGGACTCTACCCTTAGTACCTCGGCCTCAGTGCATAATGCACCCCATGCACGGGCTCCGCCTGGCATCGCTCTCCATTGCTGGTGCCCAAAAAGAAGAAGACCAAGAAACATAGCTCCCTGCCATGGGCCAAGAAAGGCCATGCGGTATCAGGGAAAGGACCCAGTTTAGGCCACCCGTCCACACCAGAGCCACATGGATGTGCCTCCCCAGTCAGGGCCCTTAGCCCCCCAAAGGATCCACCGTCGACTCTAAGGAGTGGTAGGGGACCCAGACTTGTGGCGGGATCGACGCCTTTCCAGGCTCTCCCGGTGCCTAAAAAGCAGAGGCCTCTACCAGCGTTGCCGGCACCACATGTGCCACAGGAAGCGACAGTCTCCCTACGACGGCAAGCCAGCTGCCAAGATCCCCCAGAAGGCAGTTGAGTGCCACCGATCTCCTGAGCCGAAGCAGCGCTTTCCAACTCCACGCTGCAGATCTCCAGCTTCGCCGCCCAGATCCTTATAGCATGAGATATAGACATAACAAGTAAGATTAATCCATGCAGCAACTTACAATCTTTTTACAGTCTAAATATTAAAACACATCCTTACAAGTCTAACACCTATCTTGAACAATACTGACATACAGGTGAGCTAGTCTCGTTTCCAGCTATGAATTTGTCAGTACTCAGCAGCCGTCTACAGCCTTGGCAAAAGCTGGCACCTGGTCTACATCCTGGGGAAAGGAGAATGAGTGCCTTGGAAGAAGTTAGCACTCATCAAAGTACGGGTGTACCAGATGCGCAAGTCTGGGCCAGGCAGTGTACACCTAAAACCTTTGAGAATCTCACTAGTAGCTACTGGGGTAGCTTGACATTTGAGGATAATGTGAACATCCTAATATGTCCCCCATTCCTGTTAAGGTAACCTGTCCTTTTTGTTCAAAATTTTCCTGAATAAGGATAAAAGTAAGAAGTTCCATGATAGTTTGTGGATGACTTTCAATAGGAAAAAAATGCAAAATATCTGGTTTTGATTTTTAGGATGGATGGAAAGCAGAGTACCTTAACCTTACCCTGAGCAGCCTGGCAAAGTCTTTTAGTCTGTTCTAAAGACTTACCCACACAAGTGTCTGTCACTATACCGGAGAACGACAAATTTCCCTTCAGAGAGATTTACTCACAATATTCATACTAATTCTTTTTAATCTGTGCAAAATGAATGAGAGCTGAAGTTTTAAAACAAACAATAAGTTTAAAACACTCTCCCAACTTCCATATCCCCTCCCCACATTTTATCTCCTCCCTTGTTCTGACTAACCTTCATTCACTCTTTTACCTCCTTCTCCAATAAATCACTGTCCCTCCTCATTCATTCCACACCTTACACATTCATTATTGTTTCATCTATATTCTCTCCTGCTTTTTGTTTTTCATTTTCCCTCCCCCTCTAATTGCCGGGGGGTGGGGAGGGGGAAGAACCTTGCAGTTTCTCCCCTGCCCTGGCTAGCAACTTTGGAAGCTATCAGGGAAAGAGGAAGTCTTTCAGCCTCTTCCTGATCCCCTGGCTGATGGCACTGGAAGTAATCTAGGAAAGGGGGAGGGGGGGGGGGCAGAGTGCTGACTCTCCTTGCACAGCAGGCAGCTAGCAGAGGGCACTGTATGCCAGCAAGGGACTTGGCTGTGCAAGTTCATAGCTCACAGGGAGAGCCCTGAACAGTACACTATGAAATTATAAGCCAAAATAGAGCACCCTAACTGCAGACGGAGAGACTGTTCTCAAAAGGTAACAAAAATTCTCAGTCATTTTGCTATGGAACCAACTGCACAAACAGGGTGAGTCTTCAAGCAGAAAATGTTGAAGGTTAGGTAGATGGACAGTCTGCTACCAGAAGTTGAAAAGAGTTCCTAGTGCTTTCTTGACTGAGAAGTAACTTCCCTCACTACTCTAATGTTCCCCTATCAGAAACTGATTTGCCCTTGGGTGTAAGGAATAATAGGTTATCTGCAGTAGCTGGCATTAGTGGAAGGCTCATATACATCAACAGTCTTTAAGAATTGAAATAAAGAGCCAGATTCTACTACCCTTACTTACACTGACTGACAGCTTACTCCATCATAAAGTCCATCAATGAGACTTGCTGAATAATTCCTCACCAAATACCATAGAATTATCATGGAGTAAGACACTATTCACTATGGGTAAAAGGTATCAAAATCCAGTCCTATTCATGATGTTTCATTTTATATTTTTCTGGAGGTGGCAAAATTCGCAGATGATACAAAAGTACTCAAGATAGTCAAGTCCCAAGCAGACTGCAAAGAGCTATAAAAGGATTTCACAAAACTGGGTGACTGGGCAACAAAATGGCAGATGAAATTCAGTGTTGATAAATGCAAAGTAATGCACATTGGAAAACATAATCCCAACTCTACATATAAAATATGGGGTCTAAATTAGCTGTTACCACTCAAGAAACAGATCTTGGAGTCATTGTGGATAGTTCTCTGAAAACATCCACTCATGCAGTGGCAGTCAAAAAAAGCAAAACAGAATGTTAGGAATCATTAAGAAAGGGATAGATAATAAGACAGAAAATATATTGCCTCTATATAAATCCATGGTACGCCCACATCTTGAATACTACGTGCAGATGCAGTCGCCCCATCTCAAAAAAGATATATTGGAATACGAAAAGGTTCAGAAAAGGGCAAAAAAAAAAAAGATTGGGGTATCGAAAGGCTGCCATATGAGGACAGATTACTAAAACTGGGACTTTTCAGCTTGGAAAAGACAACTAAGAGGGGATATGATTGAGGTCTATAAAATCATGACTGGTGTGGAGAAAGTAAATAAGTGTTATTTACGTATTCTTATAACACAAGAACTAGGGGTAACCAAATAAAATTCATAGGCAGCAGGTTTAAAACAAACAAAGGAAGTATTTCTTCACACAACGCACAGTCAACCGGTGGAACTCTTTTCCAGAGGATGTTGTGAAGGCCAAGACTATAACAGGGTTCAAAAAAGAACTAAAGTTCATGGAGGATAGGTCCATCAATGGCTATTAGCCAGGATGGGCAGGCATGGTGTCCCTAGCCTCTGTTTGTCAGTAGATGGATCACTTAATGATTAGCTGTTCTGTTCATTCCCTCTGGGGCACTGGGCATCGACCACTGTCGGAAGACAGGATACTGAGCTAGATGGACCTTTGGTCTGACCCAGTATGGCAGTTCTTATGTTCATATCTCCATAAATGTCAGTTTTCCTCTCCCCAGCCAACGTAGAATCCATCATTCCAAAAGTAAATAGACTATATTCAAGGAGTTGCCATAGTTACTCAGTGTTAAATCTAGAATGTTTCTAGCACTTTAGTAGCACCCAGTTCTTTTAATTACAATGTATATAATTTTTTAAATCTTCAGGTGCTTGTCAGTGATTTCTTGATAAAAGGTATTTTCTAATATTATATCATGTCCCATAGTTGCCCAATACTTTGAGAACACTCAAGTGTTAATTTATCATAATTACTGTGCAACAAGTTTCCAAATCTCTACAAAGTTAAGATTATTTGGGTGCCCTAAGCACGTATTTCCATATTTCAACACTTTTAACTTTAACCATGCCTCTGAATTTTCCTGGGTTTATACTACTTATTTTGGGGGCAACTGGGACAATATCCATCCTTAGAAAGTAATTTATTCTAAACTAAATATGACCCACGGCTTTGCCATTCAAGTTTATGGTTTTTTTTTTTTAAGTAGGAGTGAGGGTGGGTGACTGAGTTTTGCTGGGAGATGGCAGCCTCTCTCAGGAGGTGGAGCGGAACACTGAGGAGCAAGTCAATTGAGACAGTGGCCATCTTTACTCAGGGCAGTCTTTGGCCTCATTCCCACTGATAACAATAAGATACAGCAGTCATTTTGAAAGACCCTAATTGTTCATTGAATTAGCTGGAAAATATTTTCAACCTTTACTGAAGGAGAAACATTATTAAAGAACAGAAAGAAAAATATTCCATTAAACTTAAAATGTCCTTTAAATCGTAGCTTCTGCACAAGATTTCAATTATGTCTAATAGTATAGGAAATCTGAACAGTCTGGACTATTCTGAAATTGAGATAATTAGGAATAAAGAAGTCTGACACCAGGTGTTAAATTTCTTTAAAGGCCTATTTCAATTAATTAATTTTAACTCATAAGCTACATCTGTACTTCCATAATTACATTGTTGTAAAGAACAGTGTAGTTTAAAAAAAAAGTTAAGGAGAATTACTACTGCTGAAACAGATCAACAATCACTACTCATTTAAAGTAAAATATGTGAGCGCCACAGAATACACACAGTATTTGGATTGTGTTATACTGTACATAGTAAAGTCTCAACACCTCTCCCCCACAACTTTCTAAACTGGCAGCTCCCAAAACTTTATTGGTTCATGTACCACCTTTTAAAAAACCGTTGAAAAGTGAATGGATGAAACATCAAGCTTACATACCACAGTTTGGGAACAACTGCTGTAAACATTAATTCTGTGTTTAAATAACTGACAGTCTACCTATGGCCCTAGAATCACGTGTGACACTTCAGTGCCCTGCATACCACTAATGTAGGGTTCACAGGCCTCACTAGAGCTTCCCATACTCTGTTCTCAAGTAGGGAAAACAGAATACTGATCACAAGACAGAGCACTCCTTGCATTTCCTAACACACGCACAAGAGTGAAGGACTAAAGAAGAAGAGATTGCTAAACAAACAGGCTAGAGTTGTGAAAATCTCTCTCCGGCCCATCACATAGTCATGTTGGGCAAGATGAAGGGGAATAAAGAGAGGGGGAAGGAAAAAGCAGTGAACCAAAAGCTAATCACAGCATAATGTCCTATGTGTTGCAATATTTTTTCCACACCATCTACCATTCTGGAGGTCACTGCTGGGTTGGGCTGAAGTTTTGAAACATGAGGTTCCCTTTAGTGATTAGCAGCAGCTGAAGTTCCCAGTTAAACTACCTCCATTGCATTCAAAGCACCTTTGGCAACTTGCTCTCTCAGCAGAGAGTCTTTTTTCTCTCCCCTGCTTTTTTGCACTAAAACCCTTATTTTGGAAAATTGGGGGGGGGGGTGCCACTCTGGGACCCTGCAACTGCAAAAATCTGTGTGTTGACTCCCGGTGAGAGTCCTCTTTCAGTGCCACCACTTTCCATTCCCCAAACTCTCAGAACACAAAACTACAGTGGTGGTCTGTGTATGTGGCAGAAGCTTCTAATATCTTGAGAGAACTTTTGGTTCCCTGTATTTGGAACTGGAAGTATGCAATCAGGCAGCAACAGAGACCAAAAAAAAAAGCACAAATACAGTACAGTACTGTATTAAATGTAAACTGCTAAAAAGTAAAGCGAAAGCAGCATTTTTCTTCTGCATAGTAAAGTTTCAAAGCTGTATTAAGTCAATGTTTTGTGGTAAACTTTAAAAACAACAAAGAACAACCATAACGTTTTATTCAGAGTTACGAACAGTTCAGAGTTACAAACAACCTCCATTCCTGAGGTGTTTGTAAAGGACAGTTACCTGTTCCCTAACTGGTGTTCTTCGAGATGCATTGCTCATGTCTATTCCACAGTAGGTGTGCGTGCTCGTCACATGCACCGGTGCCGGAAGTTTTTCCCTTAGCAGTACCCATAGGGGGAACGCTGCTGCGACCCCCTGGAGTGGCACCTCTATAGCGTGCTATAAGGGGAGCCGTGCACTCCCCCCACCCTCAATGCCTTCTTGCCGGACCAACTCCAACAGAGGGGAAGGAGGGCGGGATGTGGAATAGACACGAGCAACACATCTCGAAGAACACCAGTTATGGAACAGGTAACTGTCCTTTCTTCTTCGAGTGCTTGCTCATGTGTATTCCACAGTAGGTGATTGCAAGCTATGTCTGATGGAGATGGGTAGGAGTTCACAGATTCCCTGAAGCACAGCCCTACCAAAACCAGTGTCATCCCTGGAGTGGGAGACAATCGCATAGTGCGACGTGAACGTGTGTACTGAGGACCAGGTAACAGCTCTATAGATGTCCTGATAGGGACATGGGCCACAAAGGCAGCCGATGAGGCCTGGGCCCTTGTCGAGTGCGCCCTCACGATAGGTGGTGAGGGAACCCCTGCTAGGTCGTAGAATGTGTGGATGCACAATGAAATCCACTGGGAAAGCCCCTGGGTGGAGATCGGTTGACCCCTCATGCGCTTGGCTGAAGCAACAAAGAGTTCAGAGGACCTGCGGAACGGCTTAGTCTGATCCAGATAGAATGCAAGCGCCCTTCGCACATCGAGCGTATGGAGGCTGCGTTCCTCGTTAGAGGCATGAGGTTTGGGGCAGAGGACAGGCAGGAAGATGTCCTGGCCCATGTGAAAGGCGGAGACCACCTTAGGGAGGAATGCAGGGTGTGGGCGGAGCTGCACTTTGTCCTTGTGAAAGACCGTGGGGGGGGGGGTCACAGGTCAGGGCCCTGAGCTCCGAGACCCGCCGGGCTGACGTGATAGCCACAAGGAAGGCTACCTTCCATGAAAGGTGAGACCATGAGCATGTGGCCAGGGGTTTGAACGGGAGCCCCGTGAGATGGGATAACACCAAGTTTAGATCCCACTGAGGAACCGGGGTTCTAGCATAAGGAAAGGACCGGTCAAGTCCTTTGAGGAAACGCCCAGTCATGGCGTGGGAGAAAACCGAGCAGCCCTGGACCAGCGGGTGGAATGCCAAAATAGCCGCCAGGTGCACCCTGACGGAGGAAGGCGCCAGGCCCTGAGTTCTAAGGTGAAGGACGTACTCAAGGATAAGTGGGAGCGGGGCAGCCATTGGGGAAGTACCCCGCTTGCCCGCCCACCTGGAGAACCGGGACCACTTCGCTAGGTAGGGTTGGCACGTGGATGGCTTCCTACTTTCTAGGAGGACACGCCTGACCCCTTCGGAACACCTTGCCTCCTCCGCATCTAGCCATTAAGCAGCCACGCTGTCAAATGGAGAGTGGCCAGGTTGGGGTGGAGGTGGCGGCCCTGGTCCTGGGAGAGTAGGTCCGGGTGGAGCGGCAATGGCTGCGGAGGGTCCACCAGCAAGCCCAGGAGGGTCCCGTACCAATGTTGCCGGGACCAGGCTGGGGTGATCAGGAGGATGTGTGTCTTGTCCGTTTTTGCTTTCTCCAGGACCTTGCCGATGAGAGGAAACGGGGGAAAGGCATAAAGGAGTTGACCCAACCATGACAGAAGGAAGGCATCTGAGATTGCGTTCCTCTCCACCCCCCTCTGGAACAGAACCTGGGGCAACTGCGGTTCTGTCGGGTCGCAAACAGGTCTATTTGGGGAGTGCCCCACGCTTGAAAGAGCTGGTGAGTGACCTCCGAGTGGAGTGACCACTCGTGTTTGGAGGAGAAAACCTTGCTCAAGCGATCGGCCTGTGTGTTGACAACGCCTGGCAGGTGGAAAGTCTTTAGGGAGATGTCGTGGGCTATACAGAACTCCCAGAAGCTGAGGGCTTCCCGGCAGAGGGCCGAGGACCTCGTCCCGCCTTGCCTGTTGATGTAAAACATTGCGGCGGTCCGTGAGAACTCTGCCCACCTTGCCGCGTAGCTGTGAGCAGAACGCAACACAGGCTAAGCGTATCGCCCTGAGTTCCCTGACGTTTATGTGAAGGGACAGCTCCGCGGCTGACCACATTCCTTGGGTCTGGGAGTTCCCTATGTGGGCCCCCAAGCCCAAATCAGATGCGTCGGACACTAGGTCTAGTGACGGGGTCGGGTCCCAGAAGAGAATTCCCTGGAGCATATTGGCAAGGCAGGACCACCATTGTAGCGTGGCGAGCACCGGCGCCGGAACCGATAGGACCTTGTCCAGTTTGTCACGGGCCTGGGAGAACTCTGAGGCCAGCCAGAGTTGGAGGGGCCTCATCCAAAGTCTAGCATGGCGGACCACATACGTGCCCGCCGCCATGTGGCCTAGGAGCCGCAAGCATGCCCTGGCAGTGGTGACGGGGAACTCTGTGACCGAGGCTATAAGCCCCTTCAGAGTCTGGAACCTGCCCAGGGGGAGAGAAGCTCTGGCCTTGGAGACATCCAGGAGAGCGCCTATGAATTCTATGCGCTGCACCGGAACCAATGTCAACTTGGTCTCATTCACTAAGAGGCCTAGGTTGGGACACGTAGCCAAGAGCAGGTCCACGTGGTTCTGTACCTGGGGCCGCGAGCTGCTCTAGAGTAGCCAGTCGTCGAGGCAGGGAAATATCTGTACCCCTCGGTGTCTGAGGTAGGCCGCTACTACTGCCATACACTTTGTGAACACCCTGGGTACAGTGGACAGGCCAAATGGGAGGACCGTAAATTGGTAGTGGTCCTGTCCCACTAGGAAACGGAGGAAGTATCTGTGCCCCTCGAATATATGGACACGGAAGTATGCGTCCTGAAGGTCCAGGGCCGCATACCAATCGCCAGGGTCCAGAGAGGGTATGATACATGCCAGAGAGACCATGCGGAACCGACATTACACTATGAACCGATTGAGGTCAAGCAAATCTAGGATGGGCCTGTGCCCCCCTTTTGCCTTGGGGATCAGGAAGTAACAGGAGTAAAACCCTTTCCCCCGGAACTCCCATGGAACCTTTTCCACAGCTCCCAAGCTGAGGAGCCAACCCACTTCCTGCTGTAGCAGGGGTAGATGCGATGGGTCCCCCCTGCCGTCCAAGGGAGGGGGGTGGGAGGATGGGGATGAGACAAATTGTAGTGTGTAACCCTGGGAAATGGTGTTGAGGACCCATTGGTCCGACGTTATTAGGGACCATTCCACAAGGAACGCAGACAAGCGGTTGCTGAAGGCAAACTGCATTGGTAGGAGGGTCCTCTCAGGGGCCACCTGGGTACCCTCCTGCAACCAGTCAAAACCGCCTCTTGCCCTGCTGCTTGCCCCTGGAGGGCCCAGGCTGCGAGGCAGACCCAGACTGCCTCTAAGGTCGCCTCTTTTGGGTTTTGGACCTCTTGTAGGCAGGTTCGTATCTCAGCTGGGGCGCCGGGACGGAGGTTTGCGGCTTAGGTTTTCCCTTGGGCGGAAAGTAGAGCCCGAGGGTTTGAAGGGTAGTACGTGAGTCCTTCATGCCATGGAGCCACACGTCTGTTCTGCAAACAGGTCCTTGCCATCAAAGGGAAGATCCTGCATCACAGATTGTGCCTCTGCGGAGAGCCTTGACAGCAGAAGCCACGATGCCCTGCGCATAGAAACGGCCGAGGCCATGGACCGAGCAGCCATGTCAGCTGCATCCGACGCCGCCTGCAGAGCAGCCTTTGCGGCGGCAGTGGTGCCCTCCTCCACCAGCGCCTTAAAATCCTTCCTTTCGCGCTCCGGAAGGAAGGGCTCAAATTTTGGCAGCGACCCCCAAAAGTTAAACTCATAGCGACTGAGGAGGGCCTGATGGTTGGCCACCCGGACTTGGAAGCTGGCTGACTAATAAAGCTTCCTGCCAAACGAGTCCAGTCTTTTAGAGTCTTTATTTTTAGGTGTGGGTCCTGGATGATCTTGTCTTTTTCTATGATTGACGGACTCCACTACCAGGGAGTTGGGGGCCGGGTGGGCATAGAGGTCGGCATGAAATATTTGCGCTCTGCCTTTTTCGATATCGGCGCAAGGAAGGCCGGCATTCGCCAGAGGGCATTGGAGATGTTAGCCACCCCTTTGTGCAGCGGGAGGGCCACTCTGCCCGGTACCGAGGACGAGAGCACGTTGAACAGCGAGTCCGAGGGTCCCTCCATCTCCTCAGCTTGGAGTTGGAGACTGGACACTACTCGCTTCAGTAGCTCCTGATGAGCCCTGAAGTCCTCTTGGAGTGCGGAGGGGTGTGGGGCTGCAATCTTATCATCCCGTATGGGAGAAGGGGCCGGTACGGAGCTCTGCACGTCGACCGGTGCCACGGGATCCACCCCTTGGTTGGACTCCTCATGTGGTGCCAAGGAACCGTGACCCGCCGATCTATCCCTTGGAGGTCTGGATAGCATGGCTGACGGAGCCTCCGATGCCCCTGCTATCGACCAAGGGCCTGGCTGGGCGTGCACGGGGGTCCAAGGGGTCCACTGGCACCACTGGCCTTGCCATTGACTCTGCTGCGGCACCGGCGGCACCAGCTGGTCGGGTTGGCCTGGCTGGGTCGTAGGGGGCCGCGTGTGGGTCGAGGTCGGGGTTACCAATGACCTATCGGTACCGTGGGAGTGGTACGAGCGGTGGTACCGAGAACGACGTCTGCCACGGGACCGGGACTCCGACGTCGAGGAACGGTGCTGCCTCAAGCTGCTGCTCCTCGAGATGCTGCGACGCCTGGATCCGCGGTGACGCGGAGCTGGCAATCCCCGCCGGGAGTCATGGGCACGGTGCCTCGAGGCGAGAGAGCTGGAGCGTGACTGGCGACAGCGCCCGTGTCAGGAGTAGCCTCGGTAGCTCTGCTGAGAATGGGAGTGTCTAAGGCGTCTGTGCCTGTCCCGCCGATACTCTCTACTTGGCGTGGAGCGGTGCCTGGAGCTCCGCTCCGATGGCACACGACCAGACAACCTGATGGGTGACGAAAGCGGAGGCCGGAAACTGAGCGGCGAGCGGTCCAGAGAGCGGTCCCCTGACCGGGATCTCTGTCGGGTCAGCGTCGACTGTCGAGAGCCCAGCGGTGGCTTGCCTCTAGAGCGGGGGCCGGCGGTGCCCTGGGCACCTGCAGAGTCATAATGTTCTTGGCTGCCTGCAGGGCCTCCGGTGTCAAAGGCATCTGGACATCCGGAGAGGCCTGAGTCTACACAACCGGACTGCTCCGCTCGACCTGAGTCGGAGCTCTAGAGCCCAGGGGGGAACTGGGGCTGCCCGACGCGGGTCCAGCCTCACCCTGTTTTCTCTCGACGCTTCTGAGAAGACGGAGCCTTTCTCTGCTTCTTCGACGGGGAGCGGTGCCGGCCACCGGAAGGTGCCGGGAGATTGCCGCGCACCAAAGACGAAGTGCCCGGTGCCAATTCCGCTCGGCCTACTGGAATGAGAAGAGCCTGAAGTCTAATGTCTCTCTCTTTTTTTGTCCTGGGTTTAAAGGACCTGCAGATCTTACAGCGGTCGCTGATGTGAGATTCGCCCAGGCAGCGGAGACAGTGTGTGGGTCACTTCTGGGCATTGAACGCCTGCAAGACTCGCACAATTTAAACCCTAACTAAACTGGAACTTTTATTGAACTAACATAAACAGGTACTACTAACAACGAAACGAGTTCTGGGACGAGCTGCAGCAAAGCTGCCGTCACTGGCGGCAAGAAGGAACTGAGGGTGGAGGGAGCACGCGGCTCCTCTTACAGCGCTATAGAGGTGCCACTCCAGGGGGTCACAGCAGCGCTCCCCCTATGGGTACTGCTAAGGGAAAAACTTCCGGCACCGGTGCACGTGGTGAGCACGCACACCTACTGTGGAATAGACATGAGCAAGCACTTGAAGAACTCTGAGATTCTACTGTAGCTCTCCCTCTCTTATCCTACCCCAGTACAGCTATCTGTGTGGTAAATATTCCTCCTGCGGTTTGCTGAGCAACAGAGCCTCCTGCAATTCCTGCTGTCGACTTAACTTTTCAGCAGGTTACCACAAACTATGTGGGAAAACTCCTTGCCATGGGAAGAAACACGACAAATTAAGGATACTCGCCCCCACCGCCACTGTGGCCAGACCTGACAAGCTTCTCTGGACAGCTTTTTTTGTATTTAATTGGCCTACTGTTCTTTGTGAGGGGCCTGGTCCTAAACCATCTTGTGGTTGTAGAAATGTCCTCCTCTTTTCAGATATTTCTTAAATTAAGTGCCTGGCTTCTTCTACAGACAAGACTGGGGTCAAGATCCTCAATATTCTTCCTGATTTGGAGGGAGAGACTTCTAACAGGAATCAATTCTCATAACTCAAGCCAGGAGAGAGCCGGAACTCTCTTGTAAAGCACAAGCACCTTCTACCCCTCTTCTCTAAACTCCTCATCCCTAAGAGCACTTTCAAACTAATGGCCAATAATTCTGCAAGCCTGATACTTCCTCGTCTTCAGGACTCCAGTGATAATTCACAAAAAGAACAGGAGTACTTGTGGCACTTTAGAGACTAACAAATTTATTAGAGCATAAGCTTTCGTGGTCTACAGCCCACTTCTTCGGATGCATATATGGTTTCCCCTGCTCTGCCTGCACTCTTCAATCACCCTGGTCATTCCATTACAGATTTAAAAGTCACTATCATTGAACAAAAAAACTTCAGAAACAGACTTCAAAGTGGTGTTCTGTTATTGTCCTTGTTGGGCCTATCCTGTAGTAGGTGATTTCTGGGTACCTGAAAAAGAAGCAGCTTTTCCTCTCCTGGAATTGACACCTCCTCATCTATTATTGGGAGTGGACTACATCCACCCTGATTGAATTGGCCCTGTCAACACTGGTTCTCCCCTTGCGAAGTAACTCCCTGCTCTCCATGTGTCAGTATATAATGCCTGCATCTGTAACTTTCACTCTATGCATCTGAAGAAGTGAGGTTTTTACCCACGGAAGCTTACGCCCAAATAAATCTGTTAGTCTTTAAGGTGCCACCAGACTCCTTGTTGTTTTTGTAGATACAGACTAACACGGCTACCCCCTGATATCAGATACTATAGTGCTGAGCACCACAGAAAAGCTTATAAATTAATCTATTCAAGATTGAATTCCACTGATATACACGGTACTTAAATACTGTACTTCAGGCCCAGTATTTTACCCACCTTAAAAATTGTGTTCTGATTTTTGGGGCTGGGGAGAGGGGAGGAAGGGTGCAGCAGAGGGGAGAGTACACATTAAAGTGAGACAGAAAGAAATCCTCTGTATTATAATAAATCCAATTTGTGTAATGTAAACTTAAAATTCACTTCTAAGTCAATGTGTAACAATAAAGTAAACTAATATTTGTGAAATCCAGAGAAACCAATGTTTTGTTCTCCTTCTACTTGTTCTGCAAGAGAAAATTAAAATCAACATTACTATTCCTGTCCTCCCCACCCCCCCCCTTTTGTGTGCCTGCCAACATTACTGGTAATAGTGATTTAAAGACAGAAAATGTTTGCTTAATTGAATGTGACCAAAAAAATGTACAAACAATGGTTAGCAAAAAAAAAGTGCAACTATATTTAAGTAGTATCCTTTTAAAAAGGCATGAAGTTTGATCAGAAAATGTATTGTACTCAAAGTCTTCTATATCAAAACAAACACTGCATTTCTTGTTTTGTTAGTAAAGTCATACCAATGTCAAAGGGGGGGAAAAAAAGCTATTGACTAACCATCTTTGTTTTTATTTAACAAACATGAAGTTTGGATAAAATTACTTGAGTTTCTCACCAGATGTCTGGCCTGAAATCAGAATTCCATATACACATGCTTAGATCATTTCATCTGGAACTAACAACTCTCAGTTTCCACTAAGTGCAACTTGGTGAAGACTGCTGAGTAGAATTCTCATATGGTACTAATCCTCAAGTGAAAATCAGTACTTGCACTATGTATAATTTTTTTTAATAATCTGCTTTATATAAAATTACTATTGTTATCCCCAAGGATTTAATTTTAAGATGCCACTGTTCAATGCTTTTAATCAAAAAGTTATTTACGCTGATAGTATTTTGAAAAAATCAAGAAGTCTGACTTTACCCCATAATATTCATCTGCACTCAGCTTCTACTTAGCTGAGTTATTCAGCACCTCTACCACATGTGCCACCAATGTTGTGTGCCTGCCACATCACAATTTACTAACTCCAGTTTCCTCAAATCTGTGACTTTAAGATGTACGCAACTTAAGTTTTCCACAGAAATATCTGAAAACTCTCCTAACAAAGTGCAGTGTTTGCTCCATGAAAACAATAAATTATATTAATTTACAGTAGGGCTGTCCAACGATTAATTTATTGCGATTAATTGTGCAATTAAAACAAATCACGATTAATCACGCAATCAATCACACTGTTAAACATTAATAGAATGCTGTGTATTTAAATATTTTTGGATGTTTTCTACATTTTCAAATATATTGATTTCAGTTACAACACAGAATACAAAGTGTACAGTGCTCACTTTATATTTATTTTTGATTACAAGTATTTGCACTGTAAAAAAAAAAAAGAAAAAGTATTTTTCAATTCACCTAATACAAGTACTGTAGTGCAATCGCTTTATCATGAAAACTGAATTTACAAATGTAGAATTATGTACAAAAAAACTGCATTCAAAAATAAAACAATGTCAAATTTTAGAGGCTGCAAGTCCACTCAGTCCTACTTCTTGTTCAGCCAATTGCTCAGAAGAACAAATTTGTTTACATTTGCAGGAGATAATGCTGCCTGCTTCTCGTTTACAACGTCACCAGAAAGTGAGAACAGGCGTTCGCATGGCACGGTTGTAGCCGGCATCGCAAGATATTTAAGTGCCAGATGCACTAAAGATTCATATATCCCTTCATGCTTCAACCACCATTCCAGGGGACATGGGTCCATGCTGACGACGTGTTCTGCTCGATAACAATCCAAAGCCATACAGACCGATGCATGTTCATTTTCATTATATGAGTCAGATGCCATCAGCAGAAGGTTGTTTTTCTTTTTTCTGTAGTTTCTGCATCAGAGTGTTGCTCTTTTAAGACTTCTGTTTACCATATCTGGCATGTAAATACCTTGCAATGCTGGCTACAAAAGTGCCAAGAAAATGCCTGTTCTCACTTTCTGGTGACATTGTAAATAAGAAGAGAGCAGCACTATCGCCTGTAAATGTAAACAAACTTGTTTGTCTCTTAGTGATTGGCTGAAAAAGAAGTAGTACTGAGTGGACTTGTAGGCGCTGAAGTTTTACATTGTTTTGTTTTTGAATGCAGTTATGTAACAAAAAAAATTTACATTTGTAAGTTGCGTTTTCATGACAGAGACTTCACTACAGTACTTGTATGATGTGAACTGAAAAATACTATTTCTTTTGTTTATCATTTTTACAGTGCAAATATTTATATTAAAAAAATATACACTTTGATTTCAGTTACAACACAGAATACAATATATATTAAAGTGTAGAAAAAATCCAATATATTTTATACATTTCAATTGGTATTCTATTGTTTAACAGTGCGATTCAAACCGTGATTAATTTTTTTGAGTTAATCGCATGAGTTAACTGCGATTAATCAACAGCCCTACTTTACACATTTCTGTACCATTTTGTAGAAGATACTATAATTGCATTTTAGAGAATACAGTAATAGATCATCAAGGAAAAGAGAGTAACAGAACATAATAGGGTTGCCAACTTTCTATTTGCAGAAAACTGAACACCCTTGCTTTACCTTACCCCTTTTCTGAGGCCATGCCCCTGCTCACTCCATCCCCCTCCCTCTGTCGCTCGCTCTCCGCCACCCTCCTCACCCGCTCATTTTCACCAGGCTGGGGCAGGAGGTTGGAGGGGGGGGAGGTGTTGAGGGCAGCGAGTACGAGCTCTGGTGTGGGGCTGGAAATGAGGGGTTCGAGGTGCAGGAGAGGGCTCCAGGCTGGGGCAGGGGGTTGGGGTGCGGGAGGGGATGAGGGGTTTGGGGTGCAGGAAGGGGCTCTGGGCTGGGGAAAAGGTTTTGGAGGGGATGAGGGCTCCAGCTGGGGGTGCGGGCTCTGGGCTGGGGCTGGAGATGAAGGGTTTGGGGTGCAGGAGAGGGCTCCAGGATGGGGCAGGGGGTTGAGGTGTGGGAGGAGACTCTGGGCTGAGGCAGGGGGTTGGGAGGGGGTACGGGCTCTGGGCTGGGGCCAGAAATGAGGGTTTCAGAGTGCAGGAGGGGGATCTGGGCTGAGGCAGGGGTTTGGGGTGGAGGAGGGGGTGTGGGCTCCGGACGACACTTTAGGTGGCTCCCAGGAAGCTGCCAGCATCTCCCTCCGGCTCCTAAGCAGAGGCACAACTACATGGCTCTGTGCGCTGCCTGCACCTACAGGCACTGCCCCCTCAGCTCCCATTGGCCATGGTTTCTGGCCAATGGGAGCAGCTGAACTGGTGCTGGGGGCGGGGGAAGCATGCAAAGGCCCCCTGGCCGTCCCTTTGCCTAGGAGCCAGAGGGAGATGCCGGCAGCTTCCCAGGAGTCGCATGGAGCCATGTAAGGAGCTTGCCTGCGCCGCCAACCGGACTTTTAATGGCCCCGTCAGCTATGCTGACTGGAGCCACCAGGGTCCCTTTTCGACCAGGCTTTCTGGTAAAAAAACCGGACACCTGGCAACCCTAGAACATAGTAACTGAAATCCTTTTGTTTCCTATCTAACAAACTGTACTTTGCGGTCAGGTCAAATTTAGCCTAAAATTTAGGATTTGTAAGAATAGGCTTCTAACAAAACACAAAACCAACAGAAATTCTCCAATTACTTATTTTAAATTCCTATTGTAACTAGGAATGTGTGTGTTTGTTTTGTTTTTCAAATAAGCATTCCCCTGAAGCGCTTGGAACATTAGGTCATCAATTCTATAAGGTGGTGAATTCCTTCAGAAAGGTATTGAGAACCTCCAACTGCCCCTGACAGCAACTAACTGAGAATATGAAAATGGATACTCACTAAAAACGCAACTGACAAGTCTATTTTCATTATCCAAGTCGAGGGAAATGCAAAAAGTAAACCAACAGCATGAATAGTTTATTTATTTATTTTTTTTAAAAGGACAAAGCAGCAGCCCACTGGTCAATGTGTGTTGTGTAACCCAATCTATACAGGATATGACTCTGTCAGCGTTACAGAGCTTAGCTCTACAACTCAAGTTGTACAAACTCAAGTGTTTAGTTTTGCAAGTCCCAGATTGAATCCAAATATGATGGCCAAGATGGAAGCTGTCACATCAGAAAGATATTTGAAATTTTCAGTTTTAATAATAAATATTATTATTAATAATCATATATGAGAAAATAAATTTGTGTACACACACAAACTGAAGATGAAGAGGCCTCTCCTTCAGATTAGAAGGCAGGGTTTCCTTGGATATTTAAAATCATTGCAGTCAATCATTTTTTACCTAACATAGGGAATTTCCTACCAAAATGTGTGCTTTCGTACATCTAGTATTGCAGAGGCAAATTCTGTGCTAGTTCCATTCACAGATGACAGTGACAGCTTGATAATTTCCAATCAATTTTCCCTCTAAATTTTCTTTGTTCTGAGTGGGCTACAAATGCTACTTGAGTGATTTTTTTGTCCCCGGTCAAAGCTTACACTTTTTTTTTTTTTTTTTTTTTTTTTTTAAACTCTTCAGACATATATTCCATTGAACAGTGTAAGTATTTTTAAAGTACCCTTAAAGGGCCAGTATACATAATTATGCTTACATACAATGTTCTGTAGCTTATACAGAACATTGTACCACCACTAGCTAGCATGTCTAAAGAAGACAGTATGAATAGTAAGACTAGAAGGTAATTTATGTAACTAAAAGCACAATTTATTTCCCTCTTAGGGAAGAAACCTCAGGACTGATCAACGTGCAAATTCAGAGAAACAACCTTTTCCATGCAAGAAATGTCCGATTCTCATCTGCTTGTACCATCCCCAATTCAGCGACTTTTCAGATAGAGTAAGAGCAGATATAGAATCCAAGTATGAAAGGTCTGACCTTCAATTCACAAGAAAGAGGCTTCTTTTAGTATTTTAAACTCTTAAATTGGATTTTTGGAAATTTATTTTCTTCATTTTCTGGAAAAAGCACTAGAAGCTCAGTAACTTGACTGATCAGAATCAGAAGTAAGAGGAGAAAACCAGGACACACAATTTTACCCCACTTATTTTGGGAAGAGAAGAGGAAAAATTCTCAAGAAAGCTGAGTAGCTCATTTTGTAATGGATGCATTCATAACGATTTAGCAGAGGAGTATGTATCTATTTAGCTGCCTCTCTAATGATTTAACAGATCTACAACGTGAAGACATTTCTGCTCCTGTCCTTCAATGAATTTCATGATGAAACTGTTAGTACTCTCCCAGCTATAACGCAGACTAAAGCTGAATATAAGTCATCTGAACCATTTCTAGTGGATTTAGCCTTTTGACTCTCTTCATGCCAGGACTGCACATTAAACGGTATAGATGGTATCAGCAGCAAGCTGTTCATACCGTCACTATGCAGGATGCAGCCAGAGAAGCCAGCTGGACTGCTTTTGGGTGGTCAGGACACTAAAAAACATGAATAGAAACAATTTTTAAGAGAATGCTGAGAAGAGTTAAAGACTGAGAAACTGGATGCTGCTCTGTCATCTGTGAAGGAAGCGAAACCAGGAGCTGAGCACATGATGATGGGGAATGCCAGCTGGCCTACACTGAACGTTCTCAAGCTGTTTCTGTCATTCTCAATGGGTGGAACAAACCCAAAAGCCCCTGGAGTGGTGGAGGTTAAGCCCATGAGAAGAGCATTTTTCAGTTACAATAGCTATTTTAAGTCTGTAGTTTGAAGAGGGAAAAAGGGTTGAAAAAAGTCTTCTGTTTATGATTAGGGATTGCTTAAAATATCCTTTCTACCCATCTATACATACAGACATTTTATTTCACTCTTTTCTTCAAGTTTTCACTATTTTTTAAACTTATTTATATTAAAAGGTTTGCATTGTATTTTAATCTGTACATATCACATCATCCACACAACACTATTTCCTTTCTTTTTATGAGAAAAGAGGGTAACAAAAACCAAAATCCTTCAGCTTTCTTATGTTCTGTGTGATGAGTTGGTGCTATATCTATAAAACTTTTGAATTCTGGCTGATATTGTGAAGTTGTATTATGAAAACCTGCTGTATCATAAGTGCCTATACATATTTGTAGATCTACCACAGCTGACAGGGCCTGTAGCAGGTACACACCAGACAAATACAATAGAAGGTGCTTAGGACTCAACAGCCTTATTCAGATGAAAACATCCGGGAACAATAGCTGCAGTTAATTTAGCAGACTCCTCTGAAGGGAGAGACAGTGATAGGACCAGTGGAAACTTACCAGGGGCAGAACAAAGGCAGTGTGAGAATTTAAATTCCTAACTTTGCTAGACACTACAAATCATGGACTGAACAGACACACTGGATTTATGACTTATTACAGCTATCTGTAAACCACTAATAACCTCCCTTCCAGATGCTTTCCTCCTCCACCCCTTTCTTTTCCTCCCTATCACTGGAAGGGTGTTAACAGGCCACTTCACCTTGAAAGGCCCCTTGAAATATGCGTTAACTACTTATGCTAAACATCTGTCCCACCTTGTATTTACCTGTGACACTCTGAATAAGTTTCCCAGACCTGAAGAAGACTGCTGTGTAAGCCTGAAAGCTTGTGTCTCTCCCAACAGAGATTGGCCCAACAATAGATATTACCTCACCCACTTTGTCTCTCAGCAGTTTAAATAAGGGAATACACAGGAACAGCAAGCCAGACAGGAAGGGGAAGCATGAGGCAGAAGAGAACAAGATCATTCAGGGCATGGCTACACTTGCGAGTTAGAGCACATTAAAGCAGCCCAGTGCACTCTAACTTGCGACCCGTCCACACTGGCAAGGCACATAGAGCGCTCTGACTCTGCGGCTAGAGCGCTCCTGGTACTCCACCTCAGCGAGTGGAATAATGTTTGATGCGCCCCCGCTGGAGTGCCGCGGCGCCAGTGTGGATGCCCTGGTCTGTTAATACGCTCTGATCGGCCTCCAGAAGTGTCCCAAAATGCTTGTTCTAGCCACTCTGGTCACCAGTTTGAACTCTACTGCCCTGCCCTCAGGTGACCAACCGTCAGCCCCGCCCTTTAAATTATCTGGGAATTTTGAAAATCCCCTTCCTATTTGCTCAGCCAGGCGTGGAGTGCTCTCAGCGAATCTTTCCAGGTGACCATGCTTCCACATGCGAGGTGATCCCCAGTATGGAGCAATGGCGAGGTGCTGGACTTCATCAGTGTTTTGGGAAGGAAGGTGTCCAGTCCCAGCTGCGTTCCAGCCATAGGAATTACGATATCTTTGGGCAGATATAAAGGGACATGATGGAAAGGGGCCATGACCGGGACGCACTGCAGTGCAGGGTTAAAGTGAAGGAGCTGAGGAATGCCTACCACAAAGCCCATGAGGCAAACTACCGCTCCGGTGCTGCCCCCGCGACCTGCCGTTCCTGCAAAGAGCTGGACGTGATACTTGGGGGCGACCCCACCTCCACTCCGAGTACCACCATGGACACTTCGGAGCCCAGTCCAACAAGGCAGGAGGACGAGCAAAGCGGGAGCGAGGGTGCTGAGGCGGAGGAAGACACCCCGGAATCCCTAGATGCATGCTACCAGGAGCTTTTCTCAAGCCAGGACGACAGTGGCCAGTCATGGCAGCGAGTGCTTGGGAAGGACAAACACCAGAGGAGGTGCCCAGTAAGTGGCTTTTCTTTTGGGAAGGAAATTGTTCAGTGTGGGCTCTTGGGGCGAGGAGGGTTAGGGCTGCATGCATGCCTAGATGTAGAATACGGCGTTGATGTGCTCTCTCACATCGTGGTAATCAGCCTCAGTGATCTCTTCAAAGGTCTCAGCCAGAACTTGGGCAATGCGCTTGTGCAGGTTTCTTGGGAGAACCACTGTGGTTCTTGTCCCAGTCAGGCTAACATGTCCGCATCACTGTGCTGTGAGGGGCGGGGGGATCATTGCTGCACACAGGCAAGCTGCATATGGGACAGGGTGGAAGCCGCATTGTAGTAGAAGACCCTCCCTTGCTTCCCAGGTCACCCTCAGCAGTGAGATATCTTCCAGGACGAACTCCTGTTCAAAATGTGGGGACAGCGTTCAGTATAGGGGCCCACTGCAGCTGTTGGCTCTCCCCAAGGCACAGAAACCCAGAGGACAGGACAGCCATGAAACAATCAGTCCCCCTTGACCCTGTGCTTACTCACCATTTTGGGGCTCCCGTGGGTTATGTGCGCTCGCTTTGGGGGCAAATTATGCTATTTTGTAGACTGTGCTTGCCCTCCTTAAGTACGGGGGAATCATTGCTCTGTCTGGTGTGAACAATGCTGCCTCTGTTAAGTGTTGCAGTTTGCCTTTACAGATGCAACCTTGAGATCTCAGCCGTCTGTGTTATCACCGGCCGAAAGGCTGCAAAGAATCAAGATGATGCCACGTAGAAGCAAAGAAGACATGCTGCATGAAGTAATGCAGAAGTCACTTAACAAGAATCAAAAAGCGCAGGAGTGGAGGGAGAGTTAAAAGAGGATCCGCCAGCAGAATGCGGATCGCCAGCACAAAAGCGCGGAGCTCCAGCAGCAAAGCACGGATCAGCTGATAAGAATCATGGAGCACCAAGCGGACTCGATCCAGGCGCTCGTAGCCATGCAGGCGGAGCACTATCGCGCCTCCCCCCCCCCCCGCAGCCTTTGTCCCAAAACTCTTTCCGTTGTGCCCCCATGTCACCTCCAACCCATTTTCTCCAACATCCGGGTTCTTATCGCCACCAGCTGCCTCCAACACCTGTAGCTTCACCACCCAGCCCTGAAAACTACGACCCTTACCCACTGCACTCAACCCCCCATCACCATGCAGTATAGCCATCCTGAAGTGCAACACTCTTTGCACTCCAGACAGGAAGGCTGAGTATGATAACAGGACATATGCAAATCTGTGATTGTGCCATTCCCCACCCCACCCCCTTGCTCTTTCTGTTTCCCAAGCAGTTGTGTTTCTTTTCAATAAATGGATTTTTTGGCTTTGAAAACATTCTTTATTATTGCATAAAGTAAAAGATACCTTAGCCCAGGAAAGCAACAGGCACTGCAAGTCAGAGTAGCAAAAACAGATTCCTACTAACATTGGAACCACAGCACTTCACTCCCGTGTAGGGCACCAGACATTACTGGTGGCTTTCAGCCTCAAATTGCTACCTCAAGGCATCCCTAATGCTTGCAGCCCCGCGCTGGGCCCCCTCTAATAGCCCTGCTCTCTGGCTGTTCAAATTCAGCTTCCAGGTGTTGAACCTCCGAGGTACATGCCTGAGTAAAGTTTTCACCGTTCCCTTCACAAACGTTATGGCGGGAACAGCATGCGGATATAACCAAGGGGATGCTGTCATCGGTTAGGTCCAGCTTCCCATACAGAAAGCACCAGAGGCCCTTTAAACAGCCAAAAGCACACACCACAGTCATTCTGCACCGGCTCAGCCTGTTGTTGAACCGGTCCTTGCTGCTGTCAAGGTTCCCTGTGTAGGGTTTCATGAGCCACGGCATTAAAGGGTAAGCGGGGTCTCCAAGGATCACAATGGGCATTTCGACTTCCCCTACAGTGATCTTCTGGACCGGGAACAGGAAGTTTCCTGAACAGGCCAGTGTTCCAAAAGATGCTTGCGTCATGCACCTTTCCGGGCCAGCCTGCGTTAATGTCAATGAAATGCCCACGGTGATGCACAAGCAGGGGCGGCTCTAGGCACCAGCAAAGCAAGCAGGTGCTTGGGGCAGCCCATTTGCAGGGGCAGCAGGTATCCAGCATGGAACCAACAGGGGGCCCTGGGAGCTGTAGTTCCTTGGTTAGCTCCCTGCCTATAGAGCCAGCCCTGGAGCAGGGAAAGAACTACATTTCCCAGCATTCCCTTGGCCACTACCAACAGGAAAGAGGGGGAGGGACTGAGGAAGCTGAGACCTCATGCTGCAGCCTGCTGTGAAGGGAGAGCTGCACTGTGAGTAGGGATACCATATTTTAACATTCAAAAAATAGGACACTTCACGGGGAGGGAGGGTAGCCCCACCCTGCCACCATCCACTCCCTCCGACTACCCCCTACAGAAACCCCAACTCATCCAATCCCCCCTGCTCCCTGTCTCCTGATCACCCCCTCCCAGGACCTCTGCCCCAACTGTCCCCCAGGACCCCACCCCCTATCTAAGCCCCACTGATCCTTGTCCCCTGATTGCCCCCTCCTGGGACCCCACCCCCTATCTAAGCCTCCCTT
This sequence comes from Terrapene triunguis, assembly GCF_002925995.2. Lineage (NCBI taxonomy): Eukaryota > Metazoa > Chordata > Testudines > Emydidae > Terrapene > Terrapene triunguis. The sequence continues at coordinate 47,689,825 of NW_020664446.1, read as the reverse complement.
CTCCTTGTCCCCAACTGCCCCCTCCTGAGACCCCCTCCAACTTCTCCCCTAGGACCCCACCCCCTACCTGTCCCCTGACAAACCCCTGGGACTCCCATGCCTATCCAACTACTGCCTGTCCCCTGACTGCCCCCCCGAACCCCTGACCCATCTAACCCCCAACCCATCTGTGACGAACTGGGACTGTTCTTACTGTGGTCTGTGAATGCTGACAG